>NC_064833.1:2400000-2724166 GCF_024166365.1 Elephas maximus indicus | reverse complement strand
AGCTGGGTGTTTGTTACACAGCACTGCAGCACTGGTAGCCGACTGACACAGGGAAAGAAGAATGCTGGAGCTTGGGTCTTGAAGGAAGAGAAAGGCTCTTTCTGTGCCCAAGGACAGGGTGCCCCTGGAATGTGAAAGCTATGAGGAAGTTACCACCACCAGCTCCATTGAGTTGGCTCTGCCTCATGGTGACCCCCTGCTTGTCAGAGTAGAACTGTGCTCCGTGGGGCTCTCAGTGGCTGATTTTTTGAAAGTAGATCTCCAGGCCTTTCTTCCAAGGCACCTCTGGGAGGACTTGAACCTCCAATCTCTCAATCTGCAGCCAAGCAAGATGACTGCACCACCTGGGGACTCCATGAAGAACTTAGGAATCTTCTAGTCCAGCTCCAGCATTTTACTGATTAAAACAACACCAACCGTGCAAGCTAAATTTGGGGTGGGCAAGCAGGGAAGAGGGGACCAGATACGACAGAGGAACTTGTTACACCAAGGTTGGTGCTGAGGGTACCCGGATAACAGACAGCCCCTGCTGCTGAGAACCACCTGGGGCCACCTGAGATAAAGGCCACGGAAGACCGAAGGTCTGCAGCAGTTCCTGGTCCGGGTGCCATTGTGGCATCTCCGACAGGCAAGGAGAACTCACGTGCTTTGTTGAGCCTCCCCGTAACTCATGCCACATGTGGTCCTCAGCCCCGTGGCTAAAGTCGTAGAGTGTTTCTACAGTTCAAATATTCCCTATCTGCTTGCCATTTGGGGGTCTAAAATAAACATGTGCCCTGAAGATAACAGAAGAAATCCAAAGTCATGTCTAATTATATATAGATAGCGCAAAAATGCACACGCCGGGGGCATATTGACAAAGTGCTTGCAGAGGAAAGCAATGTACCACAGCTGTGGGTGTGGAGGCGGCAGAGCGGGCCAGAGGGGAGCCGTGACCCAGCCCTGGTTCTGCTGTCCCAGCCCTGGTTTTGCTGCTCACTGGGCAGTCATTCTCCAGAACTCAGTTTCCCCACCTGTCCAAAAGCGGGAGGGAGGACAAAACTGGAGGAGGTCTGTGGATCTTCCCAGCTGAAGAGACAGACAGACAGACTCTGACCCAGCCCCTCTGGAGTTTAAGGCACACAGGAAGCGAGAGAATGGCGTCTCCCAGAGTTACAGATTGAATCGTGCTCCCCAGACTGGTTTGTAAATCCTAGCCCCTGTTTTGTCGCTGTAATCCGATTTGGGAGCAGGATTTTCTTTGTTATGCCAATGAGGCCGTCATATCAGTGTAGGGTGTGTCTTAAACCAACCGCTTTTGAGATATAAAAGTGCAGATTAGGCACAGAGGACAGCAGACACAGGGAGAGGACCACACTACCCGTCAAAGATGGAGGTAGAAAGTCCACAAGCCCAGCAACTCCAAGGGTGGCCATCTACAGAAGCTGAGACAAGGACCTTCCCCCAGGGCCACAGAGAGAGCCTCCCCCTGAAGCTGGTGCCCTGAATTCAGACTTCTAGCCTCCCAAACTGTGAGAAAATAAATTTCTGTTCATTAAAGCCACCCCCTGTAGCATTTCTGTGATAGCAGCACTAGGAGACTAAGACTCTCAAGGAGATAGACTGATACAGTGACTGGACCATGGGCTCAAGTATAGCAACAATTGTGAGGATGGTGCAGGACCGGGCAGGGTTTCATTCTGTTCTATACGGGGTGGCTAGGAGTCGGAGCTGGCTCGACGGCACCTAACAACAACAAGAAGGAGACTAAGACACCAGGCAGGTGAATTCCCTGGGCTCCGCCCTCTTCCTCCTGATATTTTCCTCCGCTTGGCCTGCTCAGTCCTCCGAAGATGAGTCCTGCGGATCTTCCCTCCCCAAGGCCACCCCGTCCTGCCTCGGTCATGTCCTGCCTCTTCCGTGAAGCCTTTTCAGACTGTCCCTGCCCCATCCTTGCTGTCACACTGCACGTTGGAGCCATTACCCTGGTGTTTGGTCAGTGGGACTTGCTGGAGAAAACTCTGACCCTGGAGGCAGGATGCCAGCAGCCCTGTAACGGATCTGACGCTTGCTACCTGGGTGTGAACCCTGACCTCCGAAATCCAAGCTAGGTCGCCTTTCACGTCATTTTGGAACTGCTAAGTGGCTGCTGTCTCAGGTCGTTGTTATTGTTAGCTGCCACAGAGTTGTTCCCGACCCATGGCGAGCGGCACTGCGTGACGGAGCAGAACTGCCCCATAGGGTTTTCAAGACTGTGACCTATCAGAAGCAGATTGCCAGGCCTGTCTTCTGAGGCACCTCAGGGTGAGTTTGAACTGCCAACCTTTTGGCTAGTAGTCTGATGCTTAGCCATTTGCGCCACCCAGGGGCCTTGTCTTAGGTCTGGTCCCCAGAAATGGACCTTAAGACAAGCGCTCGTGCGTGAGCCACTCAGGAAGGACGAGTGCCTGAGCGAGGCAGGAACGGAGCGGGTGCAGGCCAGACTGGGATCTCAGACCACGTCCACTGAGCTCCAGCCTGTCCCCGTGGGGACTCAGGAGCATAGGCCATGTCTCAGAGTTGCCCCCACCCAGAGCCCAGGAGGCTCACTCCCTTCCCCACCTTCATGGGCTGTTTTTCCATCTGTAGCTCGAGGTGGTGTCTAAAGTACGTTCCAGGCCTAACAGCCTGTGATCCGTTAACGTCACCATTATCCCATGTTCTCAGAGTGCAAAGCACCAATACCGTTTGATCTGCTGGTAACTTCCCAGGTGGACAAGACCAGCCCTGCCTTCCAGGCCAGTTCTGATTGTTCATTTCCCTTAAGCCCTTCCATCTTTTCCAGCTTCCTCCCTTCCTCCTTTTCCAAACCCACAACATTTCTGAAGCTGGTTCCCACTGCATGGGCCTCCTGCAGCAGTGAACTTCAAACTCTCTGCAAGGAGCCCCCAAAGGTCCAGTTCTTCCATAAGTTGGAGAAAGTTTGCTCTTCAAGTGAATCAAAAATACATTTTTAAAAATCTAAGTAAGCCTCCCAGTGCCGCCGAGTCGATTCCAACTCATAGCGACCCTATAGGACAGAGTAGAACTGCCCCCTAGAGTTTCCAAGGAGCGCCTGGTGGATTCAAACTGCCGACCCTTTGGTTGGCAGCCGTAGCACTTAACCACTAAGCCTAGTAGTGGTTAAATTCTACAGCTGCTCCCAACAGGTCAGCCATTCGAATCTACCAACCACTCCTTGGAAACCCTATGGAGCACTTCTACTTTGTCCTGTAGGGTGTCTGTGAGTTGCAATCTACTCGATGGCAATGGGTTTGGTTTTGCTTTGGTTCTGTGGCCTGGAAACTCACTGCCTGGCTCAGGAGTCCTGGGGCAAGGGCACGCCACCAGGCCCGGGCTGTTTGGTTGGAAGCCCTGTGCTCTGGGACTTGCTGCTGTCTCGTCCCCTCCTCTCTCCCAGCAGCCTTGACTCCAGGCCTGGTGTCTGACTGCCTCTGAGCTAGTCCAGCACTTTCCAAACCTCACTCCCTATTTCCAACTTTCTGCCTCATGAACTACGCCCCTGAATGGTCACTCTCTCACCCTAGAACTGTCAATGGCTCCCTGCTGGCCACAGAACAGAGCCTACAGACCTTAGCCCAGTGTGCAAGGCTCTGACCCAGATGCTCCTTAAGTAGTGTTAGAATGTGCTGGTCAGGGTCAACTTTTGGGCTGGGAAAACCCAGGGATCCCAGTCTTGTCCTGTGATAGGAATTGTATCATCCTCTATGGGAGGCAACTAGAGGACAGAGTGAGCAAAGCAAGGCAAAGATGATGTCACCTCATCGGGGACTTTGACCCCAAACTCCAAGTCAGGGCTGTGGGAGGCACGAGGGACCCATGTGGGCCGTCCTTCCCTAACCCAGCATGGCTAGCTAGCTCTGTCTGTACTCAAACCAGGGCCTGAGTCTTGAATGTCATCACCCTGACGAGATGAAACCACCCACCAGCCTGAGGCAAACAGGCTGCTGAGAAGCATGTCCGTCTGTCCCTAAGCTGCCCTCACTCATGTCTTCTCTCCTCTACCCCCGACTCAGACACCCTCGTAGCCCATTTGGCATCTACAATCTGGTCCCCTGTGTCATCCCACACCAGCAGGGACAGGAGGTGGCAGATGTGGGCTGGGGCAGCTTGGGATTGCAGGTGAAAGTCTTGGACCCGAGCTGCCAGTCTTGGAGAAATCCAAAGTCTTCCCAAAGCCCCTCTCTAAGATGGGGTGCTAGCAGTTCTGCTCCAGAGGGAGCTTTGTGAGCTCAGGAATCCATACTGCTTCGCCCAGCTTAGCTATTCCTTCTCCAGCCTCGCCTTCCTAGCTCCCCTGGCAAGACAGCCACAGGCCTCCTGCCTCTGCATCCCGAGCGCCTCCCCTCCTGCCACCCTGCGGCCCTCACAGCTCCGAAGCAGATGGTGTTTATGCTGCAGGTACAGAGGGCACGCAGCAAGCCACGCATGATGGGCAGGCGGGTGCCCCGGGTTCCAGCCTCCATTACACAGGGACAGCAGCCCAGGAAGACCAGCGGGACAAGGAGTGGGGCTGCTCCTGGAGCAGGGCCAGAGCTGGGAAGCCATCAGTGATGCTCTCAGCTGAACACTGAGCGTCCCGAGCCCACTTCCACAGCACTGACTGTGCTCTCCAGCTCACTTGTGAGCCCCTCGAGGGCAGGCGTGGACCGGAGTGCCCAAGGCTCACAGGGACCTGGGGCCCCGGGACCATGACATGTTCACAGTTGCAGACTCAGCACATTTCTACTGCATAACCTTTGTGCTCAGATATGGCAGCAGATTTTGGCCTCCCTGGGCTCTCACCGAGGACCTCACGTTAGACAAGGAAGTGATGTTGCCATCCTCATATTTTTGCTGGCCAGAGAGGCCGCCAGGCCCAGGGACAAGGCCTGCGGAATGTGCCAACCTGCGTTCACCCACCAGGTCTCTCACTTCTCATTGCCCTCAATCCTTACAGCCTTCCCCCAAGGCATTAATTTTATAATTTATTTTATTTTCGTTCTTGTTGAGAATATGTACAGCAAAGTATAAACCAATTCAACACTATATGTACGACTCAGGGGCGTTGATTACGTTTTTCCAGTAGTCCAACCATTCTCACCCTCCTTTTCTGAGAGGTTCCTCCCCATTAACATAAACTCACTGCCCCCTAAGCTTCCTATCTAATCTTTCCAATTGCTGTTTCGATTTGATGCCAAATTTTCATGGAATCCAGACTTTCTGGGACTATGAAGGCTGGATGAACCCCTGAAACTACTGCCTTGAGCTAATCTTTAAACCTTAAGCCAAAAATGTTCCCCTGAAGTCTTCCTAAAAGCAAGCAATAGTTTAACTTGGCCAGTAAAGCATGTCTGCCTTTAGCCCTGTGCTCGTTTAGGACCTGTCTATACGGGCTCAGATGGACAACAGCAACTTGACAGGCATTTTACACCCCTTCGCACATGACAGATGCGAAAGTGAACAAGCAGCTGCTGACCCCAAAGTTGAAGGTTCAAGTCCACCCGGAGGCGCCTCAGGATAAAGCCCTGGTGATCTGCTTCCGAAGAGTCAGCCCCTGAAGATCCTGCAGGACACGGCCCTGCTCCGCGCAGGCGAGGTAACCGCGGCTCGCGCCTGTCTCGCTGGGAGCTGGGTTTACAGATGACAAAATGAGGGCTCAGAGCGAATAAATCCAAGGGAACCAGGGCTCGCGCACACAGACAGAGCCTTCCTCCCTGCCGGCTTTCTCAGAGTGAGTCTGTGATGGGCCAGGGATTCTAGAAGACACTCCAAAAGAAAAGGGTTTCTAAACCAAGGAGGTTCGATAAATTACACATCCCGTGTGGCCACTTATAGAGTCACCACGGACAGAGCCGATTCAAAGCTCTGAGAAGTTCCCCAGTCAACAATTTTATTGAACTTTGTTTCAGCAAGCCGTCTTAACTTACTTGGCCGTACAATTATTTTTCGATAAAACCAATTGACATCCCATAGAATATTGAATATACCATGGACTGCCAGAAGAAGGAACAAATCATTCTCGGAAGAAGTACAGCCAGAATGCTTCTTAGAAGCAAGGATGGCAAGACATTTTCTTGCTTGCTTTGGACATGTTATCAGGAGGGACCAATTGGCAGAAACAGAGCATCATGCTTGGTAAAGTAGGGGGTCGGTGAAAAAGAGGAAGACCCTCAATAAGATGGATTGACACAGTGGCTGCAACAATGAGCTCAAACACAACTGTGACCCTGAAGATGGTGCAGGACCAGGCAAGGTTTCATTCTGTTATACCTACAGGGTGGCCATGAGTCAGAGCTGACCAGACGGCACCTGACAACAACAAAGGACTCACACTCCAGAGCCCACTTAGGCTAACCTTGTTACAGAGCTCAATATCAAGCAACTAAGCTAGAGAAACAGCTGCTAAAGCTTCCTGAGCGACTGGAAGATCCGAGTTACAGATTCCTCCTTGAATTATACATCATCTTTGGGAGAATAACAATCGATACCATGATCACTGACTTTCAAACTTCCAGGCAGGAGGAGCTCACCGGAATGAATCTCGTCACTCACCTCGTGCCTTCCTTTGGGAAGCCCCGTCTTTCTTTAAAGACCATTACACTCACCTCTCCAGACTTACCCCCTGTATCTCTGGCTACTCCTTTTAGACATATGTGTGTGTGTTCATTTGATTACTAGAAAAACCAACACATGTGTATGACTTATTTTTAATAGAAAATACAGAGGAACACATAATGAACAAAGGACATCCCCTACCCTGGACCCACAGACACACTTCCTGAGACAACCATATTCACCCATGTCAGGACTTAGTGCTTCTAGGGGGTGTCATTGTAACCCTAAATAATTAGCTTTTGCTTTGTGTTATGGATTGAACTGTGTCCCCCAAAAATGTGTGTCAACTTGGCTAGGCCATGATTCTCAGTATTGTGTGGTTGTCCACCATTTTGTGATCTGATGTGATTATCCTATGTGTTGTAAACCCTACCTCTATGATGTTAATGAGGCAGGATTAGAGGTAATTATGTTAATGAGGCAAAGCTCCATCTACAGGACTAGGTCGTCAATCTCTTGAGGTATAAAAGAGAAAAGCAAGCAGAGAGGAGAGGGACCTCCTACCACGAAGAAGGACATGCTGGGTACAAAGCACGTCCTTTGGACCTGGGGTCCCTGTGCTGAGAAGCTCCTAGACCAGGGGAAGGTTGATAACAAGGACCTCCCCTAAAGCCAACACAGAGAGAGAAAGTCTTCCCTGAGAGATGTTGCCCTGAATTTGGACTTCTAGCCTCCTAAATTGTGAGAGAATAAATTTCTCTTTGTTAAAGCCATCAGCCTGTGGTATTTCTATTATAGCAGCACTAGATAACTGAGAAATTGTGGTTACTTGATTTTTCAATCTCATGTCATTGTTGATTGACACCCCAGGCCTTCTGGTTTCAGATCAGAGGTGTAGAGAGCAGGAAAGAGCATCACCCCATTCTCATAGCAAGAATAATCTGGAAGACTGCAAATTAATGACTTTTCTTGAATCTACCAGAGACCCGATGTCAAGGACGGCCAAGTAACCTGGAATATGGGGAAAGACAGGTGAGTGCAGGCGGAAACGGGACCAAGAATGGCACCTGGGGCAGGCCCCATCAGACCCAGCTGAACTTGTTCAGATTCAGCTGAAATTGTTAATAAATCACCAAAGACCAAGAGTGGGCCAGCATGAAGATATGAACCCTGGGGGCTGCTGATGTGTGCGTGTGTGTGTGTGTGTGTTGTGTGTGTGCTGTGTGTGTGTGGTACATTTTGTGTGTTGTGTGTGGGGGTTGTGTGTGTGGTGCATGTGTGGTGTGTGATATGTGGTGTGTATGTGGTGTGTGATGTGTGTGATATGTTGGGTGTGTGTGGTGTGCTGTGTGTGGTGTGTGTGTGATATGTTGAGTGTGTGTGTGGCATGCTGTGTGTGTGCTGTGTGTGATATGTTGGGTGTGTGATATGTTGGGTGTATGTTGTGGTGTGCTATGTGTGTGGTATGCTGTGTGTGTTGTATGTGTGTGTGTGATGTGCGTGTGTGGAGAAGGGTCCACCTCATTGCTGAAGAGCTTACAGGGAGGATGTCCCCGAGACAGCTTCCCTTGTGGTCCGGCTGGGAGAGGCCACATCAGTCATTGCTGAACACCTGCTCAGATCCATCTCCCTTACTGCCCCTAAACCAAACCCGAACCCGTTGTCATCGGGTCAATTCTGACATCTAATAATCCTATAGGATAGAGTAGAGTTGCCCCACAGGGTTTCCAAGGCTGTAATCTTTACAGAAGCAGACTGCCACATCTTTGGTCAACAGAGCTGCTAGGTGGGTTTGAACCACCAACCTTTTGGCTAGCAGTTGAGAGCTTAACCACTGCACCACCAGGGCTTCGTTTACTGCCCCTTTGGGGGAAAAACAAAACACCCTAATCCGCAGGACGGAGAGCAACAAAACTGTCATCTTAGGGCACTGGTGGAAACCTACTGCAACTGGGAGGAGAGAAGAGAAAAAAATGGAAGACGCGTCCTGGGGATGGGGCAGGACCTGTGAAGGGCCAGGCCGTAGCTGGAGGAGGAACAGGAGCACTGCGGAGTCCACACCCCAAGACCCGGGGACGCCGTGCCTGCGAGACAGAGGCATCTTCAGAGCGTGTCCCCTCCCTGCCCTCCATCACCAGGCCAGCAGCTCTCTTGAAAATGAGGGGCTACAGCTGGGAGAGACACAGGAGACAGGGTCTCTCGGGCAGAGCACAGCGGGATGTCCCAAAGCACAGCGTGTGGCAGACAGAGGACAAGAACCTGTGGTCAGCCAGCCCACCAGAACTACAAGGTGTCCCTGCACAAACCTGAAGCCTTATTTACAAACACACAGCAGGCCCCTGGGCCGTAGTTTGCTGATACCTGCCCTAAAAGCAAAAGAAAAATTGTGACTATGCATCGCATGTTCATAGCGTGTGTAAAAGTCAAGTATGTAACAGTAGTGCAAAAGGTGGGAGGGGGAGGCTGGGAACACGCTGCTGGAAGATCCTCGTGCTGCGTATGAAGCGGCGATCTGTTATTTAAAGACAGACTCAGATTACTTTAAAATGTGCACTGCAGATCCTATGGCAACCACTAAAATATCCCTAAAGAGATATAAATAATTAGTCAATAAGAAAAAAGAAACCAAACCAGTTCCTAGCGAGTCACTCCTGACTCACGCTGACCCCGTGTGTCAACGGCTGTGACCTGTCACATGCAGATTGCCAGGCCTTTCTTCCAAGGCGCCTCTGGGTGGGTCTGAACCACCAACCCTTCAGTTAGTAGCTGAGCGCTTGACCGTTTGTACTACCCAGGGACTTTGGTAAGTCATAGGGGGATAAAGGGAATTATGAAACATGCTCAATTAAACCCAGAGAAGGAGGAAAGAGACAGAACCGAAGCAAAGAACAGACGGAACCAACAGAAAATAGCTAGGAAGATGGCAGGTTTTAATCCCACTATTTCAGCATCGCTTTTAATGTGAATGGTCTAAACACCCCAGTTAAAAGACAGTCAGATTGGATTTTTTTTTTTTTAATAAAAAAAAATGTGTGTCAACTTGGTAAGGCCATGATTCCCACCCAGTATTGTGTGGTTGTCCTCCATTTTGTGATTGCAATTTTCCTGTGTGTTGTAAATCCTAATCTCTGCTGTGGTTAAGGCGGCAAGATTAAGTAATGTTAAAGAGGATCAGGGTGAGAACACAACACCCTTACTAAGGTCACATCCCTGAGCCATTAGAAACAGAGTTTCCCTGGGGTGTGGCCTGTATCACCTTTTACTTTACGAGAGATAAAAGGAAAGGGAAGCAAGCAGAGAGTGGGGACCTCATATCACCAAGAGAGCAGTGCCAGGAGCAGAGCGTGTCCTTTGGATCCAAGTTTCCTATGCTGAGAAGCTCCTAGACCCAGGTAAGATGGATGACAAGGACCTTCCTCCAAGCCGACAGAGAAAGCCTTCCCCTGGAGCTGGCACCCTGAATTTGGACTTCTAGCTTACTGAACTGTGAGAGAATAAACATCTGTTTGTTAAAGCCATCCTCTTGTGGTATTTCTGTTATAGCAGCACTAGATAGCTAAGACAATTGCCTACAAGAAACCCATTTTAAGTATAAAGGCATAGACAGGTTGTAAGTAAAAGGATGGAGAAAGATAACAATGCAAACACTAACAAGAAAAGCTGAAGTAGCTAAATAACTGTCAAGGTGGACTTCAGAACAAGGAATGTCATCAGAGATCAAGAGGGACATTACCTAATAATAAAGGCCAATTCCAGGGTGTATGTCCCTCCCCAGAGAGCGTCAGAAGACCTGAGGTTACAGCTGAAAGAACTGAACGGAGAGACTGTGATTCAGCTGGAGACGTCACACGCCTGTCTCTGTCACTGAGAGAACACGCAGGCAGAAAACCAGCCAGGATGTGTAAGACCCAACAACACTATCAACCAGCCTGATCTAATTGACATTTTCACGGATGCCATCCAACAACTGCAGAATCCACATTCTTCTCAAGCGCACACAGGGATCGCACCAAGACAGACCATATTTGGGGCGAGAAAACAAACCTGAGCAATTTTAAAAGAACAGAAATCATACATAAGTGTGCTCTCAAATCATAACGAAATTAAGCTAGAAATAACAAACAGCAGGTTGAAGCTGAAGGGCTGCGGAGTCTGCAGCAAGACTCAGTGGGGGGCCGCAGCTCAGGCTCCAGCGGTTGAGTGGGTCAGGGCTGGAAAGGGGTTCACAGCAGGCCCAGCTGCGGGGCAAGCAACCCTGCCACGGGGCTACAGCATAGGCCAGACCCTGTCAGTCTGTCCTGCTGTGGGGTCTGTGTGTCATCGCAATGCTGGAAGACAAGCCCTCTAGGTTGGAAGGCACTCAAAACACACAGTGGCCTCAACAATGGACTCCAGCATGCCAACAATCGCGAAGATGGTACAGGACCAGGCAGTGTTTGTTCCACTGTACGTGGGGTCACATGGGTCAGGGCTGACCCCACAGCACTAACAGCAATGTTCTGGAGGTGGCAGTTGTGGGAAACACATCGTGTGGGTTTGGGACAAGCCCCAGTGGGAGTTGTAGGCCCACCGAGTCCCGGGGTAGATGGCCCAGCCACAATCCGTCACTGGGTGGGAGCGGTGTCCCTGGGACCAAGCACACACTGGCACAGCAAGCTGCAGAAGCCCAGACCACAGGGTTCCCACCATCGCTGCCCAGCATCACCCTTCAGTTCATGCCTGTGGGCGCATTTAGAATCCCGAATGATCAGGGGCAGGGGGAGGAAAAGCCCCAAGCTTGAGTTACCTTGGTATAAAGGTCCCTGGGTGGCGAAAATGGTTTGTGCTCAACTACTCACCTAAAGGTTAGCAGTTCTAACCCACCCCATGGCAGAGCAGAAGAAAGGCCTGGTGACCTGCTTTCATAAAGATTACAGCTAAGAAAACCCTACTCGGCACAGTTCTGCTCTGTACACATGGGGTCTCCATGAGTTGCCATTGACTCAACGGCAATGAGTATGCAACAGGTACACAGCTTGGTAGATGCGGACAAGGTACACGGGTGACTGGAAAGACAGAAGCAAAGGAAGGTGCCCCCGCCAGGCAGAGCTCTGGGTGGCCCACATGTGTGCAAAGAGGAGTGGCCAGAGGTGAGGAGATACCTAGACCCCTGGGCAGGGACAGTTGGTGCAGCTGGTTGGTCAGGGGGCTGGAATGCACAGGAGGAAGGACAAGGAGACCTGGGGTAGAGGCAAGTGGACGGGCACAGGGGAGCAGGCCTGCAAATGGATGGTCATCGAGTCACATGTTAAGGGCCCACATGGCGAGTCCCCCACGAAGACGCCCAAACAACCTCAGGGGCAAATGACTTGGCAGTGGTTGTTTTCTAGGCTAAGAGGACCCTCAGCGTGTGGCTGGCCCACCCCTTCCTTTTCAGACCTGATACAGCCTGGGGTTATGAGCGCAGACACTTCCTGGGGTCCCCTGAGCTGTGAAGATCAATGAGGCCACCATTCCAAGATCATGAACTGAGTCTCATTCATTCATTGATTCCCTCACGGAGTAATGACCATGACCGAGTCCTTGGGTGCTGCTTTGGGGCCATGATAACATTGCCATCACACTGGAAAAGACCATCACTTCTGACACACAGTAGCTGTATGAGTCCACGTCCCGCCATCTGCCAGCTGTGTGACCTGGAGCCAGTTACTTAACCTCTCTGTGCCTAGGTTTTCTCACCTGGAGAGGCTACGCATTAACAACCCCTTCCTCGGCGGGGCACTGTGACAGACAAGTCAACATGTGGAGGCCACACAGTGATAACAGACACACAATAAGCACCAAATCGGCGTGAGCTGCCATCATCACTTCACAGACCAGGCCCCGAGTGACCCTATCTGAGCCACAAAGTGACCCAGACGTGCAGCTGGGCAGGTCTGGGTGCCCTGTCCCAAGGCAGTGGCTGCTCAGGGGGTTGGAGTAGCAGATAAACGTCCCCTGGCCTCTGGTGCCGACAGACAGCCTCCCTTTGGCCGGGAGAACCCTCCTGGGAGAGCCAGCGTTCTCTGAGTTGGAAAGACTGCCCAGGCCAGGGAAGGTCTCCAGCAAAATCCCAGTGGGCCCCTCGTTCCAGGCAGGAAAGCAGGGGCTCCACTTCAGTGGCTGTTGGATGCACCCAGCCTGTCGCAGGGGCAGCACACTTAGGCTGGCGCCATTGTTTGCCCTCCTCCTCCCAGGACTCCCCTCAGAGCCTTCTTCCTCCCAGGACCCCCCCTCCCAGAGCCATCTTCCACCCAGGCTGGGAGGAGCCCACACTGGGTTCTTCTTGGATTGTCAGGAGAATGATCCAGAAATAGAGCTCCTGTTAATGGAGCACGAGCTACCTGCTGGTCCATCCACACCTGTTGGGGAAGCCACGCTGCAGAGCCGCAAACTTCCTCCTCTGCAGAGGGGAGCCAGAGGCACCAGGAGGTGAGCCTCCTGCTGAGAGCACACAGTGATAAGACAGGTTGAGATTCACACCCAGGACTGTCTGCCCTGCCCTCGACCCACAGAGCCGCACCAGACACCTGGCGGGGAACGGGGGTCAGCCAGAGTGGAAGAGAGACCGAGGTCACCTCGTGTCATGGATTGAACTGTGTCCCCAAAAATATGTGCATCAGCTTGGTTAGGCCATGCTCCCCAGTATTATGTGGGTGTCTTCCATCCTGTGATTGTAATTTTATGTTGAGAGGATTAGGGTGGGCTTGTAATACTACCCTTACTCAAGTCACTTCCCTGATCCAAGATAAAGGGAGTTTCCCTGGGGTGTGGCCTGCACCACCTTTTATCTCTCAAGAGATAAAAAGAAAGGGAGGCAAGCAGAGAGCTAAGGACCTCATACCACCAAGAAAGCAGCACCAGGAGCAGAGTGCATCCCTTGGACACAGAGTCCCTGCGCCTGAGAAGCTCCTCGACCAAGGGAAGATTGAGGACAAGGACCTTCCTCCATTGCCGACAGAGAGAGAAAGCCTTCCCCTGGAGCTGACACCCTGAATTTGGACTTGTAACCTACTAGACTGAGAGAAAATAAATTTCCCTTTGTTAAAGCCATCCACTTGTGGTATTTCTGTTATGGCAGCACTAGATGACTACGACACCTTGAGTCACCTCAAACACCATCTACCCTCTCTTTCTGGAAAGAGAGAGACCTGGTAGGCTTCCTAGAGGAGTGCCAATAAGCCAGACTGTGTCCCTGCTCCTCGGAGGAAGGTGGGGGGCCGACAGTGGGGTGCAAGCCCTCCCTGTGGTCTGACCCCAGCCCTGGGCCCGTCCAGGTAAGCTTTCACTCATTCTCTCCAACCCACCTCAGGCCTTTGCACCTCTGTTCCCTTCACCTCTACACGCTTCCTCCGCAAATTCTAATCACTCCTGAGTCCCGGCTCAATATCCTCGCCATCCCCCAGAGGACGCCCGATGTCTCTCAGAGCCTGTCCCTCTCTTGGCATGGAGCTCGGTCAGTAGTCAGTTACCTGGGTCAGCAGCTCCCAGAGGCAGTCCCATGGGAGGCTGCAGGCTCAGCCCCTGCGGCCCAGTGGCTGGGGCTCTGATCTCAGCCCCCCACCGGCAACTGTGTGACCTTGGCCCCATAACGGCCTCTCTGGCCTCTGTGTCTTCGTGAATGGAGTGGGACGATAAGGGTATCTAAGGAGTTAATCATGCCCAGTGCTCTGGTTCAGGCTGGGCTCCGGTGGCACATGGGGCTGTCACCTTTTCTTTGATATTCCTCTCAGCCATCGGACCCAAACCGCGGTGGGCAGGGCTGGGTCTCCTCCCCGGTGTCCTAGCACAAGCCTGGTGGCTGCTGCTGAGTGGAGGAAGGACATGAACACCACCGGGGTGGGTGGTGGGGCAGAGGCAGTGGGGGGCAGATGGAGGCCAGCCTGGCCCCTCAGCCTCAGTCCCCTCCACTCCCCCACTCTTGCTGCCTGACAGCCCCCCATCCCTGTTAATTTCCAGCATGAAGAAGGGTTCCTGGCAAAGCACATTTAAATTCATCCTGCAATGCTGCAAGCTGCAGTGTGAAATGGTTTATTAAAACCTAATTAGCCAAATGGGTAAATAATCACACTCAAGCTTAACTCTTTCCTGTAAGTAACTGAGTGGCTCCTCCTCCGTGTAATGGTGGCCAGCCTGGCCCCTGGCCAGTTTGAACAGCTGGCCTCCTGCCCGGTCCCTGTAGTCACAGAATTGCTGTCCTCCCTGAGACTGCCATTCTCTCTGGTCGTGCGTCAGCATGATCAGAGCAGGTGGGTCATGGCTGACAGTGCCCACTGTGCTCTTGCCGACTCCATCCTGGCCCTGGGTGTGTAATACGGGACGAGACCTTGAGAGTGTTGTTTCTTCTCTCCCTCACCATTCAGTCCTCTCGTGCCCATGTGCATGGAGTAGGCAGCTGAGCTGGTCTTGTCTAAGGCAACAGAAGTGTGTGAATCATGGCCTCACTGTCCAGAAGCTCCCAACCTGATGGAGAAGACAGGGAAGCAAACAAATAATTAGGAAAAGGGAGAAATAATGGAGGTGAAAGCAGCCAAGTGGTCACTAGCAGGAAGCCGGATAAGCAAGCCATGGTGTCATACAATGGGTCACTACTACACTTGGCAAGAAAAAGAGACTGACTACCAGGCCATGCAACATGTGGGGGAGCCTCACAACGCTGGACCGAGTGAAAAGACTCAGACACTGAGACGGCAAACTGTGTGGTATCATTGAAAAAAGCACTCGACTATGGTGACCGCGGATCAGTGTCACTGAGGACTCAGGGTACACGTCAGTCAGCGTTCTGCAGAGAAACAGAGACAGTAGGGTGTGAGGGAGGCAGGGCCGAGACGACAGAGTAGTCAGACGCTTCCTGTGGTCCCTCTTACAACAAAGACCGGAAAAAACAAGTGAATTGATTATATATGACAATCTAGGAGCCCTGAACATCAAAGGCAAAGTTGAGGAATCGGCCTAAGTGGCAGGGGGAGGGAGAAACAGCTCAGAAGCAGCAAGGAGTTACCAGAACTGACCCTGTGAGAACCGGCATCCTGCAGGCCGTGTCCACTGCTGCGAGTGCCGCGAGGTAAGCAGTGGCGTTCGGAACACATTTTCCACATCGGAAGAGACTGAGCATTGAAGGGTCCACTCACACATCCAGAATCAGCAAAAAGCAGTGCTCTCAGCATAAGTACTTGCATCTAATCTACCACACAGACCAAAAAACACCCCTTTTGGAAAAACCTCTCTCCCATTTACCTGTCCCCTTCCCGCTCTGCACTGGGTCCCAGCCAGCTTCAGAGATTGCCATGTTCCCTGGGCTGGAAGTAGGACCTGCCACACACCCTGAGCCATTCTCTCTACCTTGGAGAGGGAACAAATTAACAAACAGGAAAAAATAATCTGCCAGCTCCCCTAAGCCAGGAACTCTGGGCAGGCACAGCCCCTTTGCCTAGGCACAGGCATAAGGGGTCCATGGATTTTGAATGCCTTTCACCCCTGCAGAGACCTGTGTGGGCCCATTTGTAGCAAGTTTGTGACATTTGACACTGCTCTGCCTATTAAGCAGAGTCCTCACCTGCCCACATCAGGGGCCTGAGAACTAGTGGCTCAACCCACACCACCCTCGACAGGGGTCCAAGAATAAGTGGTGCCTTCCAGTCCTTGCAGCCAACAGCATTGGGTGCCCATACTCCAGCTGCAAAGCCCACCCACCTACACACTCTAGGAAATAGGAATGCGCTTTCCTCCCAGACACTTGGGGGCAGCTGTCAGCCCCCCACCTTATTCAGCATGTGACCCCCTACTGCAGCCAGACACCTGTACCTACCCACTTAAGGCTGTAGGTGAAAGCCTGCACCACACACTTGGTGACCAACTACCTGGACACCTGAGCTGAATCCATACAAGAAAAGTAAACGTACTCCTGGGCTCACGTACCTAGTAATGGATCTAACCACCTGGTAAGAAGATGTTAGAGCTTCAAAGGTGCCAATAATCAAATTAGCTCACATGAGCAGCCTATTTGGGCATATCAAAACAAAACAAAGCAAGAAGCTAGGACACAGTAAGCAAACATAAAATAAATGAATACAATAACTTATTGATGACTTGGAGACAACAGTCAATATCAAATCACATAAAGAGTCAGAAAATGATGGCTTCAGCAAGCTTCCAAAACAAAGAACTAAGAAATCCCCCGGATGAAGAAAACTTCCTGGAATTACTGGAGATAGAATACAAAAGATTAATATACAGAGCTCTTCAAGAGATCAGGAAGGAGATCAGGCAAAACACAGAACAAGTGATGGAGCACACAGACAAAGCAACAGAGGAACATAAGATTAGAGAAGTGCATAATGACAAATTTGACAGGCCGCGATAATCCATAAAAGAAGCAAACAGAAATCCAAAAGACTAACAATAAAATTTCAGAATTAGACAACTCAATAGAAAGTCAGAGCAGAATTGAGGCAATGGAAGTCAGAATTAGTAAAATTGAAAATAAGGCACTTGACACCAACTTATTTGAGGTGTTTAAAAAATGAACAAACCCTAAGAATTATGACAGACTCTATCAAGAGGAATAACCTACGAGTGATTGGAGTACCAGGACAGGGAGGGATAACAGAAAATACAGAGAGAATTGTTGAAGATTTGTTGGCAGAAAACTTCCCTGATATTGCAAAAGATGAAAAGATGTCTATCCAAGATGCTCATTAAACTCCACATAAGGTAGATCCCAAAAGAAAATCATTAAGACGTATTATAATCAAACTCGCCAAAGCCAAAGATAAAGAGTTTTAAGAGTGGCTAGGGATAAATGAAAAGTCACCCATAAAGGAGAGTCAATAAGAATAAGCTCAGACTACTCTGCAGAAACCATGCAGGCAAGAAGGCAATGGGATGACTTATATAAAGCGTTGAAGGAAAAAAATTGCCAGCCAAGAATTATATATCCAGCAAAACCATCTCTCAAATATGAAAGTGAAATTAGGACATTTTCAGATAGACAGTAGGATGTGTGTATATAGAGAGAGAGACACTAAGGAATTGGCTCATGCAATTGTGGGGGCCAGCAAGTCCAAAATCTGTGGGTCGGGTGGCAGGCTGGAAACTCCAGCAACCTCAGTTCTTGCTCTTAAGACCTTCGACTGATTGAACGAGGCTTACACTACGGACAGCGATCTGCTTTCCGTAATTCAGTTGATTGTAGGTGTTAACCACATCTAAATACCTTAACAGCAACACCTAGATCAGTGTTTGGCCGAAAAACAGAGCCCCGTATCCCAGCCAAGGTGACACATAAAGTTAGCATCACAGGGTGGGTGGGAGAGGCTGACAGGGAAGAGTCCGTGGGAATTTTGGGAGTGGCAGAAATGTCCTACATCTTGATGTGGTGGTTAGGGTAAGTATTTGTCAAAAGCCATCCCACTGAAACCCACAATGGTACATTTCACTGCACAGAAGTCATACTTGATAGTCAGCTTTACAGAGAGGGGTGGGTGTGGAGTCTGGGAAAGGTGAGAGAGCTTTAATTATCCCATCACTTTGTCACCGTCAGGGGCCCCAAGCCCACCCTCCATCCCCTCTGCCTGTGGAGATGTCATAGTCCCCAAGGGCAAACCCACCATGAAGTCCCCAAGGGCAAACCCACCATGAAGCCCCCAGAGGACACCTGAGGCACATCCCAAGCACCTCCACTAACTGTGACCCTGGGGTAAGGACAGGAGTCGCCCCTGAGACCCAACAGGGGCCACGCTGGGTGAGCTATCCTAGGAACCCTCACTGGGATGCACCCCTTAGCCCCACAGCCGCACTGTGATGCAGGGGTCAGGGTTTCTGCCACGTGGGCCACTTCCTCCCTACTCTAGGATTCTGGGGAGGGTAACCCCCATCTCCTATCTTGGGGAGACAGGGAGACCCAGGTCATCCCAGAGCCAGAGGTCCTGGGGCATGCCCTGCCCCCTCCTGGCTCAGCAGAGTCCCCACAAGGGAAACGAAGGGAGTTTGGTACAAGTCAGAGCACAGTTAGTGCCATAGACACACGCCATGGCTGCACATGTGAGAGGGAGAATGAGAGAGCGATGAGGGGGCTGAGCAAGAGGGACAGAGAGATGGGGGAGGGCAGAGATAGAGGGACAGAGAGAGAGAGAGACAGAGAGATGGAAGGGCAGAGATAGACGGACAGAGAAGTCAGAGAGATGGGGGTGGGGGTAGAGATGGGGGAAAGAGAGAGAGAGACAGAAAGACGGGCAGAGATAGAGGGACAGAGAGAAAGTTGGGGCACAGATAGAGGGGCAGACAGAAAGAAAATTAGAGAGATGGGGGGACAGAGAGAGATAAAAAGACAGGGAGAGAGGGACAAAGAGAGAGAGACAGAGAGAGACATCTCCCAGTGTCTGACCCACAGGAGAAGCTGCTGTGGTCCATAGCTTCTCTCAACAAAGCATCAGTTGTTTCTTAAAAGACTGGCTTCAAGTGTCTGTGTGATCAGAGGTGTCTGACACTGAGGCAAGGCTCACTGATTTTACTAATAATTAAGTGGCGCTGCGTGGAATAGGAATAACTGCCCAGCCTCATCCACACGAAATGATGGGCCCTGCAGAGGGTCTTCAGCCGTCAGTGTCTCCTGCCCACCTCGGGCAGGGGAGAGGCAAGTATGACTTGGGGCCAACCCCATGAGGCCATGGGAGGCGACCCCTTTGGAAATAGAGCTTTCTTTGTTGTGTTAATTAGATCATACCCTCCTGGGGGGGTTCCAAATCTAACCATTTCTGAGTTATAAAATTTGCAGATGAGACACAGAGACACACACACTGGGAAGACAGTCACCATGTGAGGATGGTCTACAAGCCAAGGAACAAAGGAATGCCTGGGGCAGCCAACAGGAAGGAATGAATCCACACAGGTGAGACCCTGATTTGGACGTCTAGCCTCTTGACCTGTGGGAAGATAAACATCTGTTCTTTACAGCCACCGCATGTGGTGTTTCTGTTCCGATGCCCCTAGAACCCTGACCCAAGCCTGGAGCAGGCGTTAAGGGGACAGTCCCAGGGTCAGAGGTCCTGGATTTCAGTCCCCACCCACCTTGGGGTCCTCCCCTGAGAAACAAGATGTTGACAGCTCCAACTCCCCAGGATTGTGGAGACCTTGCTGGGCACACACAGCAGGCAGTTGACACCAGTGCCCCTGGGTCAGGGTGCTCACGGGGCCCCCATATGGGGATAGACAGGGAGGCACCAGCAGTCAGGAAACCACCTTCTGGCAGCCACCCTGCTGGGCACACAGATGACACTAACGAGGATCCCCTCCATAACTGCCTCCATGGGGGATTTCAGTCCACACTGGCTTCCTGGAGCATTCCCACAAATTATGCGCCCCTAACCGTGAGGCTGCCCTCAACGAAATGTTCATGTGACGCAGGCATCTCCTGGGACATGCAGCACAGTCATTGAGCCCGTGTGTCAGTGTCTCCTCCAAGCCCCATAGCTGCATGTAGGGAGGAGAACTCTATCTCACCTAGGACACTCTGTGGCTGATAGGGAGGGACCCAGCCTCCTGCACGGGGCTCCCTGGCAACCGGGAGGGAGCTGGGGTTTGCACTCACTGCAGTGCCCATCTGTTCCAGGACCCAGGTCTCTCCAGTTCGCATGCCTCACATCTGTAAGTAAATGGCATGTTTGTGGCCTGGTGGGTTGCCCAACAAAATGAAGAGGCATCGAAGACGAAGAAACGCGTTGGCACCCCCAGCGCACACCTGGGATGCAGACTTTGCGATGAGGTTTACAGGAGGGGTTGACGGAGCAGGCGAAGGCTCAAAGGCACAGGGGAGGCAGCGCAGCCCTGAGAGAACAACGGGCAAGCTGACCACAGGGTGGAGTGAGGGGCAGGGGGGCCTTCCCAGGGAACACTGGAAGGAGCCACTGCAGCTCAACTATGCTCTGCCTACTGCTCCTGCGTCTGGGCGGTGGTCTCCCGAGGCCCCTACACCTGCCTGTTTTGGTTCTCACCTCCCAGAGTGTTGGCGGGTCGTTAAGTGGACAAGCTGGGGCGGGGGGTGCAGCTGTGAGGGCAACATGTGGACGCACCCCCACTCTGATGCCCTAAGAGCTGCTGTGATCCCCTCTGGTGGCCGCTATGCAGACAGCGGAACGCGGGGGCTGCACCTGTGTGTCCCAGGCCCAGCCATCACCCTCAGCCAGCACACAGCCCCTCCTTCTGGAAGGATCACATCAGCCCAGGAATGGGCTGTGGCTGAGCCCACTTTGCAAAAACCCAGGGCATAAAACCAGGGCCTCTGAGAATAGGTGCTCTGACAGGCCAGCCAACACCATGTGCCCTGGTAGGGTCCCCGTTTACAGAGGGGGAAACTGAGGACCCCCAGGGAGCCACCGGCCTTGGCCTCCATGGCCAGCCAGGGGTAGTGCCGGGCCCAGACTCCTCTGTCTGTTTGTCTGGGCACACAGTGGTTCTCGTTTAGGAGGATGTGCCACAGGCCCATCAAACAAGAACTCCTGTGATCCATTGACATTTTTGGGGTGCCCCTGACCCTCCTAAGGCCTGTGCTCCCCTCCAAGTGCTCCTAGCCTCCCCCCCGGAAGCCCCCCCAGTTGCCTTCTCCCAGCCCTGGCCAGCCAATTGTCCCACCTGCCTTGCTTTCTCCCAGCCCCCCTGGGTGGGTCTGCTCTGTGGACTCTTGGGGGCAGTGTGCCCACTCTCTGGTGATCAGAACACAGGCCTCAGTCACCTCCCTGTGTCCAAGATCTGCTCAACCCCTTTGCCGAGTAGGTGCTAAATGCTCACTGAGCAAACAAGTGAAGGCTTCTGGAGTCGGTAGTGTTGGCTGAGGTGTTCCTGCTACACTCGGGAGTGGCAGTGGGTCCTGGCCTGTAAGGAAGAGCCAGGGAGAGTGAGATTATGCTAGGAAAGCCACTGGGGGGTCCCGAGGGCCCTGAACCTGGGGGCCACGGCCATGGCCTCAGCGAAGTGAAGCTCACACGTCTACCCCAGGTAAGCCTTGGGCAACCAGCCAGGCCTCCAGCCTCAGTGATAGATGTTCTAGGGGCAGGCAGAGCAAGGACGCACCCCGTGAGATCGAAGCAGTCCCTCTCACAGATGGACTGCCGGCCAAGTCAGAGCAGGCTGAGCCCAGCACGGTTCCAGCAATGGCGTCCTCGGCCCATCCCCGTGGCAGTTTCAGCGGCCGAAACACCTGCTCCTATAACAGCTGGCAGAGACAACAGGCGCGGCTGTTTGTCTGGGCATCCTTTGATAACTCGGGAGTTGCTTAGTAAATGAGATTTCCTTGTCCAGAGGACAAACAAGCTCAGGAGAACGGGCACTCAAGCCTTCTTCTGGGGCTACCCATGGGTCCACCTAGGGCACGAGGGGGCCAGAGGCTGCCTTTTCTCCGAGTCCCAGGCATACAGTTGGTGCTCAGCACGAGCATGTGGAATGAACGTGTGAATATGGGATTCAGTGCAGAAACGAGCGAGAGGAGCATGGTACATGGAGGATGGCCCCCCACGTGGTTCCACGTGCCGTACGAACCCACAAGCCATCCACGTATCACGTCTTTATAGTATCTTTTGTTGTGGTTTTTGGTTTGGTACTTACGTACCACATGTTGTTGATCCATTCATCCGCTGATGGACAGTGGGGTCGTTCCCACCCTTTGGCTGTTGTGAATAACGCTTCAATGGACATGGCTGTACCATTCTTTCCGAAACTTCCGTGAGGTCAGGGCCCTGAGCTGGCTGCTACAGGCATACGAAGATGAATCAGGCATCGAGCCTGCAGAAAGACAAACAGTCAGGAAATCAGAGCATAAAAATAAAGATGAGAAAGGCTTCCCCTGAGTGGAGGCTACCGAAAACAAGATGCCACAGGCACTCAGGAGGAGGTCAACGATGGCTCTCGTGGCTGGAAGACTGCCGGGAGGTTTATTGAATGTGAGCTCCTGACCAAGCAGCTTGAGAGCACTTGGCACTTGAGGCTGGCTCTCCCAGCTCCACCTCCATTGACTCAGGCATTTGAGTTTTGTGGTTGCCTAATGCTGGTTGGTGTGTTCCAATCTTTAGGAAAGGTCAGGTCCACCCTCAGGAGGGAATGGGGAGGCTGGCAACCATAACCCATGAGCCCTCAGATAAGGTCAGGCCACAGGCTGGGAGTGGGAGTGTCTGCTGGAAAGGGAAAGTGGGTTATCAATAGACATGGATGGCGGAACCGGAAAGTGGGTCATCAATAGGCATGGAGGGTGGCCTCATTTGGGGTCTGATCCCTGTTACTCTTTTCCACTCCCCTCCATAGGCGGGGAACTAGGCCCAAGGCTCCCATGAGACCCAAGTAAGCTCTCTTTGCTCATGCTCAATGGATGCAAGGCATTACAGGGTCGGGAAGCAGTGTGAGGGCAGTGCTGGGCAGAGAGAAAACTCACCAGAGTCTTGGACATGATGGCCTCCATTCAGGAGCAGATCAACCAGTAAGCAAGGCAAGCAGGAACTTACAGTAAGCAAGGGTCAGTGCCCCCTAAGCCATGGCTCCCCTTTCCCCCTCCCACTTGCTCTTGGTAACCGTAATGAACTTTGGTCTGTATGCATTTACCTGTTCCAGAAACTTCATAGAACTGGTGAAATTGTGCACTACTCAGTAGCAGGTAAGCCCGTGTGTGCCTTGCTCGTTGGTAATCTACCCCTGCCCCCATGCTAGGGCACATACGTGTGCTCATACGGATGAGTTTGGGAGGGCAGGCCCTGTGAGCTGTCTATCTACAGTCCCTAGTGGACAGGGCCCTCTGGTTGGGCCAAGCTTCCCTAGACTGGAGAAACTGCACCTTGGGGACCAGGTGCAGGAACGTACTCTTGGTGGTTTCAGTACAGGGAGAGCTTGGTGGGAGGAGTGTGCTGTAGAGGCCAGCCTTGGCGCCCACCTGCGCCTCCTCTGCTGCCCAGCCCAGGCAGGGCTCCAGGGGCACAGGGGTTCCCAGCCCGTGGAGGCCTGTTGGTGTTCCGGGGCCTCCAAGTGGGAACTTGAGTGGGGAGGGATGCCAACTCCCTGTGCCATGGCCTGCGGTCTCCAGGAACCAGGATCTGCAGGGGTCTCTAGAGGCTGTTGTTAGGAGGTTCTGGTTCTGAGATTCCCCAGGCAGAATCCACACCTTTTGGGCCTGAGCTCTTGTTAAAGGTATAACACAGCCCTCCCACTCCACCTCTAACTTCTCAGTCTCCCTCATGGCACCCTCAGGAGCCTGGCCAGGGAGCAGGATGAGAACCAGCGGGAGGTGGAGACTTCCTCATGGGGGTGTGAGGTTAGGAAGTAAGAGCACACCCTTGAGCCCCCCCAAACCTTCAGAGGCCACAGCATTGTGGGACCTAGGACACCCAGGAGCTTCTGAACACTTGTCCACAGGGAGGGTGTGGAGGGAAAAGGGATGACCTCAGGGCACAGAGACCCTCCACCTCCTGGCCCCCGCCCTGGGCCCAGCTCTGTCCTGTAGCCGCATGAATCAGGCACAGAGACCCTGCCCTGGGTCCAGCTCTGTCCCTATAGCCATGTGACTCAGGCACAGAGACTCTGCCCTGGGTCCAGCTCTCAGGTCTCCGGGTCTTGGTTCTCATAACAGAGGTGAAGAGCGCTATAAAATGTCAGTGTCACACAATGTACAAAGTCATCATGATAGGTTGGTACTTAAAGCTACAGAACCCCAAAGGAACCCCCAGCAGCGGAGTGTGCTCTGTAGCGTCTGGGGGCTGCATCCAGGTGGCATCATGCGGAATTCTCACGGGAGTGTGGTTGGGAACATCTGGATGTCAATCTCTGAATTCCCCCATTTGGCCAGTTGGCTAAGTGCCTCGCAGCTCCCTTCAGAGACATGAAATCCACCCGTCCACCTCACTCAGCCCCGGCCATGCCCCAGGCTCCTCACGGCAGAGATTCCCTGTGCCGGAAGCTGTCCCTGCACCATTCCTGCAGGCAGGACTGACCTTCCTATCATTGTAAGGGGCACCTGAGGGCAGGGCCGAGTGTCCTCAGTCTGCAGGCTGCCCCCACACTGGAGGGCTATTTCCCAGGAGACGAGCCGCTCCTGGGAAGAATTTGCCCTCCTTGCCCTCATCAGTCCTCGTCATGCAGGACTGAGCGTGCATCCCCCATCTGACCTTCAGGCAGGTTTCGTGCAGCCAGAGGCTGTCTTCGCCATCAACCCTGGCACGGTCTTCTCAGCAGAAGGCACCACACATGCCCCTTCCCGCAGAGCCCAGCCCCAGCCACACCAAAGATCATGGTGGAGAGGGACCACAGACCTTCAGGTGGAAGGACAGAGAGAGCCCCAAGTGCCAGGGCTTCCCCGAGATTCCATTGGCCAGAGAAGCTTGCCGGATGGATCCCAGTGGACGTCTCAGAACATGCGGGTCCAGCCCAGTCCAGCACGTGGACAGACAGTGATGTTTCCTTTTCAGAGAAGAGAACATTGCTCACAAGATAAGCCAGGAAAGAATCATTTATTTTAGTCTCAGCGTGACGGCAAGGCAGTCCGTTTCTCACCCAGAATGCTCTAGAAGCCAAGGAGATGGATGGAAGACTGGCCACAAATGGAAGCTGTTTCCGTGCCTGCCGGGGCCTGGGGGGGCCAAGTGCGGCTGGACGATTTGAGGCTAGACGGTGCGCTGCTGGGCCCCCTTCCAGGTCCCACCCCACCCCCTCTCCTCTCTCCGTCGGCACCCACATGTCCAGGAGCAACCAGAGTCTTCCCTCAGTGTCACAGTGCCCTGGAGACAGCAAAGCCGCTCCCAAGATCGGCACAGTGAGGTCAGGGCAGGCATTTTGAAATTCGATTCTGACTCCAACTAAGAAGTATAAGTTAACCTCTTGAGAATCCGGGAGGCCACCTTTTGGGCAGGCTGGGTGCCTGAGGTCTCACACCATTCTGTCTGAAGACCCCAAGATGCTACAGAGCATAGCTGGCTGCTGGGGGTTCCTTTGGGGTCCCCTAGCTTTAAGTACTACTCTGTCAGAATGACTTTGTACATCCATGTGACACTGACGCTTTAAAAACTGACATGAGAACGAAGACCCAGAGACCTGAATGACAAGCTGAGGGCACACAGCTGCAGGGACAGAGCTGGGCCGAGGGCAGGGGCAGGAAGATGGGGGGGGGTCTCCCTGCTCCTGGTCATCCTCTCTCCCTCCACACACTCCCTGTGGATGAGGGTCAGAAGCTGCTGGGCCTCTGTAGGTTTGAGGGGGTGTGCAATGGCGTGCCCCTGTTTCTGGTCTCATCTCCATCATGAGTATAGAGATATTACAGCATTGATTCCCGAAGCAGCAGGGACGCTGGGCCCATTCATCACTGCCTGTGGCTGGGAAGGAGTAATTATTGGTGCCATTGATCATCCTCAGCCACTGTTCAGGTGGGAGCACAGGCCTGGGACACCCAGGACATTTCCTAGAAGAGGGTGAGGGGAGGGGGAGGGGAAGGGGAAGGGACAGAAGGAGAGGGAGGGAGAGGACGAGGGAGAGGGAGAAGGCCGCGGAGGGGGAGGAAGGAGGGGGGAGGGAGGGCAGGACAGAGCCTCTACCTTTTAGGTTGTGGTGAGGATGAGCTAGTGCCCAGCAGGTGAAGAGTCCAGAAGTATCTCTGAGCATGTGCTGCACATGTAGCACTGCCCACATCTCAGCCAGCTCACAGCCCTGGGAAGTGAACGTCTGAGCTGGGTGCTCTGGGAGAGCGGGCACACTGGTGGGCGTAGGCCTGGATCACCATAAACCCCACAGCGCAATGGCTCAGTTGTAACAAGGACTTACTTTTAGCTCGCAGAGCACTTCTGGGGACTCGGGGCCCAGGTGCCATCTATCCTGTGGCTCTGCTACCCCCAAGCCTTGTCACCATAGCTCCTGCTGGAAGAGGGGAAACACACAGGGCACATCTGCTTCCTAAGAGCCTGGACCCCAGAGACACACCCGTCCCTTCCTGTCATTCTCCACTCCTAGAACACAGCTACCTGGTCATACTTGGAACACAGCCACCTGGTCTTACCTGGAACACAGCCACCTCGTCATGCCCAGGACACAGCCACCTGGCCATGCTCAGAACAGACTCCCCTGACCAAACCTAGAACACTGCCACCTGTCCACGCCCAGAACACAGTCACCTGACCATGCCCAGAACACAGCCACCTGGCCACAACTAGAACACAGCCACCTGGCCACAACTAGAACGCAGCCACCTGGCCAGGCTCAGAACACAGTCACCTGGCCATGCCCAAAACAGTCACCTGGCCACACCTAGAACACAACCACCTGGCCGCGCCCAGAGCACAGCCACCTGGCCACGCCCAGAACACAGCCCCCTGGCCACGCCTAGAACACAGCCACCTGGCCACACCCAGAACACAGCCACCTGGCCATGACCAGAACACAGTCACCTGGCCACCACTAGAACACAACCACCTGGCCACGCCCAGAACACAACCACCTGGCCATGCCCAGAACACAGTCACCTGGCCACACCTAGAACACAGCCACCTGGCCACACCTGGCCGAGGGAGCCTGGGAAGTTCCGTCTAGTCATAAGCCCAGGAAGAGAAGAAACAGGTTTTGCTGGACAAGTAGCAATCTGCGCCGCAGGGCTTGTTTTCACTATTTGTGGCTGGGAAATGAGACAAAAAGGGTCAACAAGTCTATGTCACACAGACCACATTCCCTGAAGCCGGGGACATGGGACCCACACTGGTGCTTTTCCTGTGCCGTCCCCCAGGACATTTCTCAGGAACTCAGTGGGTGCAAAAGGCTGAAGAACACAGCCCATCTTCAGGACCACACAGTGTGACTGCCCACTATCCTGCCTCCTGCTTCTTCCAGACCCGCTGAGCACCCATGGTGTCATTGCTGTCCCTGGCTACTGGAGCTGTGTAGTGAGATGGGACTCTCCTATTGGGCAGCCCAAGAGAGCTTCCATAAAGAAACACATTCCCTAAGGCATTGCACTCAGGACAGAAGTGATGCGTGTGATCAACAGTTTCTAATCAAAATGGAGATAACACGGAACATTGCCACTGATGACAGGTGCCTTCTGCAGGCTATGGTGTGCCTGAAGGAGGCCTGATGTGGCTCAGAATTGGAAACATGTAACTGCCAAGGCATAGCTCCGAACAGGCCACATGCCAACCCTCCATCCTTCAGACCTAGTGCTCCCCCCGCCCACGTTCCCTTTCCCACTCTGGGGGCTTTCCACTTGCAGAGCCTGCAGACCGAACATTGCCCCAAGGCTGCCCAGGGTACCATCGGAAAGAGCCTCCTGGGCACTCCGTGGACACCAATGACCAACAGGCCCACCCCTAGGGTCTGGTTCAAGTGCTCAGCCTGGCAGTTAAAAGGATCTGGAGCCTGAGCTGACTTCAAATCCCACCCCTCCTCCTCCTCCACCACAAGCTGGGCTCTGTTAGTTCCCCTTCTGGAAACTTCCCGGAGCTTTGAGTGAAGGCACGGTGAGAGGAAGGAGCCTTGTGCCCAGCTGGTGCTTAGGGCATCTGCTGCTACTAGGCTAGGGAGGGAAGATTGGGCCATGGGTCCTCCTCTTCCCAGGTCTTGATTTCATTCTTCTCTGTGTCTCCTAGCACATGGGATGTTGCCCTGCCCAGCTTCGTCTCCAAGAACTCCTCCAGGGGCTGTCACAGGATGTACAATAGGTGGGATTCATTACTGCATGCAGGTAAGGATGTGGGTTCTTGAGCCTGGGTAAATTATACATCGTATTTGTGAGACTAAGACTAATAACCTGCTTTCTTGAGCACTTTCTCTACTCCAGGCAGAGTGCCAAGGCCCTTCTCTGGTTTTCATCACCATTGTCATGGTCATCATGATTTGATGCTCCTGATAGCTTTTTGAGGCAAGCCCTTTATTTTCTTCTCTTCACAGATGAGAAGACTGAAGGTTAGAAAAGATGTATCAAGAGATCACAAAGACAGCCAATTTCAGGCTCAGGATTTGAAACCTGAGCCACGTTCCTAACAATCACAGACGTTGTAGGTGCCTGGTGTTTTTCTGCCAGCCACCAAGGCAGTGCTTTTGGAGCTCCAGAGAGATGAGAAGGTTCAAGAGGGAAAAATTAGGAGGGAAAGAAAGGAGAGATGATGAGGCAGTGAGGAGAGAGAGGGTGGTCTGGTGCCAAGAGGTCCCCCTTCTGGAGCCATAGTCTATGCACCCTAACCTGCACCTGCTCCGCTCAGCAGCCTATCTGTCCCACATGACACTGCAGCAGTCCTGGGAGGGATGGGTGTCATTGTCTCTTTCCCTAGTGGCTGGCTTAGTGTTTGGCACATACTCAAAGTTTCAACCAATGATTGAATGAATGAATAAATGGATGGCTGGGTGATTGGCTGGGTGGGTGGGTGGATGGGTGGATGGACGGACGGACAGACGGATGGACGGATGGACGGGTGGACGCGTGGACGGGTGGATGGGTGAGTGGGTGGATGGGTGAGTGGGTGGATGGGTGAGTGGGTGGATGGGTGAGTGGGTGGATGGGTGATTGGATGGTGGATGGATAGGTAAATGGATGGTGGATGTGTTGATGGGTAGATGGGTGGGTGGATGGTAGATTGATGGTGGATGAACGGGTGGATGGATGGATGGATGGTTGGATGGATGGATGGACAGATGGATGGACAGATGGACGGATGCATGGATGGTGGATAAATGGATGGATTGTTTTTGTTGTTAGATGCTGTTGAGTCTGTTCTGACTCATAGCGTCCCAACATAGCACAGAACGAAACACTGCCTGGTCCTTCGCCATGCTCACAATCGTTTTTATGCTTGAGCCCATTGTTGCAACCACTGTGTCAATCCATCTTTTTGAGGGTCTTCCCCTTTTTCACTGGCCCTCTTCTTTACCAAGCATGATGTCCTTCTCAAGGGACTGATCCCTCCTGATAACATGTCCAAAGTACCATTTTAAAGTGTTGAAAATGGGTGGATGATGTCTCTTAGAAGACAGGAATCCAGAGCAGGAAAGAAGCCCAGAAAGCACAGTGCCGAAGCCCCACATTCAACTCTGAGGACGTAAGGGAAATTGCCCCAGACAGAGCAGAACTGCCTCATATCAGGACCCTCCCCTCCAATACCACACTCCTCTTTTATGGAACTACCTGGATAAGTTTGTTGAAGTGGACAAGGCAGAGAGAGTGCTCAGAGGAGAGAGGAGGGAGGAAGAGTTGCTGCTGTGAGGAATTTTCTCGATTTCGGCTTTCTCTGGAGATGGCTGGTGCAGCACGGTCCTCCTGGAACGCTGCTACCCCTGAGCAAACCCTTCGCTTCCTGGAGAGGAACAGGGGTCTCTGGAAGCAATAGACCAGAGTGAGATTCAGAGGTCTGAAGCCTCTTAGTGTGGGTGGGCCACAGACTGAGTCTTGGGGAGCTGCTGGACACCAGGGAGGACTGTCCTCAGCAAGGGTCCCCAAGAAGGATGGCAGCTGAAGCAGGGGTGGCCTGCCTGGACAGGTGTCCAATGCAGCCTCTGAGCCAGCAGGCTGAGCCTCTGGCAGACTGAGACAGCCTCCCATGTCCACCCCCACAGGCCCCACAAGCCCGCCTCACTATGACTGTGATGCGTGTTACCAGCTGTCTTTGTACAAGTGGACGCTGAGGCCCAAGGCTCAGGTGATTGCTCAAGGTCATGCAGCAGGCAGGGGACATGCAGGCTTTTAGCCCCCGCCTCCTCAGGGGTTGGACTCTTGTTGATGAACACACGTGCCCGGCAGTCAGGAAAGTACAGGCAATGCTGCAGCAAGTCCAGCCAGACAGCCAATGGAGGCACTTTGTTCCTTGCAACAGGAAAAAAGTCTAGACTCCTGGGGCCCAGCCTCCTCCCAAGCTGGGGGCCAGGTACATCATCTTTGTGTATGAAGGACAGCAGATTCGATTAGGCAGAGTCCTGCGGCCTACTCAGAATTGATTTGGATATAAATAGATGGCATGAAACCCATCCTAGCCACGAGGGAGTGTGCCCAGGCCTCCCACTCAGGGTCGCGCTGAAAGATGCGTGAGACTGTGGTTACTTAAAACCCAGTTACTTGAAACCTCAGGGCTGGAGGACCAGAGCTGAGCTGGAACTCAGGGCGAAGAGAAGTATGATCAGACCTTGGTTCCAGGTCCTGTCTGTCTATTATCTATCTATCTGTCTATCTGTCTATCCGTCTGTCTATCTATCTATCTGTCTGTCTATCTGATAATCTTCTATATGTCTGTCTATATTCATACATACATTCATCTGTCTATCATCTATTATCTATCATTTATCTTTTATCTATCATCTATCTGCTTATCTATCCATCCATCCATCCACCCACCTACCCACCCGCCCATTCACCTATCTATTCATCCACCCACCCACCCACTCGTCCATCCACCTATCAATCCATCCATCCACCCACCCACCTATCCATCCACCCACACATCCACCCACCCGTCCATCCATCCATCCATCCATCCACCCAACCATCCATCCACCTGCCCACCCACCTATCCATCCACCCACCCACCCACCCACCCATCCATCTATCCATCCATCCATCCATCCACCCACCCATCCATGCAAACACCCACCCATCCACCCACCCACCCACCCACCCATCCATCCATCCATCCACCCACGCACCCACCCACCCACTCACCCACCCATTCACCCGTCCATCCATTTGTCTAACATCTATCCGCTTATCTTTTCTGCGCACCATGGAACCTATTTGTTCTTTCCCTCTTCACTTCTACGAGGAGCAATGTCAATTATTCATTAGCTGCCAAGGCCTTCGGACCCATTGATTTTGTTTCTGGTTCCCCCTTGGATCCGGTACACAGATTCTGGTTTGATAGCATTAAGTCTTTTGAATAATTAATATGGTAATTTAACCTGAGCAGAATGAGCAAATGTTACCTTCTGCTTAGGGAGTAGAAAAAAAAATTCCCCTAAGGCAGTTTTCCCAAATCCGTTAATGTCACCCCAGTGCTTGAGAACTAGCATCTGTCTTGAATGAAGGAATCTTCCAACTGTTCCAGCCAGCTCGCCTTCCTGGAAAGGGGGAAACTGTCCTTGTCTCTGTATGTCCTACCCAGGAATTTCCCAGCACTCCCGATGGACACAGCGGTCCCATTATGTGGAAGTTATGGCCAAATATTCAGATGTGCCTGCTGATGACCGGGGTGTGTGTCCACACGTTCCTCCTCCATGCTTCTTCCTGCTTCTCCCAGACAGACACACGGGGGACCGGGAGGAATGACAACAACCGAGCAGTGAACATTGCCTGGTGGAGGACGTGCTGCTGGTACCTACAGCCCTCACACGCCCGCCCACACCCTGCTCACAGCGCGTGTCATGTGTAGTTTATACACTTCTCCTTTCATCCGGCTGTGTGTTAATGCCAAGGCCACAACAGACAGGGAAGTCAAGTGATGGGCGTCAGGGGAGTTGTTAGACAAACACATGATGGCAGAACGAAAAATCAAAAGAAAGACAAAAAAAAACCACTTTGAACCTTCATTCAAGCTGTCCCACAGTGGGATTAAAAAGAAAAAAAAAAATTTTTTTTTTTTTGAAAAAGACGTTCCCTTGGGGCTTACCAGGGCCTGGTAAGCCACGATAATTCCACAGCCCAGGACAAAGCTGGGAAAGTCCACCTTGGGGCTGGGAAGGGTGGTGCTGACCAGCTTCAAGGAGCCTCTGTGTGAGGGAAGTGTGGGGGGAAAGGGCTGGAGGGGAGGCTGGAGGTGCAGAGCCAGTCCCCAGCTTTCCACTTGAGGTCAGAGAACTTAAAGTGTCCCCACAAGATGGACCAAATCCTAGACCCCCCTGAGCTAAACCCTATCCCACAGGTGAGCAACACTGGGTCCACAGATACTACAAGGCTTCCCCACCTAACAGCTGGCAGGATGAGAGTCAGAACCCCACACCCGACTCCCAGCTCCCTGCTCTGCCATTAATTTATCTCATGTGCTAATATGATGAATGTGTATGGGTTTTTAAGTTGTCAGTTATTCCTCCTTCTGCATAAAAAATGAGTGGAAATATCTTCATTGAAAGGACCCCATGTCAACCACTTAAATTTCTACAGCATTTTGTGTTTGATGACACTTAAACACTTAGTCCCAGCAGCAGCAGGCCTAGATAGACACGTCAGACATCATTATCATTACTCCATTTTCGCAGGTGAGGAAACTGAGGCACAGAGACCTGGATTAAGTCATCCTCGGCCACAGAGCTGGGGTTCGTCAGGGTCAGGACCGGAACCCAATCTAACCCACACCCTGTGCTGTTTCCAGTGGCCTCACTGGGGGTAGGAGGGGTGAGGTCCATGTTGGGTGACACTGTCAGAGGGGGGACACCAAAACGATTGTCTATAAAATTTTTGTGCAGTGTTTCAGCAGAAATTTATTATTTTTTATAAAAATATTCCTAGTCAGTTATAACAAAAACATCTTTAAGCCCAGTTTACATGTATGAGCACACCTACAAGGCTAAAACTCTGTGCTAATTAACTTTTTGAACCTTCTGATGTGCTCTAGTCAGAGTTGTTACTGTTAGTTGCTACTACCCAATCACAACGCTGCTTCGAATCACGGGCTTTCTTCTGGAGGTTCTAGGGGCAGGCGCTGTTGTTTTCGCTGCTGCCGGTATTTTTAGTTGCTGATTTTGTCAAATTTTCTGGTGTTTTAGCTACAATGTTATAATTAGTATTTGTGACCCTATATCAATAAATTCTTTAAGAATGAATAAGTAGAGGAAAAGAAGGAGAAAAATCAAAAACGGCTTCCACTCCGATTCTAATAATGTAATTCAATGTAGAAAGATTTTACAAAACAATTTTGTTGTCAGTATTCATAAAAAAAAAATTTTTTTTTATACAACCTAAGAAATAATATATTTAAGCAAGTTACAATTATGTTTCTCACATACTATTCTATGACTAAAATTGATAATAAACATTAGTACGGATTCTGTACGTTCTGGTACAGGAGGAGGTCAATGGCCGGGGGGAGCGACACCATGAGGTATTGCACAGGGTGACACCAACCCTACTGCCATCATTGGTTCTTTCTGTAATGCCACGATTTCCCAGCCAAGGTCAACTATCCATGGGCAGCCAAACTGCCCAAAAAGCCATATCCACCACCCTTCGTCCATCCATCCATCAACCCAATTATTTCACCAGTGGACACTACGGAGCAGGAGTTCTGGAAAAGCCCGACATGTTCAAGAATCCAGTCCCTTCAACCCTGACACCTTCAGCAAGCACAACCCATGTATATGCCCAGCCAGGACACGTCTGACAGCCATGGCTCGGCCCATGAAATAGAAGCCCATATGGTTAAAATATGAGTGTCCCCTGAAAAAAATGGTGTGGTTGCATGTGAAAAATGGCTCTGCGTGCCAGCTGCTCCTGTGCCCCGATAGCTTATCTCCATCACCCACTCAAAGCAAGAATATCCTAGCTCCGACATCTCACTGTGAAAACTCAGGATGGCAAGTGAGAGAGAGGGATACCTGTTCAGAAGCGGTGCCGTTTGTCACAGTAAAGGGCCTTGGGCACCATAATTTATCTTGAGGTTCCTCCTCAGCTGTGAAATATGTCTCACAAAACTGGGGGTGGGCTGAGGAAGACGGGGCTGACCAAGTTATCTAAAACCATGGCAAAATTGAGAGGCTATCTCATCACCCACCTCCAGTATGCACGCACGCACGTGCACACACACACACATACACTCATTCACAAGCCATTTTCACAGTAAAAGACTTGACTGTATCGGTGTGAAGGCAAAAATGATCCAATATTCCACTCACCCTACCCTCAGCCCTCACACACACACACAGACACACACAGGCTGTCACACACTTGCATACCATTTTCACAAGGAAAAGAGCCAGCTAACAGCCAGCTAAGACACTGCTATGGTTTGAATTGTGCCCCCCAAAATATGTGTTGGAATACTAACTCCTGTACCTGGTAGTGCAGTGGTTAAACACTCAGCTGCTAACTGCAAGGGCAGTGGTTTGAACCCACCAGCAGCTCCATGGGGAACAAGACCTGGCAACCTGTTCCCATCAAGATTACAACCTAGGAAACCCTATGGGGCAGTATTACTCTGTCCCATAGGGTCACTATGAGTCGGGATCAACTTGGTGGTGCACAGTGACGACCTGTGGGCATAATACCATTTGGAGAGAGAGTTTTCTTTGTTACTGAGGCCTTATCAGTGTAGGGTGTGTCTTAAACCCAATCCACTTTGAGATATAAAAAGAGTGGATCAGGCACAGAAGCAAGGAAGCACCAACAGGGGAATACCGACGCCACACAGAGATTTCCAAGGAACACCAAGAAGCAGCTGAGACAAGGATCTCCCCACCCAGAGTGGACAGAGAGAGAACTCCTTCCCCTAGAGCCAGTGCCCTGAATTTGGACTTCTAGCTTCGTAAACTGTGAGAGAATCAATTTCTGTTTGTCAAAGCCACCCACTTGTGGTATTTCTGTTACAGCAGCACTAGATGACTATGCTGCACCATGTCACACTCGGGCATTGGTGTAAAGGCAAAAATGATTCAATACAGACGTTAATCTGATATTCCACTGTTTTTACCCCCAACCCTCTCACACATGCTCACTGACTCACACACACACACGATCATATGCTCACACTCTCACAATCACATGCACTCACACATGTTCACTCACACAGTCACACACTCACGCTCACACACACAATTTCATACACACTACATATATATATATGTATACGCTTTACTGGTTTTGCTTCTTTAGAGAACCCAGCCTAAGATACTATTGATGCTTGCACACTCACACATGTGCTCAGTCACACAGTCACACTCATGCTCACACTCACACATACAGAACCTAGTCTGTCTTAGTCACCTAGTACTGCTTTAACAGAAATACCACGAGTGGATGGCTTTAACAAACAAACGTTTATTCTTTCACAGTCAAGAGGCTAGAAGACTGAATTCAGGGCACCAGCTCCAAGGAAGGTTTTCTGTCTCTGTCGGCTCTGGGGAAGGTCCTTGTCGTCAACCCCCTGGGCCAGTAGCTTCTCGGTTCAAGGACCCTGGGTTCAAAGGAAGCGCAATTCTCCTGGCTCTTCTTTCTTGGTGGTGTGAGGTTCCCATGCCTCTCTGCTCTATTCTCTCTTTTATATCTCAAAAGAGGTTGGTTTAAGACACAATCTAATCTTGTAGATTGAGTCCTTCCTCATTAACATAACTGTTGATAATCCCACCTCATTAACATCAAAGAGGTAGGATTTACAACACATAGGAAAATCGTATCAGATGACAAAATGGTAGGCAATCACACAACACTGGGAATCATGGCCTAGCCAAGTTGACACATATTTGGTGGCGGGGGGGGGGCGGGGGACATAATTCCAACCATGACACTGGTCCATTGGAGAAGCAAAATTGTGCATCAGAGTCCTGCCCCTACTCCACAGGGCCACCTTGTTGGCTTCCCCCCAGTCAATCACTCAGTCGGCAGCATTCGTTGTGTGATCTCTGCACCAGGAACCCCACTGGCCCCAGCATGCAACACAGGGCACACTTCCCTCCCAGGTCCTAAGGATCTCAGGGGGAGGCAGGGTGATGGCAGATGACAGCAGGAGAGCAGTGCACAGCTAAAGCAGGCCTTCTTCTTTGTTACGGTTTGCGTGGCATGTCCATCCCAGCATTGCACATAGTAGATGCTGGGGACAACCTGGTCCTGGAATCCTTGACCTGCACACAATTGAAAAGTGGGTTCCCACCACTTCCCAAGCACTGGGGGCACATCAGGTCAGGGGCGATCGGCTCGGGAGCTGGCCAGCTCCAGTGCTTCCAGCCCTCTCCCTCCTGGGGCCCTCAGTGCCCCAGCTGCAGATGGAGACACTGCTTGTGCAAGACCCCCTTTGTAGTGGCATCGAGATAGGACCTGGAGGAGCTTGGTGAAAGTTAGGGAAGCGATGTGGTCTCCAGCCTCAGACTGACAAACTGCGCCTCACCTTGGATGTTTTGCAGAAACGTGTTCCCGAGCCGGAGTGCCACAGACTGAACGGGGCTGTCAGAGGTTATGAATGCCGCACTCCTGGAGTGAGTGGGGCACCCTGGGAAAGATGTTTGTAAACTTGCAGCAAGGGGGGTTTACTTATTCATCTATTTATGTCCTGCCTCGTTCAAAAAGGATTTAAGGGCGCTTATGAAGATTCTTTTTTTATGAAGATACATAAAGTAGAACACAGAACTATGAACAAGATGGCGGCGGGAAGGCTGGGGGTTGGGGGGGACGCGGGGCAGCAAGGCAGGGCTACCAGGCCCAGGAAGCTGGGCTGCGGCCCCCGGGGGCTGTGGAGACACGGGCACTCGGGGCCACGGGGCCTGCTGCTCACGGCCTGGCCTCCCATCGTGCGCCTGGGACGCTGCCATTCCCCAGCGAGGATTCTTTTACTACAGTCAGAGTTCTAATGCACGTGTCTGAGTGCCCATTCCATGCAGACACACACTCACATTCACTCACTCACACACACCCATGTTTACACTCACACAGAGGCATACACTCCACAGCCTCACACACTCACATTCCATCACACAGCCTCACACACTCACGCAGATACACTCACACAGCCTCATGCTCACACTCATACAGTCACTCATATGCACTCAGAGTCCCACACTCACTGAGACACACTCACACTTGCTCACACACTCAGACTGATATGCACTCTTGCCCACTCACACTTACACAGAGACATGCTCACGTACTGGCACACTCACACAGTCACACACACTCACTCCCACACCACTGAAGGGAGCCGTCCTGCATGTTGTTTCTGCACAGAGGCAGCTGGTGCAGGAGAGGAACTGAAGTCTGAGCCCCACAGGCCCGGCTTCCAGCCTTAGCACCCCCACCCCCACCACTGACTGGGGGTCCTGGCGCCACAGCCTGGCTGTGAGCCCCTCAGAAGGACGTCATCGCCTCACACCTCCCCGTGGGACCCACAGTGAAGGGTGGTCATAGGAACATCAACTGCCCACAGCTCTTTGTGTTCTTGCTTAAAGCACCCCAGTCACCAGGCCTGGGTGAATCCTGACCCTGGTCCATGACACACTGTCCTCACTGCTGTCCCCCACCCACTTCTATCAACTTACTTAAGGCACTGGATTCAATAAAACCCAACCAAACCTGTTGCTGAGGTGTCAATTCTGACTCATAGCAACCCTACAGGACAGGAAAGAACTGCCACTAGGGCTTCCAAAGGTGTAAAGCTTTAAAGAAGCAGACTGCCACATCTTTCTCCTGTGGAGTGGCTGGTGGGTTCGAACCTCCAACTTTCAATTAGCAGCCGAGTATTTAATATCGACCCCAAAACATATGTCCTGAAAACCCTGAGAGTGATCTTATCTATAAAAGGGTCTGTGCAGATGTGATTAAGTAAAGTGTCTCACATGAGGCCACCCAGGATTAGAATGGCCCCAAACCCAGTGGCAAATGTCCCCCTAAGAGAAGGCAGAGGGAGATCAGAGACGCAGGAGAGCGGCCACGTGATGATGGAGGCAGAGATGGGAGTGATGCGCCACAAGCCAAGGATCCCTGGGCCCACCAGAGGCTGGAAGAGGCAAGAAGCCCCCTTCCCTGGAGCCTGCAGAAGGAACTGACCATGCTGACACCTTGATGTCAACGTCTGGCCCCCAGGACTGTGAGAATGTGTGTCTGTTGTTTTAAGTCACCCAGCTTGCAGCCATCTGCCACAGAGGCCCCAGGACACTAATGGCCTCACTCCTTCTCAGCCAGTTCCTTGTAGAACACAGTACGCACTCATAAACCCACAGCCTGCATTTAAAGCCTTTGTCTCTGTGTTCCCCCGCTCCCCCACCCAGGGACATCTCCGTTTTCAGTCTGCAACGTCTGCAGGTCAGACAGATGAAGACATCATCTCTGGGAACCAGGAGTCAGCACATTTGTCTCTCCACGAGTTCAGCTGCACAGCTCCACCTTCCACGTTTGCCCATCGTTCTCTTGGGCTGTTAGTCTGTGTCTGGCTTTATCTCCTCTGGGAACTGGTCTCCTGTTGCTTGTGCCTGTGGCCTGTATTCTATCCCAGGTTTTAACTGGCCTTCTCACTGTGTGTGTGTGTTGAAATATATATAACAAAATGCTTCCATTTTAATCCTCTTTAAGTGTACGATGCAGTGACCACTACACCCACCATGTCTGCAGCCATCACCACTATCCATTTCCAAAAGTTTTCCTCACCTCACACAGAAACTCAGTGCCCCCTAAGCAATGACTTCCCACCCCCACCCCTGGTGACCATTAATGAACTTTTGTCTCTATGTCTTTGTGTATTCTAGATACTTCATAGAAGTGGGATTCATGCAGTATTTGTCCTTTTGTGTCTCGCTTATTTCACTCAACATCATGTTTTCAAGGTTCATCCATGTCGTGGCATGTATCAGGACTTTGTTTCACTTTGCGGCTGAGTACTGTTCCGTAGTATGTATGTAGCACATTTGTTTATCCATTCATCAGTTGATGGACTCTTGGGCTGTTTCCACCTTTTGGCTATTGTGAATAGTGCTGCTGAGAACATGGGTGTACAAGTGTCTGTTTGAGTCCCTGCTTTCAAGTTTCTTGGGTATGTACAGAGGAGCGGAATTGCTGGGTCAGATGGTGAGTCTATGTTTAACCTTTCCACTATGGTCTTCTCGCTTTTGAGGAACGAAAGCTCACATAAGATGCAGGGCTCTAAGTGAATGAATGAATGATCTCCTCTCCTGGCTTTCCCACTCAGTCACCATCTGACATTGGGAGGACAGGTGAAGCCCTGGGACCCGGGTCCTTCTCCTCAACGTGCCATTCCCCATCACCTGATATGGGCATTCCTCCTCCTCCCGCCAGCACCCTGAGGCTGCAGAATCACGCTCCACCCCTCCCAGGGAAGAGCTGCAGGATTATCAGGAGCAAAGCAATTTCTAAGCCTCTTAAATCCTTTCTGGAATACGGCAGAGTATAAAGAAATCAATAAATAGCTCCCGCAGCAATTTCCTTCTGCCCTCCCCAGCTGGGAACCCTCTGAGCACCTGGCCTGCGGCTCCTGAAAGGGCCACCTTTCACCCTGCAGCACTCCTGTGTCCACGCCCAGTTCCCATCCGGTGTCCAGCAGGGACCGTGGGCTGCCAAGGACAACACCACATGAGAGGTCCTGCTCAGCTGGGGCTGCGAGCAGCTCAGCTTTGCAGAAAAGCAATCTCTCCACAGCCGGTTTCATCGTGAGCCATCACCAGACAGCTATTAATCTTCAATCATGTTTTTATCAGTGTTTATGTTTTCCCTCTCTCTCCCCATTTTTTTTTTTTTCCCCAAGTCTGGGACTACCAACAGAGCAGCTGTCACCCATGGGACGTTACCAGCTGTGTCTTTCCCGCAGTTATGGATTGAATTGTGTCCCTCTAAAATTTGTGCTGTAAATCCTAACCTCTATGCCTGTGGTTATAATCCCATTTGGGAATAGGTTGTCTTTGTTATGTTAATGAGGCAGGATTAGTGTAGGGTGTGTCTTGAGCCAATCTCTTTTGAGGTATAAAAGAGATTAAACAAGCAAGGGAGAGAGGAAGAGATGGGGAAAGAGAGACGCCAAACCACAAGAATATCGCTCAGGAAAAGAAGCTCAAAGAGACAAGGACCTTCCTCCAGAGCGGACAGAGAGAGAAAGCCTTCCCCTAGAGCTGGCACCCTGAATTTAGACTTCTAGTCAATAAATTTCTGTCTGTTAAAGCCATCCACTTGTGGTATTTCTGTTATAGCAGCACTAGATGACTAAGACACCACTATTCCAGCAAAATCAAGCCAGATCAAGAGTGATTGGCCAGGCTGGGCTTATCTGGGCTCCGGGGGAGCTGTCGGCCAGTGGTAGCGTGTTATCAGATCTGGGAGTATGTCTCTGAGCTCGCAAAAGGAGGGAGGTGGCAGGGCAGATAGGATGGCTGCTCCTGCTTGGCCGTCTCCTGGTGGGCCACCAGCACCAGCACCCGGTGCACAGTGAAGGCCCCAAGCAAGGAGGGCACTGTCCCTTCCTCAGGGGTGCCCAGGGCAGGGGCAGGGCAGATGCATAGTCGGTGTGCACAAGGAAGGTGTGGCATGGCAGATGATGGTCCTGTGCAGATGTGACCAAGAGGGGTGAAGGCTGAACAGCACATGGCCCCACATTATGGCGACTGGGGGGTCACCACCGCCGGAGGGAGCGTATGAGCCTCCTGGGGCAAAAAGCACCACACACTGGAGGCTTAAAGCTACAGGAATGTACCCCCTCACAGTTCTGGAGGCTAGTAGTCCGCAGTCAGGGTTTCAGCTGGGTTGGCTCCTCTGGAGGGCTCTGAGGAAGGGTCCGTTCCAGGCTTTGCTCTCAGCTTCTGGTGGCTGCCGGCAATCCTTGGTGTTCCTTGGCTTAGCAGTGCTTAAGAGTTTGGCTGCTAACCCGAAGTTTGGCAGTTTGAATCCACCAGCTGCTCCTTGAAAACCCTTTTGGGCAGTTCTACTCTGTCCCATAGGAATGCTATGAGTCGGAATCGACTTGACAGCAACAGGAATTAATCTAATACAACCTCATCTTAACTTGATTACAACTGTAAAGACACTATTTCCAAACAAGGTTACATTCCAGGTCCCAGGGGTTAGGATGTGGACATATCTTGGCGTGGGGGGACACCATTCAACCCACACCGGGAGCCCCTCCCCATCCCACTTCTGTCCCCAGGGTGAGAATGGCCTTCCCTGTGGCTCCTCGACTGGGTGGTTTCTATTTCCGTTTTGAGACTCAGGAAAGTTTCCATCTCTTAGACCCCCTCTCTGCCCACCCCAGCTGAGGAAAACCCACCAAAAGGGTCCCCATACTACCCCTACCCTCTGTACCCCCCACAGTTACACTTCTGTCATTCTCTGCTGAGACCACGTAGCTCTGTCTCAGCCACCTCCTTGAGGGTCACACCTGGGGGGCGGAAACCCAGACACTGGCAAGACCTCACAGGTAACATTAACCTGTGACTCTGGCCAGGAGAAAGAGAGCCAAGGAACATGGCAGAGCCTAGTCCTGGAAACGTAGGAGAATTCCAGTTTCTAAGGTCACATGGCATCTGCACCAACACCACATCAGAAGGCCGAGCCCAGCTGAAGGCAACACCAGGTCAGAGGGCCGAACCCAGCTGAAGACAACACATCAGAGGGCTGAGCCCAGCTGACGACAACACACAAGGTCAGAGGGCTGAGCCCAGCTGAAGACACCAGGTCAGAGGGCTGAACCCAGCTGAAGACAGCACCAGGTCAGAGGGCTGCACCCAGCTGAAGACAACACCAGGTCAGAGGGCTGAGCCCAGCTGAAGACAACACCAGGCCAGAGGGCCGAGCCCAGCTGAAGAAAACACATCAGAGGGCTGAGCCCAGCTGAAGACAACACATCAGAGGGCTGAGCCCAGCTGAAGACAACACATCAGAGGGCTGAGCCCAGCTGAAGACAACACCAGGCCAGAGGGCCGAGCCCAGCTGAAGAAAACACATCAGAGGGCTGAGCCCAGCTGAAGACAACACATCAGAGGGCTGAGCCCAGCTGAAGACAACACATCAGAGGGCTGAGCCCAGCCGAAGACAACACACCAGGTCAGAGGGCCGAGCCCAGCTGAAGACAACACCAGGTCGGAGGGCCGAACCCAGCTGAAGACAACACATCAGAGGGCTGAGCTCAGCCGAAGACAACATACCAGGTCAGAGAGCCGAGCCCAGCCAAAGACAACACCAGGCCAGAGGGCTGAGCCCAGCTGAAGACAATACCAGGTCAGAGGGCTGAACCCAGCTGAAGACAACACCAGGCCAGAGGGCTGAGCCCAGCTGAAGACAACACATCAGAGGGCTGAGCCCAGCCGAAGACAACACACAAGGTCAGAGGGCTGAGCCCAGCTGAAGACAACACATCAGAGGGCTGAGCTCAGCCGAAGACAACACACAAGGTCAGAAAGCCGAGCCCAGCCAAAGACAACACCAGGTCATAGGGCTGAGCCCAGCTGAAGACAATACCAGGCCAGAGGGCTGAGCCCAGCTGAAGACAATACCAGGCCAGAGGGCTGAACCCAGCTGAAGACAACACCAGGCCAGAGGGCTGAACCCAGCTGAAGACAACACCAGGCCAGAGGGCTGAGCCCAGCCGAAGACAACACATCAGAGGGCTGAGCCCAGCTGAAGACAACACATCAGAGGGCTGAGCCCAGCTGAAGACAACACATCAGAAGGCCGGGCCCTGCCAAGGACAACACCAGGCCAGAGGGCCGAGCCCAGCTGAAGACAACACCACTTCAGAGGGCCAAACCCATCTGAGAACGCCACCACATCGGAAGCCTGAGCCAGGCCAGGGCAATCAGGCTGCAGCTCTCTTTAGTAGAGAGAGAGCTTCCGGGGAGACTCCACCCGCTCTTCTTTAGAAGGGGATCAGGCATGGCACAGATGTCTTTGGGGCTTGGGCTAGATACCCCCAGAGAAGTGGTTGTGAGGGCCTGTCCTGAGGGAAGTGCCCTGCCCATCTACTGTAACTTCCTGCCCTGTGGGGAGCCCTGGACTATTTCTCCTTCCTGTAGGGGAGCCTCCCGAATGTTAGACTGAGGTGGGGACCCCTCCAAAAGAACCCATGCAATATTGGAAAGATGAGAGGGTAAGGGCTGGATGAGGAACATAGTATTTCCTACCCCTCCCCCTCCGCCACAGGCATTACTGATGGAGATTCCCCACTGAGGCAGAGCCATCCTCAGATTCTTCCAACACAGCGCTGCAGGCCACCATTATTAGTCAGTCCGAGTTGGCACATGGGCCACAAACCATTTGCCCCCTGAGCTACCCAGTGAAAAAGGGCAGAGGGACCAGACAGAGGCAGGAGAGGCAAGGAATGGACACCAAGACCCCACATGAGGTGAGCTAGGCTGAGCTGTCCCTGCTCAGGGTTCTGCACACAGGTGCTTGCAGACAGGGCAAGGGGCAGGCAGTGAGACCCAGCACAGAGGCTGGCAGGAGCCAGATGGCCACGGCCAGGCAGGTCGTGCTGCCCTAAGCTCTTGTCCTTCAGGCAGCGAGGTCCTCGCCCGGGAGGACATTGTGCAGGGCAGGTGGGAGGGGACTAATCTTGGGTGGAGCCCAGGAGGCTGGGAGGTGTGGACGAGACTGGTTGGCTCTGACCTTGGGCACAGCAGAGTGGCCAAAGCTGCACCCCCGGGGGTGGACAGTGGGCTTTCTAGATCAGGCCGGGGTGGGCGCTGACACCACTTCTCAGGGAAAATACTGGGCTGGCTCTTTTTATAGCAACTGAACCCCAAGGATCTTGGCATGGAACATGGGCAGCCTCGATGCCCCTCTGCCCAAGGCCTGGACAGTCCTGGCCCCCCACTGGTGGTGACTTCTGGAGCCATCAAACTTGAATTAACACAATTACGCTGCCGTCCCATGCACATGAAACATTAATGTGACCACTGGAGCTTGCTGCCAGCTGGTGCCCCCTCCCTCACCTGGTACAGGGGGAGGGTGGAGCGGACAGGAAAAGCTACGAGATTCCAGAAAGCAGACGGCTTCTCAGACACCACTCAGGCCTGGGCCATCCCAGCTCTGAGCCTCCCTCCGGTGCACGTGGGCACAGCAGCCTTCCAACGCTGTCTTTCTCTTCTGCAAGATGGGGGGAATCAGAGTGTGCTCTGCTCACAGTGTTGTTGGGAATTGGAGTTAAAGGCATTGTATGGGTTTCCCAAGGTTGCTGTAACAAAGTGCCACAAACTGGGTGACTGAAAACAGCAGACATTCATTCTCTCTCAGGTCTGCAGGCCACACGTCGGAAATCAAGGCATCATCAAGCTTGGTTCCTTCTGGAGACTCTGAGGGTGGACCCTTCCCAGCCTCTCCCAGCTTCTGGTGGCTCCAGGTGCTCCTTGGTGTGTGGTCACTTCACTCCAATCTAGTCTCCATCGTCACATGGTGTTCTTCCTGCATGTGTCTCCGTCATCACAAGGCCTTCTTATAAGGACACCAGACATGGGATTAGGGCCCGGTCTGGTCCTGTAAAGCCTCATCTTAACTAATCACATCTGCAAAGACCCCATTTCCAAACAAGGCCACGTTCACAGGTTAGCTCAGCCACTCACCAGAGTAGGCAGCTAGAAGCCACCAGCAGCTCCTCGGAAACCCTGCGGGTCAGTTCTATTCTGTCCTATAGGGTCGCTATGAGTCAGAATTGACTCAATGGCAACAGGTTTGGTTTTGGGGGTTTATCATGAATTTCATGAATTGCAGGGTTCAGCACAGCCAGCCATTCATCTATCACCCATGTATAATCCACCCACCACTTGTTATCTGCCAACCCCACATTCACCCATCCCTCTATCCGTCCGTCCATAGTCATGTATTCACCCATCCACCACTTATTTACCTGCCAATCTTCTACCCATTCCTCACCCATTGCCTACAGCCACACCCTTTCACCCCCATCATGACCAGTACTTCTACCTGTCCATCTTCTATCCCTCCCTCCATCTAGCGTATATTCCTCCATCCATTCCACCATTTCTCCGTTCTATCGTCCATCCCTGTGTGCCATTCATACTCACTGGCTCTCATCACCACCCTCCACCCACTGCCCATTAAATGAATATTAACTGAGCTCCTGGTTTGCCACAGTCTTGTTAGATACTGGGGATGAAAGAGGTTGATTAGAAGTGGTCCTTTCTCTCTGAGCCCATCCCTTTCCCATTAGCTATCAAATTAAATCCAAACACCCACACCCGACATCTAAAGCTCTCTGCAGCTGGGCTTACGTCTAACCTCACCACTTCCGACTCCTTTCTGCATTTCCCACCTGCTCCAGCGAGCTAGATCACTCACTGTCCCCAGGCATGTGGTGCCTTTCCTGCTTCCAAGCCACTGCTCATGCTGCCTCCTCTCTCTGTGGTGCCTTTCTCCCCATCATATTTCCCTGTCAAATTGATACCCACACGTCAGGGCCAGGCTTTGGCATCACTTCCTCCAGGAGGGCTTCCCTGATTCGCTCCTGAAGATGAACTTGCTTCCTCCTCAGACAGTAGTGATGGTGGGCGTTGTCTGCCACTGCCCCACGGAAGGCTCAGCTCTGTGGGGAGAGTCTTCATAAGCTGTTCTGGGAACAATCTCCCCAGGCCCCACCACAGGGGGCTGGGTCATGTGAGTAGCAGGGGTCTCCCCCAGTGTCCTGCCAGCTGCTGACTGCCAAGATATGGGGGTACAGCCCCAGACTCAGAGCAGGATTGAGCCCTGCCCTGTCTCTCCCCAGCTGTAACGTGGTCAGGGCCACCTTCTCTGTCTGGGGCTGGGCTTCTTTACCTATGAACCCTTAGCTGGACTGGACATGGTTAGCAGCAGCGAAGGAAGAGGGACAGGCGGGCCCTGTGGGAACAGGTCGGCATTGGAGCCTGCTTGCTGCCTTTGATAAGCCTGAGCCTGCGTCCTTGGCTCATCAAAGGAGGGTAGTTCACAGACTGCAAATGGGAGGGCTTGCCCAGGTCCCACGGGGAGAGCCGGTGGAGCCTGAGGAGAGCCTGTGCCCCGAGCTCACCCAAAACGGGCTGGAGGGCAGCTCACCTCCCCCAGCCCCCAGCAAGGCTAGAAGTCAGGAGGGGTGGAATGGTTCCCTTTGTTTTGGGAAGATTCATGCCTCGTCACTCGCTCTAAAATATTTATTTCAGCACAAATTATTCAGCACTGAGGAGCGACGTCCCCGATTCTGGCTGCTTCTAGGGCCATCTATTCTCCGGCCCACGGAGTTCTCAGGTCGCAGGGGACGCTCCAGCCACCCATAACTAAAAAGACCAAACCCGTCACCATGGAGTCAATTCTGACTCGTAGCAACCCTATAGGAAAGAGGAAAACTGCCCCACAGGGTTTCCAAGGATTGGCTGGTAGATCCCAACTGCCAACTGTTTGATTAGCAGCTGAGCTCTTAACCACTATGTGGAACGGAGGAAGGCCACTTCCCCAGGGTCTCTTACCACATTCTCTCAGGGGATGGTGTGTCTGCCAAACTTTGGGACCCCGAGAGCCACAGGCTTAGGGTGAGTCCACCTGGGCCTGCCTGGAGGGACAGAAACAGGTGTCCCCTCTATGTGATGGGGCTGTCTGGCCTGGGACCCCGGCCTGGACTGAAACCCCCACCTATATCACTCGTGTGGCCAGATGACCAGGCTGAGGATTCCGAGGGGAGGCTGTGAGCGAGGCCCGGGCCAGAGCAGGGGTGCCACTCCCTCTCCTCAAACCATCTGCCACTCCCCACTGCCCAAGAAGAAAGCTGGGCCCCAGCCTCCCCTTGATCTCCAGGTCCCCAGGTGGTGGTGTCCACTTCTCTCCGTCACTCCCAGGGCCCCAGCTCTTGGCAGCCGCCTCCTCTCATGAGCCCCCAGAAAGCCTGCTGAAGTCCTGGGAAGCAGGCCCCGCACACCCTGGCTGGGGAGGACCAGACAGTGAGAACTTCGTGCTTTACAGGGGGCCAGACGGCCTCTGTCCAACCACCAGGCTTCACCGTCGGAGAGCAAAAGCAGCCACCTGTAACTAAAAAAACCAAACCCGTCACCATCAAATCAATTCTGACTTATAGCAACCCTGTAGGACAGAGTGGAACTGCCCCACAGGGTTTCCAAAGAGCAGCTGGTGGATCCCAACTGCCAACCTTTTGGTTAGCAGTGGAGCTCTTAACCACTATGTCACCAGGGCTCCAGGCAGCCACAGGTTGTACCTGCTTGAATGAGCATGGCTGGGTGCCAATAAAACTTTATTTATAAAATAGAGGCAGAGGTTAACCCCTGCTATGAAGGAGCCTCAAGGCCGTGGGGTGCTCCATGGGCCCCCACAATGGACTTTGTCTCTGCCTGTGTCTGGACATTGACTCTTCACCCTCTACACACCCCACCTTGCAGCTGGCACAGGTGCTTGTCCTCTTCATGACCCCAGGTGAGCTCTGAAGGTGACTCTGCCTCGCACCAGAAGCTTCTACCCATGCAGTGTCCCGTCCTGGCCCTCGAGCTCTGCCCACCAAGACCATGGCTGCCTTCATCTCCCTCAAAGTCACCACTGAACCCACAAGACCTGGTCTTGTGACCCTGGTCCTTCCTGTGGTCCCACCCAGGGCTGGAGGGTCCTGCCCCTCACATGGTGTAAGTTCCTGTGTGCATGGGAGACCCTCTGGGAGGGCAGGCAGGCTGGGGCCCACCTTCCCCCACCACCCACCTCTAAGGACAGCAGCTGCTCTGGCACCCACTGCCTGGCCCAGGTTCCTGGATGCAAACAGGAACTCGGGGGTGACCCTACACAAAGTCCGCACTGTACAGACGAGACAGCAGCCATCTGGGACCAGACAGAGCTCCCAGGAGGCCACGCCGCCTGACCTCCAAGTGTTCAGGTGCTGCTGGACAGAGGCAGCTTCACCTGCCTGGCGACAAGGGTCAGCGCAGCACCTTTCTGATTAAGGGATCCGCTCCTTCTCTCCCTCTGCCTTAGCCTGCACACCCTCCCACCAAACCCATGTATTTTGGGACTTGACTCAGTACAAACCCCGACACCTCCAAGAGGGTCTCCCACATCCCCCCAAACCAGAGTTAACCCCTCGTCCCCTACAACACTGCAGCATGCACCTGACGCCCGCTCAGACGCCATCCTGCGCACGAGGGCCACCGTGCCTGCTCTGCCCCAGTCCCTCAGGCGGGACGGCTTCCGGTGTTACTCATCCATGACACATGGTGGACGTGCAGTGGCCATCGCTGACCGGGCTGAGCACGTCCACTCCAAATGCTCCTAAGAGCCCCTTGATGTTTTCTGTGTAGAGTCGTCAAAGCTCATAACCGTTTGCTGGGTTTTGTCTGTATTCTGTTCGCTGGCGGACATGGAGTTCCTGGAGGCAGGGACCACGTCTGTCCGCAGCAGGGAGCCCGGCCCACCATGGGTGGATGGTGCAGGGCCCCTAGGTGATAAGGAGATCATGGGATGCAGCTGTCCTTCAGAGATGGTGGCAGGCACTCACTGAGCGGAGCCCTGCTGGATACTGTCCAAGATGCCCAGTCCATTCGGCTCATCCATCAGCCTGATGAGGCCTGATTTCATCACCCCGATTGCTTTGACCTGCAGGGGTGGAGGGAGTTGTCAGCCAGCAGTGGCAGCAGCAAGGACACCAGAAGAAATGCAGCAACAGGGCAGGGAAAGACCGAGGTCGCTGGGGCGGTGAGCACAGCTCAGAACTCTGCAACCCCTTGTTACCTGGGAGCCACACCCCTGCCTCTGGGGCCAGGATGCAGCCCCCCTCATCCTAGAGACTGTGTCTGCGAGCAGCCTCAGCTGCGCCAAGGCCTGCCTGCCAAGCGGGAACTCCTGGGACAGACTTAGTCTCACACGGAGTCCTTGGGGAATTCCACTTAGGGAAGCAGTTTCCTGGTTTCATATCCACCTGTCTGGCCCCACACACGTCTCCATTTATTGCACCCAGAGAGAGACCCAGGATGTCACAGCTGGCAGGAAACCTGGCAACTGGGATGGGGCACAGGCTCTGGCCCAAGACACCGAAGGGTGAGACGACCTCGGCTGCCTTGGCCCGCTGTACGTCGATTTCAGCATCTGAACTAGTAACGCCTCAGGGTGACGTTGTGAGGATAAATTTCATCTCCATCATGGACAGGAAAACATTTTGTCAATTCCAAGCTGTGAATGGCAAACAGGTAGTTACCGTGATGGGCTCTAGGGAAACCAAGTGGCTTGTCCTGAAACTCCAGTATTTATTAAATCCCGCTACATGTACTTCCAACTCGACAGCACCTAACAACAGCAGCAACGTACTCTTCCCGGCCTGTCTGTCCGAAACAGAAGATGTCCAAGGGCAGCTCGAGAAGACAAAGTAGAGTATTATAATGACAGGTGCAAAGAGCTGGAGACAGAAAACCAAAGGGAAGAACAGGCTCAGCATTTCCCAAGCTGAAAGAACTGAAGAAAAAACTCAAGCCTTGAGTTGCAATCTTGAAAGATTCTATGGGCTAAAAACTGAACGACACAGGAAGCATCAAAAGAAGATGGAAGGAGGCAAAAGGACAAATATTGTATAAGACCACTATTATAAGATCTTGAGAAATAGTAAAAACTGAGAAGAACACATACTTTTGTGGTTACGAAGGGGGGAGGGAGGGAGGGAGGGAGAGGGTTTTTTATTGATTAATTAGTAGCTAAGAACTTCTTTGGGTGAAGGGAAAGACAACACTCAATACATGGAAGGTCAGCTCAATTGGACTGGACTAAAAGCAAAGAAGTTTCCGGGATGAAATAAATACTTCAAAGGTCAGCGGAGCAGGGGCGGGGGTCTGGGGAACATGGTTTGAGGGGACTTCTAAGTCAATTGGCAAAATAATTCTATTATGAAAACATTCTGTATCCCACTTTGAAATGTGGTGTCTGGGGTCTTAAATGCTAACAAGCAGCCATCTAAGATGCATCAATTGGTCTCAACCCACCTGGAGCAAAGAAAAATGAAGAACACCAAGGTCACACGACAACTAAGAGCCCAAGAGACAGAAAGGGCCACATGAACCAGAGACCTACATCATCCTGAGACCAGAAGAACTAGTTGGTACCCGGCCACAATCGATGTCTGCCCTGTCAGGGAGCACAACAGAGGACCCCTGAGGGAGCAGGAGATCAGTGGGATGCAGACCCCAAATTCTCATAAAAAGACCATACTTAAGGGTCTGAATGCGACTAGAGGAATCCCGGCAGTCATGGTCCCCAGACCTTCTGTTGGCACAGGACAGGAACCATCCCCGAAGACAACTCATCAGACATGGAAGGGACTGGTCAGCAGGGGGAGAGAGATGCTGATGAAGAGTGAGCTAATTATATCAGGTGGTCACTTGAGAGTGTGTTGGCAACTCTTGTCTGGAGGGGGGATGGGAGGATAGAGAGAGAGGGAAGCTGGCAAAATTGTCACGAAACGAGAGACTGAAAGGGCTGACTCAATAGGGGGAGAGCAAGTGGGAGAAGGGAGTAAGATGTATGTAAACTTACATGTGACAGACTGATTGGATTTGTAAATGTTCACTTGAAGCTTAATAAAAATTAATTAAAAAAAAAAAAAAAGATGGAAGGAATACACAGAGTCACTGTACCAAAAACAATAGGTCGACACAACCATTTCAGGAGGTAACATATGATCGAGAATCTTTGACACTGAAGGAAGAAGTCCAAGCTGCACTGAAGGCACTGGCGAAAAACAAGCCTCCAGGAATTGTTGGAATACCAACTGAGATGTTTCAAAAAATGGGTACAGCGCTGGAGGTGCTCACTTGTCTATGCCAAGAAATTTAGAAGACAGCTATCTGGCCAACCGAGTGGAAGAGATCCGTATTTGTGTCCATTCCAAAGAAACATGATTCAATTGAATGCAGAAACTACTGAACAATATTATTAATATCACGTGCAAATAAAATTTTGATGAAGATAATTCAAAAACGACTGTAGCAGTACATCAACAGGAAACTGACAGAAATTCAAGCCAGATTCAGAAAAGGACGTGGAAGGAGGATATCATTGCTGATATCAGACGGGCCTTGACTGAAAGCAGAGAATACCAGAAAGACGGTTACTGGTGTTTTATTGACTGTGCAAAGGCATTTGACTGTGTGGATCATAACAAATTATGGATAATATTCCAAAGAACAGGAATTCTAAAACATGCAATTGTGCTTATGAGGAACGTGTACATAGACCAAGAGGCAGTCATTCGAACAGAACAAGGGGATACTGTGTGGATTAAAGTCAGGAAAGTCGTGTGTCGGGGCTGTATCCTTTCACCTTACTTATTTAATCTGTATGCTGAGCAAATAATCTGAGAGGCTGGACAATATGAAGAAGAACAGGGCATCAGGATTGGAGGGAGACTCATTAACAACGTGCATAATGCGGATGACACAACTTTGCTTGCTAATAGTGAAGAGGGATTGAAGCACTTACTGATGAAGATCAAAGACCACAGCCTTCAGTATGGATTACAACCCAACACGAAGAAAATAAAAATCCTCACAGCTGGACCAATGAGCAACATCATGATAAACGGAGAAAAGATTGAAGTTGTCAAGGCTTTCTTTTTACTTGGATCCACGGTCAACAGCCACGGCAGCAGCAGTCAGGATATCGATCAACGTATTGCATTGGGCAAATCTGCTGCAAGAGACCCCTTTAAAGTGTCACCTTGAGGACTAAGATGCATCTGACCTAAGCCATCATTTTTTCATTTGCCGCATTTGCATGTGAAACGTGGACAATGAATCAGGAAAACAGAAGAAGACTTGATGCCTTTTAATTATGGTGTTGGCAGAGAATATTGAAAATGCCATGGACTGTCAGAAAAACCAACAAATCTGTCTTGGAGGAAGTACAGCTAGAATGCTCCTTAGAAGCAAGGATGGTGAAATTTCATCTTACATACTTTGGACACGTTAACAGCACAGACCAGGCCCCGGAGTAGGACATCTCACTTGATAAAACAGAGGGTCAGCGAAAAAGAGGAAGACCCTCAATGGGACGGATTGACACAGTGGCTGCAACAATGGGCTCAAACATAGCAACGATTGTGAGGATGGCGCAGGACCGGGCAGTGTGTGTTCTGTGCACACAGGGTGGATGGGTCGAGACTGCTTCCGTGGCACCTAATGACAACAGCAACTATGTATTACCGCCAAGGGCCTGTCAGCTTGCCGTGCTGTGGAGGCTTGCGTGTTACTATGAAGAGGGAAGCTATGCCGCCAGTGTTTCAAATACCAGTAGGGTCACCATGGTGGACAGGTTTCGATGGAGCTTCCAGACTAAGACAAGCCAGGAAGAAAGGCCTGGTGACCTACTTCCAAAAATAAGCCCATGAAAACCTTATGATCACAGTGCAACGTGGCCCAGCTCGCGTGTGTCGGACACATCATCAGGAAGGGCGAATTTCTGAAGCAGGACGTTGTGTTCGGTGAATTAGAGGGCCAGCGAGGGTGAGGGAGACCCTCTTGGGATGAATTGACACAATAGCCCCCAAAATGGACTTGAACATGTCGGCGATCACGAGATGACGCAGGACTAGGCAATATTTTGTCCCCAGTATGCAGCCACAAGGCCACGCAGGTTGTTGGCTTCCATTGGCCCATACTCTGAGATTCTTCTGCCGTGAAGGGTGTTCTCCTCATCTTTCCAGCACTCCCCAACTCTGCCCTGGCTCATCCGCTGGTCCAGCCCTGCTGCCCCCTTCTCGCTGCCAAGAGCTCCTGCATGCCGGGAGTGTGGGCACAGTGTGGCTGGAACCCACTGCCGGCTGCTCCCCTAGGCTCTCCATGGTCGTGTACAGACAGAGGGTCCCACCTAGCCCTACTCTTCGGATGCTCCGAACACGTCACAACATCACAAAAAATGACCGAATGACCACTGGGGGTGCTGAGGTCCAGGAAAGGGATTTGTACCAAAGTCACACGGCGAGTTAGAGACAGACCTGAGAGCAAAAAGGAACTCGGCCTGGCCCCAGGGCCCTCACTGTCCTCCACGACTCCTCAGCAGGCTAGGCTCTTCCCTGCCACGTCCCCAAACTTGAAGGCACTGCTCTGTGTGCAAGCACGTGTGCATATGTGCGTGTGTGTGCACATGTGTGTGAATGCAGGTGCATGTGTATGTGTATATGTGGGTGTGCACGTGAGTGCATGCATGTGTGGGTATGCGCATGAGTGCACGCATATGTGTGTGCGCCAGTGTGTGCATGTGTGTGTCCGTGCGCATGCGGGTTTGTGCAAAAAGAAGGGGTCGGGGGAGGCGTTTACATCTGAACAACCAGAATTTCCCGCAGAGATGATTTGAGGGGGGACAGTGTTGTTCTTGGCCAGACGAAGACCGGCCTGATAGCTGTGTTCCGTCTGAATGCCTACTGAGGTATGAAATTAAGCAAAACGCTTCTGCTCAGCTGAGCTGCTCACCAGTGCCCTGCTGCAGAGAATAGAGGCTTGCCGTGTTTGCCGCTCCACCCCCACACCAAGAAGGCTTGGTTCACTGCCGGAGACTCTGCGTGGCTCAGTCCTAGGGCCTGTCAGTCAGCCTGGCTGGGGACTGGAGTCGCTGGCTGTATGTGATGTCTGCAGGGCCCAACTTTGGCCCACAGCCGTGTATTTAGTTCATGTCCGATGGTGTCCTGGAACTCGTGTTGGGTATTTCAGAGATGTAGAGGAGAAAACTCAGTCCTTGCTCTCTGGAGCTGTCATTCTCACACGACTCTCAAATCACTTAGGTTATGGAGATGTGGCCGTAGAGCAAAGCAAGGACAGACAGAGATGGCCCAAGCCAGTGAGGGTAACAGTGGTCCTGGAAGGTGTGGGAGAGCTGATGGCATCAACAGTGGTGGCGATAGTGTAGCAAAGGTTGGAAGCATTAGCAATGCAATGGGGCACTGGTGGTGGTCTTGAGGACAGTGACAACAATGTTATGCTGAGCTGGTGGCAGTCATGATGTGGACAACGTGATGTGACTGAGATGATGAGAGCCGTGGTGCTGGTGGAGGTGATGGTAGTGGTGGGAATAATGGAGGTGGTGGTGATGATGTTGGTGGGAATGGTTATGGTGAAGCTGGTAGTGTCGGTCTCATGATGGTGGTGAGAGCTGGGGTGATTCTGAGATGGTGGTCATGTGATGAAGACATTGATGGTCATTATATTAGAATGGTAGCGGTGATGCGTAAGGATGGTGATGGAGGTGATGAGGATGTGGTGATACTGGTAGGAACGGTGCTGGTGGTGATGTTGGTAATGCTCATAGTGCTATGCAAGGGGGTGATGGTAGTGATGATGAGCATGGTGATGATGATGGTGATGATGGTGGTGGTGATGGTGGCAATGGTGGTGGATGATGGCAGTGGTGTGATGTTAATGGTGGTGGCAATGGTGGTGATAGTGGTAGTAATGTTCATGGTGGTGGCAGGGGGGTGGTGGTGGTGGCGATAGTGGTGGTGGTGATGGTGTCAGTGATGGTGGTGGTGGTGGTAGTGATGGTGGTGGTGGTAGTGACAGTGGTGGTGGTGACGGTGGTGGTGGTGGTGACGGTGACAGCAGTGGTGGTGGTGGCGGCGACGGTGGTGGTGGTGACGGTGGTGGTGGTGGTGACGGTGGTGGTGGTGACGGTGGTGGTGGTGGTGACGGTGGTGGTGGTGGTGACGGTGGTGGTGGTGGTGACGGTGGTGGTGGTGGTGACGGTGGTGGTGGTGACGGTGGTGGTGGTGGTGATGGTGGTGGTGGTGACAGTGGTGGTGGTAGTGACAGTGGTGGTGACGGTGGTGGTGACGGTAGTGGTGGTGGTGACAGTGGTGGTGGTAGTGACGGTGGTGGTGACGGTGGTGGTGGTGGTGACGGTGGTGGTGACGGTGGTGGTAGTGACAGTGGTGGTGACGGTGGTGGTGACGGTGACAGCAGTGGTGGTGGTGGCGGCGACGGTGGTGGTGGTGACGGTGGTGGTGGTGACGGTGGTGGTGGTGGTGACGGTGGTGGTGGTGACAGTGGTGGTGGTGACGGTGGTGGTGGTGGTGACGGTGGTGGTGGTGACGGTAGTGGTGGTGGTGACAGTGGTGGTGGTAGTGACAGTGGTGGTGACGGTGGTGGTGACGGTAGTGGTGGTGGTGACAGTGGTGGTGGTAGTGACGGTGGTGGTGATGGTGGTGGTGGTAGTGACGGTGGTGGTGACGGTGGTGGTGACGGTGACGGTGACAGCAGTGGTGGTGGTGGCGGCGGCAGCGACGGTGGTGGTGGTGGTGACGGTGGTGGTGGTGGTGACGGTGGTGGTGGTGACGGTAGTGGTGGTGACGGTGGTGGTGGTGGTGACGGTGGTGGTGGTGACGGTGGTGGTGGTGGTGACGGTGGTGGTGGTGGTGACGGTGGTGGTGGTGACGGTGGTGGTGGTGGTGACGGTGGTGGTGGTGGTGATGGTGGTGGTGACGGTAGTGGTGGTGGTGACGGTGGTGGTGGTGGTGATGCTGGTATTGATGATGATGGTGGTGATGATGGTGGAGATGGTGGTAGTGATGGTGGTGATGGTGGTGGTGTTGGTGGTGGCAGTGGTGGTGTCGGTGGTGGCGTTAATGGTGGCGATATCAGTACTTCTGGTGATGACTATGGAATCCCTAGGTGGTATACAAACAGTTACCATTCTTGGCTGCTTACCCAAAGGTTGGAGGTTCAAGTCTGCCCAGAAGTGCCTCTGTTGAAAGGCCTGGACGTCTACTTCCAAAAAGTCTGCCTTTGAAAACCCTACGGAGCACAGTTCTACTCTGACATACATGAGCCTTGGCGAGTTGAGCTGGACTGGGTTTTCTGGCAATGCCTGCGGTGGAGGAAGAAGCCGCCTGAGTTCTCAGGAGTGTGAGCCATTCTCTGTATTCCTCTCCCTTTGACGACAGAGAATTCATTGCCCAAACAAGTTAAAAAGCAAAGGGAGCTCTCCTCAGCGGGAGACTCCCACCTTCCTCTCACGTGCTGCCTGGCGTGGTCCACTGGAAGCCTGGAACTACCACGGTGGAAACAGTCTCTTTCCCCCCCAAAATTTCAGTGTGTGTGTTCAGGGGGTCTGTTGTTATGTTTGTCATTAGTGGAGCATTTAAAGGATACACAAAGTCACAGCAGTGTGGTTAGGAACACATTTGACTCTGGTTATGAGTTCTCAGCAGATGTTTAGAAAACTCCGCTTTCTAGCTAGACACGTTATTACCCCACAGGCGGCGCACACACCTCCCTCCAAGGAGTCCCGTCCTGTACAGTTATGAGAAGTGCAACCTTTACGTGACGCATCTTATTTTATTCCAAGAGGGAAACGGTCTGTAAAGCTGACATTTGTGATAATATATTATGTCAGTTGAAATAGGCAAGAAGTTAATTAAAGTCAGGGATTAATTAACGAGGTCCAGTGCACGTTAATGATCATTACTTCATCTGAGAAGAGTAATTAAAGCGGCGTTGCTGGTGTTTCTCTGTTCTCCGAGGTGGCGTGTTGACATATCACATAAGTCACTCAATGTTGAGAGGCAGTTCTCCCTCTGCGTGGGAGCTGGGACTGCTGAATGGATCAGCCACAGCAGCCGGGGTTTGGAAGATGACTCAGCCCTTGGCAAACGCGGTCTCACGGAGCCAGGCCATCCGCAAACACTCGGAGACGTAGGGGAGCCAGGCGCTGGTTGCAGAGTCAGAAGGGGGACAGAGGGGCCGGGTCTGCCCTCAGACGCCATTCCATCTAGCTGGGGAGACAGGGAGGGTGGCGGTTTCAGCTGTCACCTGTTGTCTGTGTAAGCACAAGCAGCAGCAATTCCACTCTCAGTAGTCTCGTAAACCATACAGTCATGCTGCTGCTGCTGTTGTTAGCTGCCACCAAGTCGCTTCCAACTCCGGGCGCCCCGTGTGTGCGAAGTGGAACTGTGCCCCCCGGGGTTTTCAAGGCCGCGAACGTTCCAAAGCAGACTGACAGGCCTGTCTTCTGAGGCACCTCTGGGTGGGTTCCAGACAGCAGTTGGGCACTAACCGCTTGCAACCCCCGTGACTCCTACACTCACCGATGAGATTTAAAAAATAAATAAAAAACGGTTGCCGTGGAGCCGACTCTGACTCCTGGCAGCCCTGTGTGTCAGAGCAGAGCTGCTCCCCAGGGCTTTCCACAGCCGATTTTTTAGAAATAGATTGCCAGACTTTTCTTCCAAGGCACCTCAGGTGGACTCAAACTGCCAATGTTTTGGTCAGCAACCAAGGACTTTGTATAAAAGGCCCATGTGGGGGCTTCAGAAAGTCATCCCCAGACTTCCCTCTATAGACTTGGGAGACCCCTCTCCAGGGAAGCGAAAGGGGCTGCTCTTCCCTGTCCATGGGTGTGGACTTCTGAACCATCCAGTGCCTCCAGTGCTGGGAGGGAAACGGGCTCACAGCCTGGTCAGGGCAGACAGTGGACAGTGCTCCCCCACGTGAGGAAATGGCCACTTGTGTTAGAGGGCAGCACGTGGTGTGCAAGGGAGAGGAGAGAACTTTCCAGAAGGTCAGGAGTGCTGGGGGCTGGGTGTCAATTGGTCAAGGACTCGAAGGAGGAAGGGGATTAGCCACATGGCCTGTGCCGTTGGGGTGGACTTGCACACTTGAGGAACAGTCCAGAACCAAATGAGCAAGGGGCCAGGAGTAGGGGTCAAGGTCAGAGGGGAGGGGCTCACTGTGAGGGCGGGCTGTCCAACGTGAGCAGGAGCACCTTGATCTGAGGTTTTAGGGCTGGTGTTGGGGGAGAGCAGGCTGCAGGGATGGGGTGAGGGACCCTGGCACTGGACTAGGGTGGACAGCGGGGTGTGAGGAAGTGGTCAAGACTCTGGCATATTCTGAAGTTGGGCGTCTGGAGTTTTCTGAACGGTGAGCGTCGGGGAGGGGAGTGACTTCTCAGCTGCAAACGTTCCAACTGCATTTGATGGGCAGGCCCACCCACACGGGTACATGGGGCCCAGGCTTTTTCTGCCCTGCATACCGCTGCCCTCTGGGTCCTGCCAGGCCTGCTGCCTGGGCCAGCATGGCGCCGTGAGTTAGCCTGACCTGGACAGACAGAGCCCCTGCTGTGGCAGGCACGTCAGATCGCCGTGTGTTCTGTGTGACATAATTTAGCCTCCACTCCAGGGTTTTCTGCTGGACCTTCTCAGGCCAACAACTACATCGGCTTCACCGCCCAGCTCTGCTGTGTGGCCCACCATGGCCTTCAGGCCAGGAGGTCTTGGGCAGAGCTGGTGCACAGGGCTGGCCCGAAGGGGCTCTGGTGGGTCTCCTTCCAGCCCCTCAGAGAAAAGCAGGGCTGTGCGCAAGGAGGCTCCAGGCCTCTCGATGCGCCCAGGTCGGAATCCACCCATCAGGGTGGGTCCTGCTCAGAACCCTCAGCCAGCAGCACTGCCTGCCACCTCAGGCCCAGAAAAGGGAGGCTGCCTCATGGTCCACACAGTTCAAAGCCCAGAGCTAGGACCAGGCACCTCTCTGAGTCTCAGTTTGTTCATCTGCAGGATGGGGTCGCTGTCAGATGTACGGGTGCACTGTGTGCAGGGCAGCCCGTCTGTACCGGCCCTCACTCCCCCGTACTCTGGGGCTGTGGCCATGGAGGAGGACTGGGTTCCCCTCACAACTAAGGTGCCCAAGGGAGGGGCTGCACCTCTCCCCAGAGCTCTGCCTCCCCCATCAAGCCAGGTGCGGAGCAACTAAGAAGCCAGGGAAGCGGGCATCGCAGGCCCATCCCCTGCACCACCTCCTTGCCTGAGAAAGGAGCCCACCGAGGGACTCTCCCCCAACACACCGCGGCCCCTGCCAGCCCCCACCCCAGCATGTTTTAAATAGACTCCAATGGCTTGTTTACGCAGGTGACTAAAGCAGTGCTTGTCCACCTTGGATTCTTGTGTAAATGGGAGATGGTGATAATTTAACCAAACCTGGTTGCTGAATTCTTTCCTATAAGTTAGTTTAAATTTTTCAGAGGAACCAGGCACCATGTTGTCAGGTACAGCTGAGTGGGGTCCCTTTGACCCATATGTGACACTTTCCAGAACACAGACCTGTCTCCCTCCACAACTTGGCTTCCTCGGACCCCTGGCTGAGCTAGCAACAGAAGCGGGCTTGGCCTTGAGCCTCCCCTCAGGGGACACCACAGGTCCAGGCAGCTCTCTTCAGTCCACCCCAAGCCCCCCAGACACACCCCCACGCTGCCCCCCAGGGGCCCCCACCCAGCCCCCCTCTGCACTCTGCAGTTTCTCATTGCTGCAACCACTGTGGCTGCTGCCAGACCCACTCCCCACAAGAAGGTCACCCAGAGCTCAGGAGGACTGGTCAGTGACCTCTCTGGGCTGCCAGTGCCAGGAAGGGGCACCCGGGGCCAGCCCCACTGCACTGCCTGGGTTCCTTTTCACCTTTCCTAAAGCACTTTCATAAATGCAACATTCTGACGGGGTGGGGGCAGGGGGAACAACTGGCTGGGGGTGGTGCTGGGAACAGGCTCTCCATGGGTGGCCCAGATGGCCTCTGACCCATTTCAGGGTTCTATATCAAACCTCCAGTCTTCATTCCGGGTCTGCCCTGGGGGTCTGGGAAAGCCACGGTCATCCCTCACGGACTCCCACCTCTCCCTTCCCCACCTTTCTGTCCCAGCCCACCTGTCTCACGGCTCTCCACCCAGCTGCACCTGAGAATCATCTTTTAAAAGAAGCCATATGCCAGGCCCAGCCCTAGAATTTCTGGTTCTATTAGTCTGTGGGTAGAGTCTGGGCAGCGTGCTTTAAACGTCCCCAGAATTGAGAATCACAGGACTAAATCGGTGAACCAGCGTGAAAGGGATGTGCCCTGACCAGGGGGAGGGAGAAGATGTATGAGCACAAGTGTGTGCAGGTACGTACAGGTGTGTACAGGTATGTACAGGTGTACACAGGTATGTACTGGTGTGCACAGGTATGTACAGCTGTGCAGGTCTAATATTGAGGCAAATAGGCCAACGGCCACCCCAACAAGTTTGGATGCACATCACACCCTGAGAAAGTTTGAGAAACACCCTTTTAAGAACCCCCAGCTGGGGTGTTTGTCCTTCACACTGAAAATGCAGCGTGCAGAGAGGAAGCAGAGGCAATAGGAGACCAGAGCCCTCCTGCTGGGGACTGGAAGCCAGCCATCCAGGAGCCCAGACGGCCTCACAGCCCCCTCTGCAAACACAGGGGTCCGAGCATTCATACCAAAGGGACGGATGGGGGAGGGACAGCTGCCTGCCACAAGGGTGACTTGAAATTCTCTGGTGCTGCATTAAGCTGGCATTTTAGCCTCACATCATGTTTATTCTTCCTTCCCTAGGACACAGTCATGCATAGCCAAGCAGATTTAAAATGTTTGTGCATTATGCAGCCGGAATCAAACACGACAGGCTGCTGTTACGGGAACTGGGACTCGTCGTAAAAGGGCTCCTTCAGGAGATAATAAAGAGAAGGCGCTGTGCAGTGGGGCCTGGTGAGAACGGGCAGTAAGAGGCAGCTCCAGGCCCGCTTTGAGACACACTGATGCTGGGTGCCCCAGGGGACTGCTGAACCCCACACTCGGCCTCCAACGGTCAGACCCTTTCTTCTCTTTCCACTCAGCACAGCGGGGTCCTTCTGGGCCAGGCAGGGCGAGGGATGAGGAGTGAGGAAGCACTGTGTTCACAAGCATCATCTTGTTACAGACCCACCCAGCTGTGACATCGGAGCTCTGCCCCATTGTACAAACACCACAACTGAGGCTTGACCAAGTAGCAGAGCTGGCTAGCGATGCCACAGAGAGCTCCCGCCAGCAGCCGAATGCCTCATGTCCTGCAGCCTGCTACTTGATGCCCCTCTCCACACCTCTGAGCCTTCCCTCCCAAGGGGGGTACTGGGCAGGCAGCCAGGACATTGGGGAGCTGGACAAGAGCCCTAAGAGGGAAGATCTAACACCCATCACTGCCACACATTGAACTGAAGGGGTGGGGGCAGGGAGGGCAGCCTGTGGAGACAACTTCCTGGTAGGAGTGTGCCCTTCGGAAGAGGGACATGGCCAGGCCATGGCGAGGGGTGTGGGCAGAGCCTAAACATGCCACCTTCACTCTCCCTTGGCTGCTGACACCTCCCATGGGCAGGAGCCAGGAGGAAGAGGCTGCTGGGCACATTCCACAGAGGTCACCCTCCCAGGACACAGGACGGGGGAGAGCGGATGGGAAAGAATAGATGGAGAAAGTCCAGCTGAACCGGGATGATGGTGGTAGCAGTGGTAACCACAGTGATGGTGGTGGTGTTGATAACCATGGTGATGGTGATGGCAGCAGTGCTAAACATGGTGGTGATGGTGGTGGTGGTAGCCATGGTGATGGTGGTGATACCCATGGTGATAATGAAGTATCAGTATCATGGTGATGGTGGTATGTTGGTAACCATGGTGACAGTGGGGGCAGCCGTGGCGATGGTGGTGTCAACAGTGATGGCAATGCCCCTGGAGCTGATGGTGCTCATGACAGTAGTCAAGGTGAAGGTTACGGTCTCTGTTGTGATAGTGCTGCCCTTTCCTTCTACCCTAAACATGGCCAAAAGTGAGTGAGCCCTGTCCAGCCCTGAGGTCAAGCATTACTTCCCTGACAGCCTCCTCCAAGTGGAGCCAACCAGCTTATGAAGGGGGGTCTTCAGTTGGGGTGGACGCTTCTGGGGTGTGAAGCCTCATCACAGACACACACTCACCCCTGCCATGAACACACCACCAACCTAGCCAGCCTGCGCTGCCTCAGACCCAGCGGAGGGAGGTCCTGGCGTGGAGAGGAGGGCAGGGTGTCTGGTGGAAAGAACACTCTGGCTGCCATGCTAATTAGGCCCTGGCCCCCCCGCCCCGGAAGAACAGACCCCTCCATTGGATCCTCCAGGCTATAATCTGGTGGCTGGTTAATTAAAGCCAATTTGCTCTGAATCCAAACAGTGTTTACTGTCACTGCCACAGGCAGCTAGGGGACGGTGGAGAACACCCCAACAAGCTCTGAGAGCAGAGGCAGGAGGCCATGCCATCGTGTGGGGGAGGCCTCTGTCTCCCGGCCCCATGGGGTGCTCATCTCTCTGACCCTGGTCCTGCCAGGGTGGGGCCAAGGATACTGAGAAGACTTGGGCAGGGGCCCTGTGCTTCAGGCCTGCTGGGCAGTGGTCTAAGCACATAGCCGGGGTTTCTGTGAGTGCCCACCCAAGTCCTGTATTCGCCTGGTACCTGAGGACCAACAGCGTGCCATGACCCCTGTGCCCTGAGCCCCAACCATCCCCATCCATGTGGGAAGCTGACTGCCGAGGTCAGGACCACCTGTCTACTCAAGTGTATGGCCCAGATCCGAAATGTGTGGAGCTCAGGCAAGCTCTGGCCCTCATCAGGAAGGCTGCCTGGAGGAGGTGAGACTCAGGATCTGGGTCACGTGGGAAGTGCATGGCTTTGGAATGAGTTCATACCTGGGCTCTGCCACCTCCTTGTTGTGAGATCTGGGGACTTCACACTGTCTTTGTGAGCCTCCCTGGCTCAACTGTAATGTGGAAAGTCGATATTTAACTTGGATCCTGGCTGTAAGGACAGCGTGCCTGGACCTGTGGCTGGGCAGCGGGGGCGCAGTAGGCAGAGGGCATCCTGACTAGAGGTGGAGGGAGAATGAGGGCAGTGATCACAGCATTGGTAGCCATGCTGGGGAGGGCTGCACCTGCCACTCTGCTGAGGCCCCACACCTGACCCGCCTGGCTCCCACAAGAGCCACCGGGAGCCAGCCAGGCCCCCAACTCAGCCCCGTAGCTTCAGATGGACTGGACACAGCTCTGAGAAAACAAGGGACGAGGATGATTTCAAGGTCTGAGTGGTCCCCTGGGAGGGGAGGCTGTGCGTGGACACCTTCCATGTAAGACAGTGGTTGAGATAGGCAGCGACGTCCAGCTGGGAGTTGAGAATAAGGGTCTGACATTTTGAGGAGCCATTGGGGCAGGAGATAATAGTGGGAGGTTGTCCTCTTGGAGCAGCCTTTGCAGCTGGGAGGCTGGGCGCCACCTCCAGGGAGAGAACGCAAGGGGGAGAGGAGCTAGAGGGCATGAGGTAAGCAAAAACCCATTGCCTTTAAGTCCAACTCAAAGCAACCCTATAGGACAGAGTAGATCCGCTTCATAGGGTTTCCAAGGAGCAGCTGGTGGATTTGAACTGCCGACCTTTTGGTTAACAACCAAACTCTTAACCACTGCACCACCAGGGCTCCTGGGAGGTAAGCAGCAGCCAGCAAAGGAAGCCTCTCCTCCCTGGAAGCACACCCTTTCCTGGACCTTCTTTGAAAACACAAATTCAGCCTCCATGTCCCTCTCTGAGAGGTCCATTTCTCCACTTCCATCAACTTGACACATCCACCCAGGCCAGCCAAAGCCTTCCGGGCCGGGCCAGGCCCTTCCCTCCAAGCCACCCAACCCGAGCTTGCCTCTGCAATTCAGCTTAATTCAACTGACTCAACTCGAGTTACCTGGACTGGTTCAAAACGTGCTTCAACAGAATTTCAATCAATTCCACTCTGGTCACTTCACAGCAACTGGATTTTGTCTGAACTAACTCCATGCGGTGCTCTCACTGAGGCTATGTTTGTGGTCCAGCACCATGTGTCCGGCACCCAAGACCTGGGGTGATCAGGCTGCCCCATGGGAACCCAGCCAAGGCATCACAAGGGAGCAGGAATCAGGGCCTGGTGGGCCCCACGTCCGGGGATGCGGGCTGATGGGAGTGGGGTCTAGGTAGTGGAGAGGGCCCGGAAGGTGTCCTGGACCTGTGCCTGGACCTGCACCTGGAAGGCTGTTGAGACCCCTCTAGGTGATGAGCACAGAGACAGAGTCCCCTGGAGAGGGTAAGTTGTGTGCCCAGGGAGTGGACTCTCCAGGATCCCATCCTGGCCAAGTCTCATGGCAGTCAAGAACACGGCTCCAGAGCAAGGAGGACCAGGTTAGACCCTGGCTCTGCCATTCACTGGCTCTGAGTTTGGTGAGCCATTCAACTTCCTTGAGCCTGAATATTCTCCTCTGAAAAATGAAAGTAGTAACACCCCTGATGTGGGTGCATTTGGGGCTGTCCCAGCCATCTACCATCATAGCCAGCTGGTCCAGGGATAGGGCCCAACCCAGGTCAATCACAGCCACCCTCCCCGACCCTCCCCTGGGCCAGTCCCCAAGGTGGGGCAGGGTGGTGAAGGTGTCCTTGCTTGGTCCACCTGGGTTGGGTCCCATCCTTGAACCAATCAGCCTTGATGGTGGACAGCAGGAACAGCCCCAAAGTGTCAGCCAGACGTGCTTCCTCTGTGGGGTCTTCAGTGACCTCCTTCCCAGCCCTTCCTGCATGAGACGTGATGTCTTCCTCCCCACCACTGCGTGACACCCCAGAGTCACTCTTTGTACAGGACCCTGCTGGGCAGCATTTATCTGTGGACTCGAGTGACCCCCAAACCATGAGCTCCTTGCAGGAACATTGGCGTCTTATCCCCCGTATCTCCAGTGCCCCCAACAGCTGGGAAGAAGGAGTGTTCAGCAAACATTTGCTAAATGAATAAACTAGCCAAGAAGTTAATGAGTTAAGCCATCAACTTTGGGAGGGGGATTCAATCTCCCTGGAAACCTGGGAGCTGTCTCCCCAGGGAGAAAAAGCCGGTGAGGCAGGCAGTGCTGTCCTGGGCGTCTGGGAGTGCACTGGGCCTGGGGCAGAGGCCAGAAGGAGGTCCCTGACTACTGGGAGGGCACGGCCCTCTCTCGAGTCGGGCGCATGGAAATCGTGTCACGTCAGGTCAGGGTGAAGAGAGGGAAGAGCACTTAGGAAGATGAAATTGCCAAGTTCTGAATAATAGTCTCTTAAAAGCACTTTTCATTCTCCAGCGGTGAGAGGTCATCTGGTTCAATTGCCCCTCGGGGTGCCAAGGCCGTGTTGACAGCAGGAAGGGGGCCTGGCCAGGCTCCTCTAAGCCTCCTGCCCTCTTGCTCACATCAGGGTCAGAAAGGGACAGAGCCACCTGGGGATGGAGATCAAGCTGGGGCCTAGGCCCTGCTGGTCTCTCCCCACTCCCACACCCAGACTTGGCAATGTGTGTGCCAGACACATGGGTGATCAACGGTAGCCATCTGCAGGTGGAACACAGGACCCACTCAGGTGTGGTCATACCCACAAGGTCAGGTGTGGCTCTCCCTCCATCTTGTCTTCTCCCTGGTGACCTCCTTCCCAAGCTCAGCCAGGAGAGGGAGCTACAGCAGGTGCTCCAACAGAACACAGTGTGAGAAAAGTAAAGATAGGGCCAAGTCGTCACAATCACAATTACCTGTTTATTATTATGTCTGATGACGATGATGGTGATGATGTTGAAGAAAATGATTATAAATGCTTGTCAGGGTCTAGGGAATACAGTCATGAGTTTAAGAATCAGGAAGAAAGCCAAATATGGCTTCAAGTTAGAGGAGTGGGGCTGGGTAGAGAGAATTGGGAAGACAGAGATGAAACAAGATAGAGTCAGGTTCTAAGGGAAGTTCAAGAAATAATTTCCCCCAAATGGACTGACCATAACAGCTTTCTTCACTGACAACTCAACTCCTTTCACTAGAGTGGAATTTTCACTCATGGAAGATGGGCTGCAAACAAAACCATGACTTTCAAAAATGGAGACCATGTCTTATTTATCTTGGTAAATTGGTCTCCCTCCACATGCCCCACCACACCCTAGGCTAGAAAGATGTCTCACACACAGTAGATACTCAACAAATAATTGATAAACGATTGGATGGATGGATGGGTGGATAGGTGGGTCGGCGGGTGGGCGGATGGACGGATGGACGGATGGATAGACAAATGATTGGATGGATGGAAGGATGGGTGGATAGGTGGAGGGATCAACAGATGAAGCAGCAGATTCCCTGACCCAGCATTTACAGCCTAGCAGTATAATAATTCCATCCCCATCAGCGGGTGGCATCTGGATTTGATCTCCCTGCCTAGGCCCCACATAACCCAACCTAAGAGTGCTTGGACTTTATAATGGAAACTTTGCCCTGTTTCCGATTTCCTCTCTGGAATCCCAGTGTGGGCACGTGCTCGGATGGAGTCTGACACCCTTCCTGGCATTAGCCATACCATCTCCTCTCAGGGGGCTGGCCCTGGCCTGGCCCTATCAGTTTCTGGCAGGGACTCTGTTTCAATTGAACCAGCACCTCGCCCTTCCCACTGCAGTCCATGATCCAGAACTAATCTGAGATCCTAGGACCCAGGCCTGTGGAAACAAAGAAGACACAACTTCAAACCACAAGCCCTGCAAAGTCAGCAAGAGGGCAGTGGTCCAGGGAACTTCTCAGGCCAAAAGCGAAGGAGTTGCCAGTTCCTTGGAGATACCTGCCTGAGCCCTTGTCCAACCCTGTACCAAACTGTGTTGTCACTTACAAGTGTCCACATTAGCCTCCTGACCCCAGATCACCCATGTGGTCCACCCATGACACTGAGGCCAGCACAACCCTCTGGCCACAGCCCCAATCCTGTCACTGCCTGTTGTTCTTCCATTTGGCTCTTGGGACCCCACCATTGACCGTGATCTGCTCCAGTCCTGCCCTTCCCTACACTGCAGAACATCTCTGGCAGTCCAAGCTAGATAGCCCTTCTCCAATGCTGGGGGCACTGTGAGGAGGGGCTACTGCCTACAGGGAGAAAACCCAGCCCAGGCCTTGGCCAAGACGCTTCTGTCCCAACCTGGCCAGAGATGGTGGCCACTGTGGGCCCACAGGCCAGTGTCACCAGCAGAAGTCTGCCCCAGGGGTTAGTTCATCCTACGACCTTGATTTCTAGATGGGGCCACCAAGGACCAGAGAGGAAAAGGCACTGCTCTGGGCCACCCAGCATGGAACAAGGAGCCTGGACTTCATTCCCCAGACTCTGGCTCCCTGACCCCCTGCCTCCTGTGCCATACCTAGAAGGAATCCGTTGGAATGGGATGCCTCCTGAGTCAGCCTCAGGGATCCTGGGGGGTCCTTGGAAACCACCAGAGAAGGAGGCAGGAGGCAAATTCTGGTCCCGACACTGGCTGGCTTGAGCGTGCTCTGTGGCCTGGGGTGGATCTTGCACCTCCCTGAGCCTCATTTCCCAAAAAGCTGTGCTTTGGGTACCCATGGTTAAGAGCAAGAACTGTGGCCACACAGCCTCAGTTTGAATCCTGTGGCCTCTCTAAGCCTCAGTTTCCCCATTTGTAAAATAGGAGTCAAAATTGTACCAGCATCCTGATTATTGGAGGGTACCAGAAGATAAGGCATGTGAGAGGATGCACAGCCCGGCCCACAATTTGGAGTCATCCCATCCCCTGGGGTGGCGGCTTCAGCCTCTCTAGGGGAGTAAGATGAAAGTTGATGGGTCTGGAACAGAGAGCCAAAGAGCCAGCCGTGCCTGATATACTGACGGCAGTTTATGAAGGGGAGGCAGTGTCCCAGGGCTGGAAGACACCAGCCAGACAGCTGGTGAGAGCCCGCTGCAAAGAGGGTCAGCAGGGACACCCTCATCTTCACCACATCAATGTAACAGTGGGACCTCCTCAGCTGCCCTCAGGTCCCCCGGGGATGAGCCCATTCTGCAGATGTGGAAGAGAGGATCAGACTAGTCAAGGCTCTGCCTCCCTCCCCACCTGACCCCATCCAGCCCTGCGAAAGCCACCATGTTGAGCCGCACTGGCAGCCTCTTGTTGGCTCTTGCTTCTCACCTCACAAAACCACGGCAGTTGGAGCTGGGGGTGGTGGGTGAGCGTCAGAATCTGTTTCCTACTTAAGCACCATTTGCCCCTTTTTGCTGATAGAGAGGTTCACAAGTCTTGGCAGCAAAGCCAGGGCACCAGAACAAAGACTCAGAGTCCCTGTCCCATTCTGCCCCTGCCGGCCATGGGAGCGAGGAGTGGCTCCTCCCACCAAGCCTAAGTGTCCCTATCTGTGAAGTGGGAGCAATGGCAGGAGCCCTGGCCCAGATGCCACACTGAACAGAAGGAGTTGTATCTGTCTGCAACACCGTTTGCTGCAGGACCCGGGTGAGCCACTGCACCCTGGCGGCTGCGGTGAAGCAGGAAGCCCAGGAAGTAAGCAGGTCCCGGAGGAGGGGCCTCTGTCCCCTTAACGCAGCTCCCCCGGAAACAGCCCATCACCTGTTTATTCATGTGCCTCTTTCATCCCCGACCTCTTGATCCTGGTTTCACGCTCTGGGGTGCGTGGAGCGACTGCTCACATCTCTTGTCCCCCAGCAAGTGCTGTTGTTTCCACTTCTTTGTTCTTGTGCGGATCAAGCAGCTTGCGAACGTGCTGATCTTTCCTTTTCATCCTCCTTGTTTATTTTACTGTTGTTTGAATTCATGCTGTCCCGCGTCAGAGGCATGGCCTGGCCCAGTCGGTGGGGGTGGGGGGGGTCCTCCTGCCAGCTACAGAGGAAGGGTAGCAGCAGAGGGACCCAGCCACCTCTAACTCGTCCCGGTCCATGGCTCCCCATCACCCGTGGGCCAGGCACACAAGGTCCTCCATGGTCAAGTCGACACCCACTCCTCCACCCACGACCACACAGGAGAGGCACCGGCCACACAGGGGCACCGCAGTGATGGCAACGCTTCACAGGCGAGAAAGGACTCGTGGTTTCGGAGGCTGAGCTCCGGGTCTCACCGTGTTCTCACAGACAGACTGCAAAGTGGAACAAGGGATGGTGGGCCTGGGGGCTGGCGAGGGTGGTCCTGCCCCCCCGTAGCTGAGAACATCACTCAAACCCCGTGAACTTGAGGAACATGAGGATGATACAGGCCAGCCCAGGTGGATGTACACCTGGCAACACAGGGGTGCAGAGCCTGGACACCCAAAGCCACAGCTCCGTGAGCCCCTGGAGGGGAGGGGACCAAGAGTGGCCAGACTGCGATAGCCAAGCTTCAGACAGGTCCCTACATCCCGTGATGTCCTGTGGAAGTGGCTCCGTGAGGGCAAGGCCACACCCTCTCATCCCCCTTGCACCCAGAGCCCAGCATGCACAGCTCCGACAGGGAAGGGTCCACACACAAAGGTGAGCAACAGGCTCACAGTCACCAGTCGGCCTCTCAGACTCTGCGTCCAGGGCTCCCGCTGCTTCTCCGCGGAGCCAGTCGGGAGTCAGCATGTCCAGGATGTGCTCCAGACTCTCACAGTGTGGGGGAGAGGGCTGATACAGGAGCAGCCATTGACAGACTAGGGGCCTCTTCCACACTCCTTCTCACCTGGCCCCCCACATCTCCACGTGCCAGGACCCTCGAGTCACAGGGAGTTAGAAGAGGCCCAGGGACTGGTTAAAGCAAAGCCAGGAACACTCAGATGCTGGAAGCACGTGCTCTTCATGGGTGAAGCTGAGTGGGCCCTCCACGCCGCCCCCCTCCCCACTCAGCCTCCAGGCACCCCATGGACACCTCCCTCCAGGACTGCCTAGTCCACAGAGCTCACCCCTCCCTGGCCTGCTCTGCTGTCCTTGTCTGACCACACCAGGAATACTTGGTCCTGCTTTGTATTTTCCAGTTTACAGGAAAGGAGAAAAGAGGTCATTAAATACCTAACGAATTGATAAATTATGGACACGTAAATGAGCAGCGTTCTTATGTCTGAAGCAGTTTTCCACCAAAAGTAACACGTTCTCTTCAGCAACAACAGAAATTAAATCCGAAAAAGGAGAAAGAAGGAAACTGCTGAAAGATGCTGCACCAGGAGGTTTTGCCATTTTTTCTAGGCATAGCTTTTTCTTTAAAAATAGACATTTCTGCAATTGTACTTCACTAAATCCCTTGATAAATCCTTCCCGAGAGAGAACTTCTCCAGAAGGAATCCGCATGTCCAGCTGCAGGGTCACCTCAAAGCCTGGGGTGGACAATGAAATCTTCCCGGTGCCTTTGTAATGGGGGCCCATGCCTCCCCACTTTCACCACGATGTCTGATGCCCAGGTACATCAGGACCAAGCTTCCGACCTGCCAACCATCCCACAGCCATTCACTGAGCTCTTCCCTATCATGACCTGACTGTTATTGAAGCCTTAGGAACAGGAAGGATATCTAAGAACCTGGCTCTGCTCTCAATTTGCTTCAGCAAAACTACATGTGGATGGAATACTTTCATAATACACACAAGCCTGGGAATGTATCTGTCCTCTAAATCCATGAACTGACCTTGGTTAAGTGTCAAATTCTGGACACAATCTGTTTTCCTCATAACTCTGTAGACCTTGTTCCATTCATTATACAATTTAGTGTTGTAGAGGAGAAGTCTGTGGACGGTGTGGTGTTTGTTCATTCATACAAAACCTACCTGTTTTTTGTTTTTTTTTTTTTTCTGCCCAGGTACTTAACTAAATTCTTTTTATTTATCTTTGAAATCCAAAGATTTTGACAGAATATACCTGGAAGTGTGAGCTTCTTTCATAGATGTGTCCTAGAACCAGTCACGCAGTGTAATAAGTGTCTATTCAGAGTTTTGCTCAGCCCAGGTGTGTTTCCTTGTGTTTGGACCATTACTTCTGATCCAATTGCTCTGATTTCTTCCAGGAGATCTTTCATAACTCTTAGATGCATTGTCTCAGCTTTTGTCTTTTGTCCCTTGCCTCTAATTGTGAGCTGGATCAGCACACTCCAATACCAACATCCAAGTCAGCCCTTTGCTGCCTTCGGTCTGGATTCTAAGTCAGTTGCTGCCATCCTTGATTCCCCACAGTCCTCCCTCACCCTCCCAACTTCCTTTAGCTCACTAGACCCCTCCTGGGTTTCTGGCTCTGTTTCAGAGCAAACATTTCTTTATGCATCACACCGGAAGGGCCAAGCTGCATTTGAATTTCTTTTGTTTAGGCTGTAAATCATTTTCAGAAGTCCTCCCTTCTCTTGGGCCTTCAAGATGAGGTCCCCATTCCTTTGCTCTACAGTATTTTTGCCAGAATCCTTTCTGCTCTAGCTTCTCAACCTCCAGGAAGAGAGAGCCCTTGGGGTCTGCAGCCAAGGAGCCTGGAGTGGACTGTCCTCTGCCCTCCTTCCATCTCTCCTACGGGGTCCAGATGGATAGCACAAGGCAGGTATGCCCACAGCTCCCACCCTGTTCATTCAAGAACTTTCAGGCTTCTATTCAGGCATGTCTAGGGTCTGGGGTAGCATCTTCCTGACCCATGCTGGCCTCCCTGTTTGCTCTGGCCAGCTGAGATAAGCGTGAAAAACCACAATCCCTAGCATGCATTGCTCCAGGGCTCTTCCTCTCCCCTCCCCCACATACCTAGGGGGACCACTCCCTGCAAGAGTTTAATGAGTCACCCCTCCAGCCTCCTGCTTGACTGCCACCCCTTGTTTGCTGGAGGTAGCATCTGGGGGAGGGGGGAATGTATACTCCAACTACAACACAACGATAAACCACAGCACTTCAAAACAGAAACTGTTTAGTGATTGGTACAGTCTTAAATCTCTCAGTGGGTCAGACAGAAAGGAAGAATTGAAATATTACATTACATCTGCTGTTGGGTGAACCCCAGTGGCCAGTAATGATATGTTCCTGCAGCGTATCTTAGCAGTGAGGCCAGTGATCATCCCCTTCCCAATTCCGGAGTGGGGTAACTGTGGGCCCTGCCTTTCAGGATGGCGGGGAGCTCTCACATGTCCTGCATCCTCTTTGGGAGGCTGCATCCTGCTCTGCTGGGCAGGGGCCACCTTAACCAGACACCTGGGATGTACAGCCCAGAGAGCACAGACCAGCCTTGGAGAGGGCAAACTCATTCCTGGGGGAAACCAGCTCGGAGCTGGAGGCCCGGCTGTTGGGATGTCATAGAGAGGGTACCTACTGCACCAATGGGGACTGGGTATGTCTGCACCCCAACCCAACTACACGAAAGAGAAGGGACCACTGTACTTTGAGGGGGAAGGAGGCAAGAGAGCCCAAGACTGGTTCCTGTGGGCTGGAAGGCAGGGGTGGGAGAGCAGGGAGCAGGGTGTTGGGGAAGGCATGCCTGGATGACCGTGAAGTGAAGTTGCAAATCAAATACAGGACACCCAGTTAAACTTGAATTTCACAAAATGACTGATTTTTTTTGTGTGTGTGTAAGAATAGCCCATATATTGCACGCGGCATTCTTACACCAAAAACTTATTTGTTGTGTACCTGAAATGAACATTTAACTCAGTGTCCTATATTTTTATTTGCTAAATATAATAACCCTACCACGCAGCTTGGCTGACACCTGGATGACCCAGTCTCTCAGGCAGGCCTCGTGGCTGGGTAGGCTGTACAGGGGCCTCGAAGGGACCTGGAGTCATGGCTGGCAGGCCCTCTGACTTATTAGTGGCCACAAAGCCCCTCTGCCCAGCTATTCCCACCTACAAGTCCAAGCCACCACTTTTCTTACCAGTGACCCAGGGCTGGGGCTTCATAACGTCCACCCTTCTCCCCAGATGGAGTCTCCAGGTACAATACAGCCTGCCCAGTTAAATTTGAATTTTAGATAAACTATGAATTTTTTAGCTAAGTATGTCCCATACAATGTTTAGTATATATTTATGCTAAAAAATTCTTCACTGTTCATCTGAAATTCAAATGTCATAAGGAGTCCAGTATTTTATCAGGCAACCCTGCCCCCAACCCATTCCCTTCACCAGCACTGAAGGGGCCTCTTTGAGCTCCCCTTTAAAACACTTCACGGCCCCCCTCCCTCTGAGCTCGGGGCCTTGTCCTCAAGTTCTTCTCCCCCTCCAGCCCTGCCGGCACCCACTACCCACCTGCCCTGTCTACCTCCCCTGCCCACCTCTCCTGTCCACCTCCCCTCCCTGCCTTCTCTGTCTTCCTGCCCACCCACCTTGCTCTCTGGGCTCCACCACTCACGGACATGCCAGGCTCTCTTGGTCTGACAACTTGGCAAACACTGACCCCCCTGCCGAAGCCCCTCCCCAGCTTCCCCTGGACCACTCAGATTACAGGATCTCCAAGCCTAAGACAAGGACAGGGGTCTCCACCCTGTGTCCACTGGCACCTAGAACTTCCTTCTCTGTGACACTCTTGCTTGTCTCTGTCTCCTGTTTCATGTTTGAGCTAAAACTCCCTCAGGCAGGGCCTCTCTCAATGTCCACATACCCCCAGCACCTGGCCATGTTGCAGACATTCTTGGCACACAATGGACACTTGCTGGGGCTTGAATCCATCACCCCCTCTAACTTTCCTTTTGGAGTTAAACATTCAAGGACAACAATAGTGGGCTGGCCACAGTGGCAACACACTCTGAAGGTGATAATGACAGTGGTGGCAGTCTTAGTCATGATGTCACCATGGGTGGTAACACTGGATGGAGGTGACAGTGTTGACCAGAGTGATGGGATGACACTGAGGGTGATACAGGCTAGGAGTGTCATGTTGATGGTGAGAGGTTGCAATAGTGGGATGATGGTCACCCAACAACGATGAGAGTCACCCAATAGTAATGATAGTCATCCAAAGATGGTGATAGTGACCCAACAGTGATGATGACAATCCAACAGTGATGGTGGTCACCCAACAGTGATGATGGTCACTGAACTTTGATGATGGTCACCCAATGGTGATGATAGTGACACAACAGTGATGATAGTGACCCAACGGTGATGATGGTCACTGAGTAATGATGATAGTGACTCAACAATGATGATGGTGACCCAATAGTGATGATGGTGACCCAATAGTGATGATGGTCACCCAACAGCAATGATGGTCACCCGACAGTTATGACAGTCACCCAAATGGGATGTAGGTCACCTAGCGATGATGATAATGACCCAGTAATGATGTTGGTGATCCAGTAGTGATGACGGTCACCCAACAGTGATGATGATCACCCAACTGTGATGATAGTGACCCAACAGTGATGATGGTCAATCATCAGTGATAATAGTAACAGTGATGGTCACACAACAGTGATGATGGTGACCCAATTGTGACAATGGCCACCCAGTAGTGATGATAGTGACACAACAGCAATGATATGACCCAACAGTGATAATGGTCACCCAAAGATGATGATAGCTACCCAAGAGTGATGACGGTGACCCAAGAGTGACAATGGTCACCCAACAGTAATGACGGTGACCCAGTAATGATGATCGTCACGCAACAGTGATGAAGGCAACCCAACAGTGATGATGGTGACCCAACAATTGGATGATGGTTACACAACGGCGATGATGGTGATGGTGACCCAATGGTGGGATGATAACCCAATGATGATGACTGTCACCCAACTAGGATGATAGTGACCCAACAGAGATGATGGTGGTCTGACAGTGATGAAGGTCATCCAACAGTGATGATGGTGATGGTGACCCAGTGGTGGGATAAGGACCCAACAATACTGACTGTCACCCAACAGTGATGATGATCACCCAACAGTGATGATGGTGATGGTGACCCAATAATAGGGTGATGACTGTCACCCAACAGTGGTGATGGTGACCACATCAGTACTGCAGACACGGCACTGATGGGTGACCTGACAATGGAGGTTGAGCCAAATGGACTCTGAGGGCATTTAGGGAGGAATTACGGGTATCCTGAGTTGGGTAACCATCCCGTTGACCTACCCACATAGGACTCAAATATATGCTTCAACTGAAGTCGAGGGAGGTGCCCGTTCAGGGGGTGAGATCCTGCATCCTTCCCTGCCTTGCTTCCTTGGGGCAAGGGGAGCATTACAAATGGATGAGTCACAGATAAGACATTTTTCAGATCAGCCTGAGCTGAGATTCCTGGGAAGTTATTAACTGCAGAGAGGGGATCTTCCTGGGAAAGAGGGGCTCTGTGAATGATGATGAGTGCCTTGTCTTCAATTTCGGGATGTAACAAGATGAAAAGGTGCCTGTCTGCAAACTTAACAAATGCTGACACTTTAAAACAACCCGTACCACTCTGCCGTCATCCCTGCATTACCCAGAGTAAATCCATCCTCCCTTGCCCAAAAACAGACCCTGCCTCTATCACCCATAAGCTTAGTCTCAGGCATCGCAAAACTGGAAATCATGGCTGTTCCCTTTATCTAGTTCTCCTAGTATGGTTTTCACCCTAAGGGAGGTGTCCCATGCTGTAGGCTGCCCACCCCCAGAGCCCGTATTTATGGGCCGGGCTTGGGAAAGCTCAGGGTCCATCTGTTGGCCCAACCCGTTTTCAGGGAAGCAGGTGCAGGATCGATCACCTGTCCCAGCGGGCCTTAGCCGCTGGGCAGGGACAGTGATTTATGAGCCCAGCCAGGGCAGGTAGGAGCCCACACAGCGGCCCACCTGCCAAGTACTCAGCTCAGGGGACTTCCCCGCAGCAAGCCTCCTCCCTTCCCTCTAAGAGGCACCTGACTGGGTCAGGGAGGAAGTCGGGCTCTCCTCTAGCCTCACCAGTGTGATCAGCAGGTGCAGATTCAAGTCCCCTTAGCACAAAGCCATTGGCTGGGCCACACATGTGCCCTGGCTGGCATCTACAGAAAGGCAGGGTCATGAGGTCCAAGACAACACAGTTGCAGCCCCACAGGGAAAGTAGGAGCCCCTGAGGGCCAGGACTGTGCAGGACATTGTGACCCCTGGCATGGAGAAGGCCATGGATGTTTCCAGAAAAGCCACTCCGCCCCTCCAGCCTCAATCTTCTAAACTCAGCCCCCAGTGCTGCCTCCAACTTAGGTTCTTGCCCTGTGAAACCCCCTTCAGTTCTCAGCACACACCCCTCTCGCTCCAAGGTCTTGCATAGCTGTCCCTCTCTGCCGCAGCTGTGGCCCTTCAGGACTGACTGCCCGCACAGCGCCGTTGCTGATGAGACCTCTGAGTGGGCAGGTATGAGTCAGGGCCAGCTCCGAAGTCCCAGCACATGGCGGAGTTAACTAATTAGTGAGTGACTGAGGCAAGTGAGGAAGCCAAGGCACAGAGTAGCAACAAGGCCTGCTAATGAGCCTGCAGAGCAACACGGTCATTAACATTTATGTGGCACCTGCTGTGTACCCAGCACTGTCTGAGTAGGTCCCATCTATCACTTATCCAGTCCTCACAAGAGCCAACAAAGCAGATGCCAGCCTTGTGCCCACTGCGCAGATAGCACACCAGGGCCTGGGGAGGCGAGTGACTCAGGGCCCACACACAGGTAGGCGGACAGACCCAGGGCCTAGGTATCTGTCTACCATCAGGGCCCATGCCTGATCCCGACCCTACACCCGGCCCTGCACATAGCTGGGTCCAGTCCCCTCCAGGCACTGCCTCGGGCCCAGCCCTGCCCCTCACCTGGGAACTTAGCCATGATGAGGTTGCAGAGCAGGGGTTCAGAGCCCTCAGGAGACTCGACCTGTTTTCCTGGGCTTTGGGATTGTCTGAAGATAGGAAGGAGGCTAGAGAAGGAAGCGACTTGACTGGTGAGTGTGCCATGTTTAGATGAGGCCCGTACAGCTGTCCTAGGAACGAACACAGAATGGTGTTCAGGAGCTGCGGACAGTTATCAGAGAGACATCAAGTCACACATCTGGTGCCTCTTTTAACTCCTGGGGCAGAAGTGACCCTCATGGGGCGCAGTTAACGAGTGGGATGATGGAGAACCACAGAGGGTGACCCGCCAGCCCAGGGTGACCAGCAGACACAAGGTAGTAGACGCACCTGAGGTGACTAGAAAGCAGGAAGCCCAGGTGACATCCAGCAGCAGTGACAGGCTGGAATTGGGGGGTCTCACAGACAGAGGGGGGACGCTGACCACAACTTATGCAGGAGAGGCCCTGGTCAACACCTGGGTTGACCTCAGCTGCTCTGGCACTCAGCTAGCATGTCCTGTCCCTGCTCTGAGCCCCAGGGTCCTTGTCTTTACAGCTGGGGAAGTGACCCTGCCAGGTAGTTGAGGTAAGGGTGAGGGAGAGGCGGTTTGGATGGTAGCCGGCCCCTGCCGGGCAGTTGGGGGGTTCACTAATGCTGAATGCTTGTTAGCTGCTGGTTAGCCCTTCCGTACAAGACTCAGGGGCATGTGCCCACTGAGCACCTTATTGTTTCCTGAGTGCCAGGCAGAGTGCAGGGCCAGGTGGGCACTGGGCGCGGGGGCAGTGAGTTGGGGAAACTGAACCCTGCCACCACCGCCCCCCTCCCCAATCAAATGCAGCTCCAGAGGCACCGGGGCTGTTGGCACAGGTGCAGATGCTGTGTGAAGTCCCTGCACTCCTGAGCCCCTGGAAAGCAGGCCTCCTTCCTCCCATTCCTGGCTGTGTGAGCTGGGGTATCCCCTGCCCCCTGGTCAATGGGGAGACCGCAGTCCCACAGGCTGTGAGGATTGACCTCAGCAATGCAAGCACAGGCCAAGCACGGCACCTAGCTCAAAAAGGTCCTGCAATGTCAACTGTTGTCAGCATTGCGGACAGCCGGGCCCCGGAGAGGGAAAGGTCCCCACGACCACAGAGGGAGGACACAGGGGCCCTGGCTCCCAGCTCCATTCCAATTCCAACTCCAACCAGAGCCTCCCAAAATGGGACCACACCCCAGCAGGACTTGAGTGCACTGTGCTGAGTCCAGCACGGAGGGTCTCTGGAGCCGGATACTCTTGGGGCAACTCTCTCTTTCTGTGGATCTTGGACAAACTCCTTAACCCCACTGGGCCCCACTGGATGGGGCGAGGCTTCGGGGAGACCAAGTCTGCAGGAACACTCGAAGAAGGAGAGTCTGCAGCCCAGCTCTGGGTCTCCACACCAGACATTCCTGGCTCATAGTAGGCGCTCAATAAGTGTTTGTTGAGCTGAACTGAAGGGGAAAATTGACTTTCTTCTGCTGAGTGCAGCCCAGCACCCTCTGGTTGATCGCGGCCACCACCCCCTCCTGTTTTATTAAGTGGCCACACTATTTGTGTTGGTAACTGCGAGAGAAGCGGAGAGCCTTCCATCTGGAGGAACTGTAATGTTCTGCAGCCACGATGGAGCCTAACGTCAGCGCCTGGCTCGCGGGGTGCAGGGGAGACGGTCCTCCACACCGCAACAGGGCATCGCTGGAACCCTGGCCACAGCCAGAGGGACTGACCGCTCGGCCGGTGATGCAGAGATGAAGACACCCTCCCAGCCCCACCTCCAGGAAGACCCTCTGCAGCCCCCCAGCCTGGTGGTGCAGACACGTCTTCTGAAATTGCAAACGTGTGTGGTCAGAGCTGTGAATACCATCTGCCCTGGAATGGGGACCCGGGATGCTCTGCTGGGCACTCCCCCAGCTCCAGCACCCGCCTAGCTATGAAGCCCTGGCTCCATTCAGCCCTGCCCGGCCCCTCTCTGGCTTCACCCCCTGCTGCCCCCTTGTACTCCACACTAGTTTCCAGCTGTCAGGAGGGGTCCCAACACCCCCCACCACCATCAGCCCTGGGCCCTCACCTGGCATCCTGGCCCTGCCAAAACCTGGGGTCCCTACAGGCTGGTCTCAGCAGACTCTGGGGGCCTCTGGGCTTCCCCAGCCACCCCCCACCCCAGTACTCATGCTGTGGGGCTGAGCTTGGGACCTGCCCACCTCCACCCAGCGGCAACACTGCAGCCCTCACTTACAGGGCTCGTGCCAGGAGCTGGTGGGGCAGTGGGCAGACCTGGACCCCCTCTGAAATACTCACGAGGGCAAGGCAGCAGAGAGGGGCCAGGAGCTCACGCTTTGGGGGTCCCAGGGCCCTACTGAGGGGCCTGGAGAACATAGCCTGGACCTGAGAGCCAAGTTGAGGTTTCCAAGGGGATGGGGCTTAACAGAGAGATCCCACCAGGCAAGGCGGCGAGGCTTCAGGAGCAAGCCGGGAAGACACCACAGGGCAGGAGGCAGGAGAGAGGCCGAGCAGCAGTGTGCAGGTGATGGACTAAGCAAGCCCCAGGGCACCTCCAGCCCTACTTTCATTCCCGGGCACCTGCTCCGGGCCACACCTGTGCCGGCCAGAGAGGCCCAGTCCATCCCAGCCTCAGGGACGCTGTGCAGGGACCCTACTGCCAGGTCCCCTCCCCCATCAGACCGTGCACCCCAAGCGTGGCAGGCATCTTCCTGATTTCCATGCCATGCACAGTGGACACCTTCCCTGCCAACTATCGAGGACCGAGAAGAACTGGAGAGAGATGCAGGAAGCGAAGCCTTGGCTTCCGACCCTGTGAGGGCCACCTTCCCACCCTGGGAGGGCTGCCTTCCTGGTGGAGACTGACCGTTCTGCACAGATGGTGCCGGCTCAGGCCTGCAGGACGCCTGGTCCTCCCCACCCTCCTTCCCCCTCCGTGAAGCACAAGTGTGGGGCCTGGGGAGGCGGGAGGAGGGAGGTGGGACGGCGCCCTGCCGGGGCCAGCCATCCCCTCTCTAAGAGCTCTATTCTTCTGGCATTTGATTGTTTAGGGATTTTTCTCCCCAGCTGCCTTTCCCCTTGGAGATTTATGCAAATTCCTCTGCTGACTGGTCTTTAATGTCTAAGGCACAAGGGATGAATGTCAGGTTTGTTCTCAGCCTCAGTGGATAACAGCACGGACAGAAGAGTTCTAAGACCCTCGGAGCCAGATAAGCGCCCCTTCAGCCTGTGGCTCAACACAGTACCCCTTCCCTCCCCAGCCCACCGCTTGTCACCTTGTCCCCTGACTTGGGAAGTCTGCAGGGCCCTTAATACACACATAGGAAGCTTCTGGGACACAGGAAAACAGGTGAGTTCCTTTCTGGCCTATAAATCAGGGCACGTCAGTCCCATCGCTGCTGCCCTCATCACCTCCCCCACCATCAGCATCCTCAACGGTGCCACAGGGTCCCCTCCTCCAGCTGCTACGTACCATGGCCCACAGCATTGTCACCAGTCAGTGTCAGCTGCTCTCCATCACCCTACGTCCACCACAACCACCAATACCCAGTGTCACGAGGTACCCGTGCTCATGGGCCCAACCTGGTCATCTCCAGAGAGAAGGGCCAGTGAGAGTCAGCCCACTCTGAATGTGATTTCACAAGTAAAATCAAGTGAGCATCAAGGGCAGGGGGCAAGAGGAGACATTTGGGGGGCCCTGGGAACAGAGAGAGTCCTCCCCAGTCACTCCAGAGACAGCCCAGAGGCTGTGGCAGAAGAGCCACCGTGCCCCATGAGCACAGATGGGCCTGTAAACTCCTGAGCCTGTCCGGGAGGGAAGGGCCACCACACAGCTGTGTTCAGGCCTGTGAGGACCACACCCTCATCCCAGAACCTGATCTGAGTCACGCCCCCGGCACCGGTCAGCCTGTGACCCTCTGATTTTCCGAGTCCTAGGAGCCCTGGTGGCCCAGTGGTTAAAGCAGTTGGCTGCTAACAGAAAGGTCAACGGTTCAAACTCATCAACCACTCAGCTGAAGAAAGACGAGGCAGCTGGCTTCCATAAAGATTACAGCCTTGGAAACCCTATAGGGCAGTTCTACTCTGTCCTGTAGGATTGCTCTGAGTCCAAATCGACTAGGCTGCTGTCAGTTTTTGGTTTGGGGGCTCCCATTACACCTTAAAGCACTAGGCAGAAAATCAGATCAGATAATGGCCTGTGGACACCTTCAGTGAAGGGTCCCAGGGATTCATGGAGGGGACCAATGGGCTTTCCCTTGCCTGCCCTGGCGTGGGCACCCCACCCTCTCTGACCCACCCGCCGTCTGGCCCCGCCCTGACCCATCTGGCCTCACCCTGACTCATCTAGCCCGGCCCTGCCCCTTCTGGCCCTGCCCCCCAGCTGGCACCGCCCCAGCTGGCACCGCCTGCCCCAGCTTGCACTGTCCAAGCTCGCCCCACCCCAGCTGACCCCACCCTGCCCCAGCTGGCCCTGCCCAGCTAGCCCTGCCCCTTCTGGCCCCGCCCCAGCTAGCCCTGCCCCAGCTGGCCCTGCCCTTTGTGGCCCCGCCCCTTCTGGCCCCACCCACAAGCCCTGCCCTTTCTGGCCTCACCCCAGCTGGCCCCACCCCAGCTGGTCTCGCCCACCTCCCCCCCACCCCGGCTTTACCCCCATTCAGGAGCAGCCCTGACAGCCCCTGCCCCCTGTACCCCCTTTCCCTGCTGCCCTCGTGGACACTGTCGGGCTGTCAATCGTGGTGCCCACCTTCCCTGGCCAAGGTGTAGGCAGATGGCCCCACCTCGGCCAGTCAGATGCCCGGTCCTAGGCATTCTCGACTTGGGGAGAAAAGGGAGGGGATTTGCCCCCCAGAGGTGACCTCAACATCGTGTTCCTGTTGCCTTGACCCAGGCAGGGCTCCTCCCAGCCTCTCTGAAGCCATTTCTGCCCCTTTTCCTTCAGCTCTGCGGGCTACAGCCAAGCCTCCCATGCCCGGCCCTTCCTGCGAAAGATAAAAACAAGAATAGTTTCTGTCGCTTGCACCCGGGAACCCAGGCAGGTGGGAATTTGGAGGAGACGGGAGGGTGTGGACCCGGACCCGGATGTCCAGTTTCATGGGCGGCCATGTGCACCATGCCCTGTGACCAGTGCCTAGGGCCACCTGGAGCTGCAGCCTCTCCAGGAGACGCGGTGGGGCTGGCCTGGCCAGGAGGGCTCCCTGTAGGAGGAGGTTCAGCTGGTCCTGAGGCCAGGCAGAGACTTCCTTGGGGACAAGCTGTTCCTTGCTGACCTCCATGTCCTCAGCTCCCAGGCTGACCTAGCACCCAAACTCCACCAGGCTTTCCCAGTGCCTGGGGCATCCCTGGGAGCAGGGGCTTCGTGGGGCCATCATGTCCATCTCCGTCCTCCCATACCAGCCTTCCCCAGCCCTTCACCACCCTCCATGAGATGGTACAATCAAGACTTGCCACAGGCCCTGCCTGGAGGGCCCTCCCTTACCTCTGAGGCCCCTGGGGCCACAGGCCCATCTCAAGTGTTTTTATTCCTGGGTGTCACCTTTGGGTTAGCAGCTGAGCGCTGAACCGATGTGCCACCAGGACTCTTTCTTTTCCCTAAAATGGGAAACCTGTCTGTTAGGACTGAATGACCATCCTTATCCTCCCTGCCCCCTCCGGGCATTAATCCCGAGCCCAGGAGGGTCAGCCCAGGCTGGAGTGTCAGCGGACGCCAAGGTGCCACCTCCATCATCAGGTCCCCCCGTTGTATCCAGGGGCCATCAAAGGCTGGCAAGCCACAGAATTCACACAGAAGAAAGCTGCAAAGCGAGAAGGGAAAAACAAAAATAGCAGCCCCCGCCCTTGGCAGAGGCGTGGGAATGAAAAATTACCAGAAAGAAAGTGGGGGGTGGCAAAGCAAAGTTAGCTGAGATGAAGTCAGGTGGGATGTTTATGGGGCACCTCAATAGAAGGCTGGGGGTGAGTATCTTTGTGATTCAGATGTCTGGCTCCTGAAACAATCAGGGTACATCGAGACAATGTATGCAAATCTGCTCAATGACTTAGGGGGCGGAGGCGCTGGCTCCAAAGGTAGAAGGGGTTGGGGGAGAGGAGACCAAGCCTGGCCAGACCCCAGCCTCCAGCTGGAAGCTCCTCCTGGAGGAAAAGCGGGGCAACCTGCTACTACCCCCAGGGCTAGGGGTTCACAGGGGCCGGAGGGTACTGGAGGCTGGCTGGCTCCCCTCCTCCCTGGGACTTGCTCTCTTCCCTTGGCGAGGCTTTATGTTGTCACTGGCTCTGCCCGCAGAGCAGCCCCGGTTTTACACGTGTATTTGTATGCTCGGGGCAGTGCTGGTCCAGTGGTAGAATTCTCAGCTCCCACGCCAGAGACGCAGGTTCGATTCCCAGCCCATGCATCTCACGTGCAGCCACCGCCCGTCTGTCCGTGGAGACGTGTGTGTTGCTAGGAGGCTGAACAGGTTTCAGTGGAGCTTCTGGACTAAGACTAGTAAGAAAGGCCTGGCGATCTACATCCAAAAATCAGCCAGTGAAAGCCCTGTGGAGCACAACGGTCCAACCCACAACCAATCATGGGAACGGCTCAGGACTGGGCGGTGTTTTGTTCGCTTGTGCGTGGGGTTGCCATGAGTCAGGGGCTGACTCAATGGCAGCTAACAACATCTGTACAATCACCTTCAGGGGTTCTTGCCCCAGGAAGCCCCACCCAGTTCGCATCCCCACTTCCAGGAGGGCAGGGATGCTCACGGTGCTGTGCGCTTTTCAGGTCTTTGTTTACCCACCTGTCCCTTTTCCTAGATGCACACCCCTCGAGGGCAGGGGGCCTGGCTGTCTTGCCATACACCACAGGGATTCGGTACACATTTACGGAGTGAATGAGTGAACAAAGGAACAAACGAAGGAGGAACTAGCCAAGCTGCTCACTCACCCGTCAACGGATGCTTGCTGAACTGGTGATCTACTTAATAATTGATTTGTTTGTTTAATCTTCATTTATTGATTTAATCTTTAGAGTAACCTGGTGAAAGTTTTAATAGTATGTCCATTTCACAGAGGAGAAAACCGAGGCATGAGGGCATGCAGCAACTTGGCCGGGTCTTGGGTTCAGGGAGGCAGTGTGTTTACTGCAAACAGCACCGGCTCTGCAGACAGACAAGCGTGTGTCCGGTTCTTCCTTCTTAAGCAGACCAGAGCTGGTCCCTCGGCTCCTGCAGCCACTTTCTATCCGTAAGTGGGCGTCATACCTACCTCACAGAGTTAAAGGAAATGACAAATGAGAAGCTAAGTGGTCAGAGCCATCCCACGCTGCAAGTGGATCCAGGACACACCCTAGGTGGGTATCCACCCCCCGTTTAATTTTAACTGATAATTTTTCAAGGAGCCCTGGTGGTGAAATGGTTAAGCACTCAGCTGCTGGCTGAAAGGCCATCAGATAAAACCTACCCAGCGGCTCTGCTGGAGAGAGGCCTGGCGATCTGCTCCCGTAAAGATTAAAAAAAAAAAATAGAGAAAATCTTATGGGGCAGCTCTGCTCTGTCACCCGGGGTTGCTATGGGCTGGAATCCACCAGCAGCACCTAACAACAACAACAAACGGTACTGATTTCATTTTTAAATTAATTCATTTACGCCTGAATAGCCACATGTGGCCACAGAACTGGACAGTGCAGTGCTGGTCTGCTTACTCTGGTGACTGTTTAGAGGATGGAGTGGGGACAAGAGGGGCTGCCGGAGACAGGGGAGCAGTTAGGGCCTGCCCAGGCCAGGGAGGAGAAGTGACATGGCAGGGCAGGGAGGTGGCATCAGACAGGCCGTGACAGAGACCCTTCCACCACCTGGCAGCAGAGCACCTTGTCAGGTTGTCCTCAGAGCAAGAGGATCACCTCAGCTTCCACACACCTGAGCTGACAAACTTGCAGCCAAGAAACTTCAGAGTCACCCCCCCACCCTGAGAGGCCAGCCCCCTGCCCATTGAAAAATACCTCCGGCACCCCACTGGGAGGACACGTCTCTGCTAGACCCCCTCATTCACTGTGACGTCAGCTGGGTCCACTGCTGACCAACCGAGCTGGGGGGTGGGGACCACCATCACCCCTTGGATAGGGCCACAGGGAGTGGGGAGGGCACGGGGAACAGAAAGGTCTTCCGGAAGAGAGCTGGCATCACCTTGACCCAGACACGGGAGTCCCCTTCTCTCTGAGCGGCAGCCCAGGCCAGCAGCAGTAATTAACACGAAGCCGTTGACATCTAAATAATACAACAGTTGTCATGGATAACGTGTGGCCCTGACGAAGATGGAGTTATTTATAAAAGAATTAATAGTCGCGAAGTGAGGGTGGCTGAGCGTTCTCTCGGCAGCAGGGACTCCGCCCAGAGCCCTGACTGGAATTTCTGAGGGAATAATAAGTCTCCTTAAAAAGACAAAGACCTTGAAGTTTCTTCTGCTGTTTACGAACTAATTCCTGGGAATGAGGAAATTGTCAGGCGCAGGGCTCTGGGAGGTAGGCGGGCGGCGGAGGACGGGTCTGGCCCGGCATGCCCGCGGGTCGGGTGAGGGCCGCAGGGAGCTGGTCAGTGGCTCTGGGGAGGTGACTAATTAAATGAATTATTAGACCAGAAGGTCAGACACCGTCGGGAGAACATAAATGCACCAGTGACTCCAGGACGAGGAATTGAGGGGCCTTGTCCAGCATAGGCACTCTGCTATGGAGAGGTGGACTCGGCGAAGGTCAGGGCCACGGTGTGCAGGGGGACAGGAGCTGGGCCCTCAGGAGTGCTGCCCCACCCCTGAGGCAGGTCAAGGTCAGGGAGGGGCTAAGGGGTAGATCTGGGCCCAAATCTAGGAAGTATCTGGTTTCTTGGGCACTCTGACACCAGGACCTTGCCCCTCCACATTGCCCACACCACCAGGTCTCTTGGGCCAGCACTCCCAGCCCCCAACCCACAGGGAAGACACCCAAACTCACAGTCACAGCAGGCTGACCAACAGGAAGGGCAGGAAACAGCCCAGCCTGGAGCAGGCAGTGGGCAGGTGCAGCGAAGCCCCCAGGGCTGGGTGGGGTGCCCAGGGGCTGCCACATCTCTGCCCACCCCGCCCCACAGGCTGCCTCCTGCCCTGGGCCAGGTGGCCAGGTCCTGAGCTTGGGGAGGGAGTGGGGCAGGGCCAGGCGGATGTGTTCATCTGCCCGCTTGTCTGTCTTTCCGACGGTTGCTACAAACCAGGCCCTGGGAGCAGAGGGCCCCTCGGCATGACCTGGCTTAGGATGCCCCCGACACCTCTACGGGTCAGCACTGTGATGGGTGCTCAGGGTCCCTGTCCCCATCAGGAAAGGATGGGACCCTGCTCTGGGTTCCTCATCCAAGGTTTAACAGCCCAGGGGGCCAAGGGACATGCCCAAGGTCACGCAGCCAGCCCAGCCCAGCTCAGGGGGAGTGCGCAGCCACCCCAGCTCCATGGCTGTGCCCCACTGCACCCAAGCCAGCCTGTCCACTGCTCAGCACTGGCCAGTTGCCCTTTTGCCAACTCTTTTTCTCAGAAGTGGCCCAGCTCTGGCCTGCAGGCCATTGTCTGCAAAATAGAGGTCCCAGGGCCCACTTCACAAGACCCCCATGGAGATATAAGTCACTGTTGTTAACTGCCACCATCCTGGCTCCAACTCATGGCAACCCGGTGCACAACCACACACGACATCTCCCAGTCCTGAGCCATCTTCACAATCGCTGATAGGCTCGAGTCCATTGTTGAGGACACTGTGTATTGTGACTGCCCTCTAACCTACGGGCTCATCCTCTAGCACAGTGTCAGACAATACTCTCTTGTGGTCCATAGGGTTTTCATTGCCTGCTTTTCAGAAATAGGTCACCAGGCCTTTCTTCCTAGTCTGTCTTAGTCTGGAAGCTCAGCTGAAATCTGTCCACCGCAAGTGACCCTGCTGATAGAAATACTGGTGGCATAGCTTCCAGCATCACAGCAGCATGCAGGCCACCACAGCAGGACAGACCGATGGACAGGCAGGGGGCGGGGATTCGAGAGATGTGTACCTTTAGTGCCGCACGATTGCTGGTGAAAGACAGAGGGCCAGAAAAGAGCAGCTCTGTGCCCCGTCAGAGCAGCCATTCAGAAACTACTAAGAGCTCTTGTAAGAACATTTATTGAGCACCAAGGGCATGCGGAACCTTGGTCAGGGCCCTCCTCCCTGGCGCCCCGTCCCCGGGAATCAGCAGAAGGCAGCAAACCCCACCTCCAACCCCGCCCGTCACTGTTGCTGCCTGCGTGTTCTATTTGTGCTCACAACATTTATAAAAATGCAGCCACAAGTCCTGGCGCTGCCGTCTGGAGTTAACCTGCCTCCAGTCTCCAACAAAGGCTCTGGAACACTAACCGAAAAGTGATTAATTACATGCATGGGCTCCACCTCCTTTCCCAGGCCCCACTCTCCCTAACTGGGCTCAGGACAACAAGGTGATTGTGGGTTTTAATGCTGAGCTGATCTTAAAACAAAACAAAACAAAAAAACCATTGCCGTCAACTCGATTCCAACTCACAGTGACCCCATAGAACAGAGTAGAACTGCCCCGTAGGGTTTCCAAGGAGAGGCTGGTAGATTTGAACTGCTGACTTTTGGTTAGCAGCCGAGCTCTTAACCACTGCACCACCAGGTTAGGGTCACTTAATTTTCACAGGAGAGCCTTACACAGTGAACTCAGCAAACTCAGCTCTGTGGCCAGACACCTGCTATCTCAGAACCTGTTTCCTCCTCTGTAAACGGGGGCTTGTGACCCCAGAGGGCCTTGGGATCAGACTGCCCGGGGTTCAAATCCCAGCTCTCTGTAATTGCTGTGGTGAGGCTTGGTCTGGACCCTGCCCACATCGGTCTCTTGGTCTTTCTTGTTGCTCTTGCACACACACATTCCACCACCTAACCGCTGCCCATCTTCTAGGATTCTGCCCAGACGTCACCTTCTCCAGGCAGCCCACCTAGGACACTCCTCTCTGCTCCATTAGCCCTGGGCCTCCCCCACTTATTACTCTGCCTCCGCCCCCTCTAGACAGCGAGGCTCTGGAGAACAAGGCCAGCATCCCGTGCCCCTGCCCCCACTGGCCCCAGGACCACCTGGACCCTGGGGACAGCATTCAGAATGGAAGGGCCTCAAACACGGCAAGCGCTCAATCAGCAGTCATCTGTCCCTCCCACACTTCTACATGCCATTGGACAAGGCCCTCAGGCTCTCTGGGCCCCAGTGTTCTCATCTGTGAAATGGGTGACCAAGGAGCCTCCTAGAGGACTTAGGGAGCCAATGGATGGTGCATACCAGCCACAGGGCCAGCACACAGCAGACACAAAACAAACGTCTAGCCCCCTTTCACAGCCGTTCCCCTTCCTGTCCCAGAACCCAGGCCTTTTCTTCAGCTCGGCTCCAAAGCCAGTCATGAGCCTGGAGCCCGGAGGAGGATGGGAGTGACCTGACCCCCAGGCCCCGAGCAAATGGGCGCTTGGTGACAATGGGTGATGCTAACAATGTAACCTGCCTTCGTAGGTCAGGGACAGGAGGGGGGGACCCTGAAGGGCAGAGTGGCACAAGGGGGGACACGGGGGCTGATGGTGAGGCAAATATCCATCTCTGGGAGGGGCCAGGGGTCCAAGAGGGGCAGGGAGATGGGCTGGGCTCTGAGAGGACCACAGGGAGCCAGGCCAGAGGGGGAGCAGTGCCTTGGTCAGACCCCCATTTCCACACCCAGAGTTCAGAGGGGCAGTTCTGCCCGTAGACTAGAGCCCCAGTCATCATGATAAGGAGAAGGGACAAGGAAGCCTGGGGGGAACGGAGCCCAGGGCCCCACACCCCATGGCTCTGTTGTTCTCAAGTGCAGGATGGGTCTTCACTGGGCCCCTAATTACATAGCATCCTGAAATCCTGCCAGAAACACAACCTCTGAGACAATTTCCCTCATTTCAATTCTTCCTTGGCATTTGTGCGACAGTGAACAAGAGCAAAACCCCAAGGAGGCTCCAATGTCTGGTACTGCAGGAGCCTCCTCGTGCGAGGAGGAGGCGGTGCAGGATCTGGACCCCCAGCTTCAAGATAGGAGCCCTCAGGGGGAGGGGCCATCCCACAGGCCGTGAGCCACAGCTCAGCGCTTCGATCCAGTTCCACCCACCCAGCAACCCGGGAGGTAGCAATTGTTGTTCCGTGTTACAAAGAGGGAAACTGAGACTTAGAGGGGTGAAGTGACCTGGCCAAGGACACACAGTGGGGCAGAGCAGAGCAAGGATTGAACCCCACGGGCTTTAAAATGCACCAAAGAGTCCGGTACCGTGGGATTTGACCGGGATGGGGCGGGACACGGGGCCTTTTGAATAAAACCACAATCTCTTGCCCTACCATCCAACAGTAAGGGGGCGGTGTTGGCTCAGTGGTAGAATTCTCACCTTCCATGTGGCAGACTCGGGTTCGATTCCTGGGCAGTGCACCTCCTACGTAGCCACCACTCGTCTGTCAGCGCAGGCTTGCTTGCTGCTATGATAGGAACAGGTTTTAGGGGAGCTTCCAGACTAGGACAGACTACTTCTGATAATCAGCCAGTGAAAACCCTGTGGATTCCGAGGGTCTGATCCCACTGTCCACAAGGTCATCATGAGTTGGGGGCGGACTCAAAGGCAGCTAACGACAATCCTAACGGCAGTGCTCACAGGTGTTTTAGATAAGTCAACTGATTCAGAAGTTGTCCCCAGAGCACTAAAGTATCAGGAAGGCTCAGTCCTTGGCTCACCTGAGACTCACCTGAGATTCACCTGGGACGGCAGGTAACTTGGCTGTGACTCCGTTGGATAAGGGAGTTTAAATTTGTCCCCCAGTGTTTTTTTTTTTTTTTTTAGTAGTGGGAGGAGACTGGACTTCAGATCCCCCCACCAGCTCTGCCATCTCCAAGCAGTTCTCCAAGCTCCCCATACCTCACTGTCCCCCCTTTAGAGGAGGACTCTGCCCTGAGGGCTGAGGTGTAGTGCGAAGAGACCACAGCAGGTGAGAGCAAAGACACAGTGTGTAAAGCCTGCTGTACATGACAGTCCCAGGTCAGCGGGCAGCCTCAGGCAACACCTTTCCACAAACAGGGTTCTAAGGGGCTCTTTGAGCACAGGGCATCACCTCGGTCAACACATATACCTGGGGGAGGTCAGGAGGCAGCATGGAGCTGGACCTGACTCCCAGCCCAGTGTTCTCCCTGCTGGGCCCAGGGCGACTGTGAGCAGGAGCAGGGCTGGAGAAAGAGGCGTGAAGGCCACGCTGTAGGGGCGCCGGCCCCTTGACCCTTTTCCCAGCTTCCTTCTGGAATGCTTGTTTCTGGGGCTGGTGGGCACACTACTTCCTCCTTGTTTCCCTCCCTCCCTTCGATACAATTATAGATTAATTCTCTCCAAGCAATATCTGACCTACATCAGCCCCCTGCACGCTGGCAGCGCCAGAAGAAAGAAGACGCCGCTATATAAAGCCTCGATCTATTTTAAAGGGCCTGCGCGGGAGTCGGCTGTTCCGGCGGCCCCTTGGTTACATAAGCCTGATTTGAAAGCAGCACACGCCGCCGCCCGCGCGCAATTCACCGCTCGGTGGCTCCGAACGCGGGTTAACCTTCCGATGGGGCTGGACGCTGGGAGGGACGCTGGCGGGAGGGCTGCTCCGTGCAGGCTGGTGGCAGGCGCTGGCCAAGGTGCTGCCGGGCCCTGACCTGTGCTCCCACCTCGCTCCGTGGCCCCATCAATGCCCACCGCACCAACGCCACTCCCTAATGGCCAATGCCTCTAGGTCAGGGGACTGTCTCCTTCATTTTTCCCCTCGACACTCACCCACAGACAGCCTGTTGGACAAGGATCCATTTTAAAGAGTGAAGATGTGACGTCGTGGGAAGGAGGGGAATGCTCAGGGACAGAGTTTCTCTTAACTGCCAAGGCTCCTCTGCTGCATCGGTGTCAGTGCAGTGTGGGCACCTAGGGGATGGCCCCCAGGGTCCCATCTCCTGGTGTCCCATCCCTGTGGGATCACCTCCCCTAGAACGTGGGCTGGACCTAGGGGCCCATGGTGCAATTCTAAGGGTTGGGACCACAGGAGGGAAGAGAGGTCACTTCTGAGATCCAGAGATCCCAATACAAAAGACTGTGCCTTCTTCCTGGATGTCTGCTCCCTGGCTCTCACTCTCTCCCTGTATCTCTCTCTCTCACTCTTCCTCTCTGTCCATCTCTCTCCCGCTCCCTCTCTTTCTCTCTCACTCACTCTTTCTCTCTGTGTCTCTCTCTGTCTCTCTCACTGTCTCTTATTCACTCTCTCTTATACACTTTCTCTCTCTCTCTTTCTAGCCCTCTCATTCTCTCATTCTCTCTTGCATCACTCATCCTAGGGAAGCGGCTGCCATGTTGGGAGGCAGCCCTGTGCCTCTGCCTGTGTGACAAAGGGCCAGGCTGCCAGCAGCCCCATGAGTCAGCCTGGAAGGAGACCCCTCAGTCGAGCCCTCAGATGAGACCAAAGCCCGAGGTGTTGGCTGCAGCCTGAGAGACCCTAAGCCAGTGCTCCCAGAGGAGCTTTGCGGGACCCCTGACCCACATAGCCTGTGAAACAATAGATGCTTTTTGTCTTGAGCCCCCACACTGTGGGGTAATTGTCATACAGCAGTAGATAATTAACACGCTGTCTCATTTTAAAATTAGGAAAACCAAGGCTCCAGGGAGTCCAGGGATCTGGCTCAGGTCATTCAGCATGGGGCCGAGCCCAGATTCAAACTTCAGTCCCCTTCGGAGGAATTGACCTAGCTTGCTACTCGAAGTATGGTCCAAGGATCAGCAGGTTAGCATGACTAAGAGGTGGTGGTCAGCAACAAAGAACTCAGGCCCCACCCCGGACCAACTGCTCTTTAACCAGATGCTGGGTGATTCTCAACACGACAGCCGGAAGGCTTCCTGGGGGAAGCCGCAGAGGCCAACAGTTAGCCCCTGTGTCCCCTTCCCCCCAAAACAGCCACAAATGGTGGAATGTCAGGCGTTAGCAGTAAAGATACTTGGGGATCCAGTGGGGACTGCCAGAGTCAACTACAATTACACTCTGCTGGCAGCTGCCCCCTCCACCAACCTCTAATGCCAGCCTTGGGGAGGTCACAGCCTTTGGCCAAGTGTGTTGTAACCAGCTTGGGTCCTCCACAACCTGGCTAAGGCTGGCAGAGCCAAGCCAGGCTGCTTATAGATTCTGGGCTTCTGGCCAGATATCATTTCTGGCTTCCACAGCATTTAAGGTTCCTTCAATGTATTATTCATTCCCGTGAACTGCAGAGCTAACTCTTCAGAACTCTTAACAGACACACACACACACACACACACGCACATGCACACACACACTCACAACACCCCTTACTGTAACAATCAAGATTTGTTTCCAATCTCTCCTCCTCCCCACCACATCTGACTCCCAGCGTCACCCACCACAATCCTTCTTTCCCCTGAATTCACTCCATAAAGACCCAGGATGAGGTATTCTCAGGCCTAGACCCCAGTTTTGATTATGCTGTGTGGCCATGAGGAAGATGCATTGTTCCTCTGGGCCAGACCTAAGATGTGAGAACCCTAGAAGCTCAGGGCTGGAAGGAGGCCTCGGAGTATCCTGGGTCAACTACCAAGTGGTGCATTGATCTTCTCCATAGCTCCTAGTCCAAGAGGCCTTCCATGGGATGTTTGAATGCCTCTAGGGGTGGGAAGCTCACTACCTCCATGAAGACAGGAGCTCAGTGCAACTAACTGAGCTCCCAGCTGTGGCACTGATGATTCTGTGACTCTGCTCCTCCTTCCCTTCCTCTCTGCCCAGAGCAATGTTCTAGGATTGGTGCATCACCAAAATACCAAATAAAATCGGGGTGATGGGCAAGTGATAGGAGCATTGTCGACTGGATTTCTTACCCCTTCTCTTTGTCTCTTCCTGAGCATCAGTTATTTCAGTTGAGACTTTTTCATGAAACAGTTCATGGATTTCAAGGGAACAAGTAACCTTTAAGTCTCCCAGTTAGCACATTACAATAATCTCCTACGGAAAGCGTCGGGGCGTCACGGGTGCTCTCGCTACATGGCCCACTCCAGGCACTTGTTCAGCGAATTAATGTCGAGGTGAATTCAAATTTGGGGAGGAAAATGCAAACGTGACAAAGATGAACCCAGCTATCCACAGCGACAGGGCGGCACAGGCAGGCTGGCAGCAATGGCGTCTCTGGGAAAACAAGCCAGGTCGGCAGGGGACCCACCACGCGGAACCAGGATTGTGGTTAAAACAGGAATGCCAGGGTCAGGCTTCCTGGGCTCAAGCTCTCCTCCAACACCAAGAGCCATGTGGCTTTGAGCAAGTGACTTCGTCTCTTTGGGCCCCAATTCACTTATCTGTACGATGGGTAGGTGCTGGCATTTATCCCGTTGTGAGAATTAAATGTGTCAATTCACGGCGGTATTTGGCACAGATCTACCGTTTATCTAAGGGTGCCACGTGCTAACTTTCACCACCACCACCATCATCACCACCACCACCACCATCATCACCACCACCATCACCCTCACCACCACCGTCATCACCATTATCCTCACCATCACCCCCACCACCACCATCATCATCTTTTCCTTCCTCCAGGACTTTTCGTGTTATTTCGTCTACAAAAAAAAAAAAAAAAATACCCGTTGCCATCGGGTTGATTCCCACTCACAGCAATCCTACAGGACAGAGTAGAACTGCCCCATAGGGTTTCCAAGGAGCACCTGGTGGATTCGAACTACCGACCTTTTGGTTAGCAGCCATGGTTCTTAACCAGTACGCCGCCAGGGTTTCCTTTCCTCTACGAAAAGAAAAAAAACTGCCCCATAGGGTTTCCAGGGCCTTAATCTTCAGGGAAGCAGACTGCCACAACTTTCTCCCGTGGAGTAGCTGGTGGGTTCAAACAACCAACTCTTTGGTTAGCAGCCAAGCGCTTAACCACGCATCCCCTATTTCCTCTACAAAGAGTGTTTTTCTTTCTCTTCTCCTGAGCCACCCTGCCCAGTCTCTAAATGTCCACTTTCTGTCCATCCTTCAAGGTACTTGGAGTTGGGGAGACCGGATTTGATTTCCAGCTCTTCCATTAAGTTCCTTATGGCTCTGGGCAATTACACAACTTCCCTAAGTCTCCTCGTCTGTAAAGGGGAACCTGCTAGCGCGCTTTGAGCAGGGAAAGCTAGTGATCTTCTTCCTCTGGGGGCACCAGCCTGGTTGCTGTGGAGAGACAGGGCTGTGCGTAGGGAAATGGCTTCTCCAGGGAAACCGAATCCCAAGAGTCCGACAACCCCGGGAGGAAACGCAGGGTCAGGCATGAGCCTTGAGCGTTCCAAACTTCCAGCCAGAGACAGACCAGAAGAAGAAAAACGATGACATGGTGTCGTGGTAACAACTTATCGTTTCTGTCTTGAGAATGTGAGAAACCAATTTCTAATATTTTGACATATTAAGCAATGCTCCAGAAAGACAGAGAGGGGGAGCCCTGAGGCCAGGCCCAGCACTAGGGGATTTTATAGCCATTTGTCTTAGTCATCTAGTTCTGCTATCACAGAAATACCACAAGTGGGTGGCTTTAACAAACAGACGTTTATTCTCTCACAGGTAAGGAGGCTAGAGGTTCGAATTCGGACCACTGGCTCCTGGGGAAGGCTCTCTCTCTGTCAGCTCTGGGGGAAGACCCTCGACTCTTTTCAGCTTCTGTTCCCTGGTTTCTTGGTGACCTTCATGTGGCAGCTGTCTCTCCCCATCTGTGTTTGCTAGCTTCTGTGCCTCTCTGCTCCTTTTATATCTCAAAAGGGATTAGCTTAAGACACACCTGACACTGACATGGCCTCGTTAACATAACAAAGATCCCTGTTCCCAAATGGGCTCACATCCACAGGCACACGGGTTTAGGGTTTACAACACATATCCTAGAGGACACGATTCAATACATAACACCATTATTTCTCTTAATTCTCAAATAATTCTTTGGTATTACTCTACACTTTTATTTTTTATAGCTGAGACATTTGAGGTTCGGATAAATGCCCTGACTTGCCTATTGTTGGGTGCTGTGGGGCAGATTCCAACTCACAGCAACCCCATGTGACAGAGCAGGGCTGCCCCGTAAGGTTCCCAAGGCTGTCATCTTTACGGAAGCAGACTGCTGCATCTTTCTCCCAAGGAGCCACTGGGTAGGTTTGAACCGCTGACCTTGCAGCCTAGTGCTTAACTGTTGGGCCACCAGGGCTCCTTGTGACTCGCCTAAGTCCTCCCAACTTCTGACTGGCCAAGCTGTACTGCTGACCCAGACCTGGGCTGGGCAGCTCAGAGCCCAGGCCCCCACCCTACCAGCCTGGGGTCACTCTGCCAGCCCTGGGTCACCCTGCTGGCCCGGAGCCACCCTGCTGGCCCACAATCACCCTACTGGCCTGGAGTCACCCTATTGGCCCATAATCACCCTGCTGGCCCAGGGTCACTCTGCCGGCCTGGGGTCACCCTGCAAGCCCAGGATTACCCTGCCCACCCAGGGTCACCCTGCCTGCCCAGGATCACCCTGCTGGCCTGGAACCACCCTGCTGGCCCATAATCACCCTGCTGGCCTGGAGTCATCCTGCTGGCCCACAATCACCCTGCCAGCCCAGGGTCACCCTGCCAGCCTGGGGTCACCCTGCTGGCCTAGGGTCACATTGCTGCCCATAATCACCCTGCCAGTCTGGGGTCACTGTGCTGGCCTGGGGTCACCCTGTTGGCCTGGGATCACTGTGCTGGCCTGGGGTCACACTGCTGGCCTGGGGTCACCTTGTTGGCCTGGAATCACTGTGCTGGCCTGGTGTCACCCTGCTGGCCTATGATCATCACCCGGCTGGCCCCGGTTACCCTGCTGGCCTGGGGTCACTGTGCTGACCTAGGGTCACCCTGTTGGCCTGGTGTCACCCTACCGGTCTAGAGTCACTCTGCTGGCCCAGGATCACCCTGCCAACCTGACTCAGGGTGCTGCCCCAGGGACCTGGCCTCATTACCTGGACCGTGGCCCTCTGCTGCCCTGATCGCTGCCCATCTACCCCTCCAGCCCTGGTCTCTGGAAACGCCCAGCCCTTGCCCCACTGGCTCTGGTGGGCCCTCTCCCGGGGCAGTGTCTGCAAGGGCACAGTAGGTAGCACACAGCTGGGGCCCCTCTAGGAACTCACACATGTCCTTGGACCCTCCATCAGCCCTGCAGGTCAGAGCCTCTGTGAGGAGGACCAGGCCTGGGACATGAGCTGAGGTGCCAGCGTCAATGAGCTAGGAGCAGGTGGGAGGCTTAGCGTTGAGCCACTTCTGCTGTCTGAGCCCGGCTGGGTTCCGTGTGCCCGTCCTCCCACCACCCGCACCTGGCCTGGGGCTGGGGGCAGCCGCAGCGGTGGGGACACATGCCGCAGGCATGCTCAGAGCAGGTGTCCAGGCCTGCTGACCTGCACCTGACCCCACACACTGGCCCCAGGTCCCAGGTCTGACTCCTAGCCAGCCAGAGCCCACCTGGCTCCTGCTCCAAATGCAGCCTGCTGTCAAAATGCCCACCATTAACAAGCAGGTTTCCCTGCTCAGAGAGCAAAGGGACAGCGATTGCCCAGACTCACAGTGGCCCAGTGCTGGAGGAGCTCGGGGTCACAGCGGCCCCCAGCTTCTTCCACAGGCAGGACAAAAGGAACCCCGGAAATGTCTTTACTGACGCTGCCTAGTGCCAGCCTGGTGCAGGGCCCCCACATGCAGGAGTCACCCGTCACTGACGGAAAGGCTGTCATACCCCCCCCCACCCCGCCCAGTTTCTCCTGTCCAAGGTCACCTGGGAGCCAAGGGGCAGCCGGGGTTTGAACCAGGGCCACATGGTCTGGTCATGGTCGCCCAATCAGGCCTCCTGACCTCCGGGACTGGCTTCTTTCCTCACTGACCCTGAGCTGTGCGCCCAGGGAGGGCCGCCCTGTGGGCCTAATGGGGCTCCCCAGGGGCAGGGCTGCAGGTCAGCACCTGAAGCTGTGTGGGCCTCCAGATCAAGGGCACCTGGGGGCCAAGGACACAACCTGACAGATGGTGGCCAAATGCTGGCAGCAGGGCACTTGGGCCGTCTGGGGTCTCATTTTGACTGACTGTCCACCTCCTGGCCCTACCTGACACTTCAGCCACCCAAATCAGGGTGGCCCTCACAACCAGGCTGTGGTCTCTCCAGCGGTGATCCACTTACAAAATTCCCCCACCCCGCTTTGCCCCTGCCCAGGCCCTCTGCATCTCCTCCCAGCTCTGAGCTTCTGCTGGCCAGCGGCACAAGCTGTCCTTTTGGCTTGTTGTTGTTGTCAGGTGCCATCGAGTCGGTTCCGACTCATAGTGACCCCATGTACAACAGAACGAAACGCTGCCCGGTTCTGCGCCATCCTTACAATCATTGTTATGTTTGAGCCCATTGTTGCAGCCGCTGTGTCAATCCACCTCATTGAGGGTCTTCCTCTTTTCCACTGACCCCCACGTGTCTGTCAGTTTGTCGTCCTGTGGGGGCTTGTGTGTTGCTGTGATGCTGGAAGCTATGCCACCGGTATTCAGAAACCAGCAGGGTCACCCATGGAGGACAGGTTTCAGCTGAGCTTCCAGACTAAGACAGACTAGGAAGAAGGACCCGGCAGTCTACTTCTGAAAAGCATTAGCCAGTGAAAACCTTATGAATAGCAGGGGAACACTGTCTGATATAGTGCTGGAAGATGAGCCCCCCAGGTTGGAAGGCACTCAAAAGATGGCCCGGGAAGAGATGCCTCCTCAAAGTAGAGTCGACCTTAATGACGTGGATGGAGTAAAGCTTTCCGGACCTTCATTTGCTGATGTGGCACGACTCAAAATGAGAAGAACAGCTACAGACATCCATTGATAATCGGAACCTGGAATGTACAAAGCAGGAATCTAGGAAAACTGGAAATCGTCAAAAATGAAATGGAACACATAAGCATCGATATCCTAGGCATTAGTGAGCTGAAAGGGACTGGTATTGGCCATTTTTTGGCTTGAGAGGGGACAAAATAGTATTGTTAATATTCGTGGTTTAACATTTGCACTAACTGCCAGCGCAATGATGGGGGATTTCACAGAGGAAGGGGCATTTGAGCTGGGTTTTGAAGGATGTGTAGGAGTTCGCCAACTGGGCAAAAGGCAGATATGGAGCATTTTGAGCAGACACAGAGGTGTGGAAGATGTGGGGTTAGAGAGGAATTGACAAGACTCATGCGGACAGCCAGAGGCAGGGAGAAGAGGGGCAGGACCGAGTCAATTGCCTCAGGCTTCGAGTGCCAGGCTGAGGACTCTCACCAGCATGTGTGTGTAAGAAAGGCTTTGAGAGGGCTGGGAGTGGTGGGGTCATAATTGCCTTTCTGAGGGTCATCTGGCCACTTGTCCAAGATGGGGCCAGACTCTGCCCGCCAGAGATGCCAAGGCCGGGGCCAGCAGGGCCAATCGGAGGAGAGGGGAAAGAGAAAGCCATTTGGGGAACAAAAATAGACAGAAGACTTATTTCTGGTGCATTTTACAGATCCGAAGTCACTTTGTTAGTTTAAGAACATAAAAGCGTGTAACGCATGGCTTGATGTGTTCATAAAATTACCATGTTTGGGTTTATTTAGAGAAAGAACGCCTAGGGGTTTGGGGGAGGGCAGCAGCAGCGTGGGAGGGGCCTGCTTTTCTCCTAGGATTTTTTTTTTATAAGTTATTTTTCTCAGGTCTTTACCACACAGACAGCTTGCTCACCTGGGACTACTCTGGTGTGTCAGAGGTCAGAGGTCAGCCCAGGCACACTGCCCCTCCCCTGCAGCGTCCCGGAACACTGAGTACCTCCCTGGTGGCCTGTGGCCAGCCTGGTTGTGGGCAGTGGAGCTGAAAGGCATCTTTCAGACTTAGGCCCGAGTAACAGATGGACAGTCCCCCCCTCCACAGGGCATGGTGTGCACACGGGAACCCCATTCTCACCAACACCTCCAGGTCTAGGGTGGCTCAGAGACAGCAGGCCTCTGTGTGTCCAGGACAGAGGAAGGCCCCTCCTGGCCCCTGCCTCACGGTCCCTCCCTACTGTGTTAGTTTCCTAGTGCTGCTGTAACAGAAAGGCCCCACGTGAGTGGCTTTAACAGAGCTTATTTTCTCACAGTTTAGGAGGCTAGAAGTCCAGATTCAGAGTGCCAGCTCCAAGGGAAGCCTTTCTCTGTAGGCTCTGGAGGAAGGTCCTTGTCATCAATCTTTCCCTGGTCTAGAAGCTTCTCAGCACAGGAACCCCGGGTTCAAAGGACACACTCCCAACCTGGTTCTTCTGTCTTGGTGGCATGAGGTCCTTAACTCTCTGTTCTCCTTTTATCTCTTGTAAGATAAAAGGCAGTGCAGGCCACAGCCCAGAGAAACTCCTTTTATATCAGATCAGGGCTGTGACCTGAGTAAGGGTTTTGCATTCCACCCTAATCCTTTTGAACATGACCTAAACTTGCCTCATTAACCACAGGCAGAGATTAGGACTTGCAACACAAGGGGTAATCACACCAAACCACAAAGTGGAGGACAACCACACAATACTGAGAACCATGGACTAGCCAAGTTGATATACATTTTGGGGGACACAATTCAATCCATGACACCGATCACCCCACTTTGGGCATCGTGCATCCTCCAGACACCGCAGTGAAGTCCGTCCCAGCACCAGCCCTCCGACCCTTCCTGGTTTGTGTGTGACACCCTGGGGCAGCCCCCAGCACAGACCTCCGCAGAGCACTGGCATGGCCGCCCCAGCAAGGCCTCTTGAGGGCTGGTGGCCCCAACTCAACATGGGCCCTATGTGCAGCCCCCCACTTTCTCAAGTAGGAAGCTGACCCCACAGCCCATCTATCTGCACAGCTCTCGAGGTGCCCTCAAACACCACACCAACCACATGGGTGTAAGTCCTGCCTCATCTGGATTTTTATGGTTGTGATTGTCAGGAGCAGATGGCCAGGCCTTTCTCCCGCTGCACCTCTGGGTGGGTTCAAACTGCCAACCGTTATGTGAGTAGATGAGCACTTAAAATTCGCATCACGCAGGGCTCCTCACACCTACTGTTGTGGGCCATCCAGTGGATTCCCACTAGTGGCGAACCCATGTGACAGAGAACTGCCCCAGAGGGATCCCTAGGCTGAAATCTTTACAGCACGGTCACCAGGCCTTTTCTCCTGCAGAGCCCCTGGGTGGGTTCAAGCCACCTTTTGGTTAGAAGCTCAGGACTTTGCTGTTGCACCACTAGGGCTCCTTTCACACCTACCAGGTAGCTAGGGAAGCATTTACTGATGAAGATCAGAGACCACAGCCTTCAGTATGGATTACACCTCAACATAAAGAAAACAAAAATCCTCACAACTGGACCAATGAGCAACATCATGATAAACAGAGATAAGATTGAAGTTGTCAAGGATTTCATTTTACTTGGATCCACAATCAACAGCCATGGAAGCAGCAGTCAAGACATCAAAAGACGCATTGCATTGAGCAAATCTGCTGCAAAGGACCTCTTTAGAGTGTTGAAAAGCAAAGATGTTACCTCGAAGACTAAGGCGCGCCTCACCCAAGCCATGGTATTTTCAACCGCATCATACTTGTGTGAAAGCTGGACATGAGTAAGGAAGACTGAAGAAGAATTGACACCTTCAAATTGTGGTGTTGGAGAAAAATGCTGAATATACCATGGACAGGTAAAAGAATGAACAAGTCCCTTAGAAGCAAGAATAGGGAGACTACATCTCACATATTTTGGACATGTTGTCAGGAGGGATCAGTCCCTGGAGAAGCACATCATGCTTGGTAAAGTAGAGGGTCAGCAAAAAAGAGGAAGACCCTCAACGAGATGGATTGACCCAGTGGCTGCGACAAAGGCTTCGAGCATAACAACAATTGTGAGGAGACTGCAGAGCTGGGCAGTGTTTCGTTCTCTTGCACATGGGGTCAGAACCGACTCGATGACACCTAACAGCAACAACAACAGGGTAGCGATTACCAGATAAACGGGAAGTAACAAGTGTTGGCAAGGGTGTGGAGAAATCGGAAGCCTCGTGCTTTGCTGGTGGGAATGTGAAATGGCTCAGCTGCTGTGGAAAGCAGCGTGGCGGTTCCTCCAAAAGCTCAACACAGGATTGTCATGTTGTCATTGTTGGGTGCCGACCCCGTGTACGACGGAACGAAACACTGCCCAGTCCTGCATCGTCCTCACAACTGTTGCTGCGTTTGAGCCCATTGTTCAACCACGGTGTCAGTCCACCTCCTTGAGGGTCTTCCTCTTTTCTGCAGACCCTCTACCTTAGCGAGCATGATGTCCTTCTCCAGGGACTGGTCCCTCCTGATCACATGTCCAAAGTATGCGAGACGAAGTCTTGCCATCCTTGCTTGTAAGGAACATTTTGGCTGTGCTTCTTTCAAGACAGGTGTATTCGTTCTTCCGGCCGTCCATAGCGTATTCAGTGTTCTTCACAAACATCATAATTTAAAGGCGTCGATTCTCCAGTCGTCCTTATTCACCGTCCAGCTTTCGCATGCACATGAGGCGACTGAACACACAGTGGCTTGGGTAAGGCGCACCTTAGTCCTCAAAGTGATATGATGTAGCCATTCCACTCGTAGGTCTAGTCCCAAAAGAACGGAAAGCAGGGACTCAGACAGACAGGTGTACACTAGTGTTCACAGCAGCACCATTCACAACAGCCAAAGGTGGAAACTACCCAAGTGTCCACCAACAGATGACAGACAAACCGTGCTGCGTACAATCAATGCAATTTTGCTGCTGTTGCTGTTGGTTGCTGTCAATTCCAACGCATGGCGACCCACTGTGTGCAGGGCAGAGCTGCTCCATAGGGTTTTTAAGGCTGTGACCTTGCAGGCATAGATTGCCAGGCTTTTCTTCTGAGGCACCTTTGGGTGGGCTCATATTGCCAACCTTTCAGTTAGCCGTCGAGTGCTGAACTGTTTGCACAACCCAGGAACTGATATTACCCAGTCAGAAAGATAAATGAAGTCCTGACACCTGCCACTACCTGGATGAACTCTGAAAACATTCTGCCATGTAAAGTAAGTCAGACACAAAGGGCCAACGTGACACGATCCCACTTATATGAAACATCTAAAGGGTCAAACGCAGAGACCAAGGTTTATTAGTGGTTACCGGGAATCATAAGGAGGAGGTAGAGGGCAACATGGCTTAGGGCACTGAGTCTCTGTCCGGGGTGATGAAAAGATTCTGGAGACCCATAGATGCCCCGCTGCCGTGGCGGCAACACCACCATCTAAATCCGCTCAGACGCCAAGGAGCCGCCTCTCTGTCGGGGAACGGGAAAACTGCTTTTTATTAACCACGACTTTGTTCTGGAATGTTGGGCTGTAATTGAGTAGAAAAGGAGCCCTGGTGGCACAGTGGTTAAGCGCTTGGCTACTAACCAAAAGGTCAATGATTCGAACCCACCAACCACTTAGTGAGAGAAAGATATGGCAGTCTGTAAAGATTACAGCCTCAGAAACCCTATGGGGCGGTTCTATTCTGTTCTATAAGGTCGCTATGAGTAGGAATCGGCTAGAGGGCACACAACAACAACAACAATTAAGTGGAATTCCCACCACCTGAGCAGCCAGTGAACAGGGGCTCGTTGGCAGCAGGGACACAGACCCCAGGGGCTTGGGGCTCTCCAGGGAAGAGCTGGCCAGCCCGCAGACCCCTGGGACTCAGCTGGTTGGACAAGCCAGAGTCTCAGCATCATTAGCTCCCCAAAGAGGCAAGGGTTATTAAGCAAAAACCCCCTAAATGTCATCATGTTCTGCACTGTCTCACCAGCCTGTAAAAGATCCATTATCACTGGTTTAAGGCCGACTTACTTGGGAACGCTGCTGAAGAAGCCTGCCTCTCCCGCCTCACCTCCGGGGATGGCGTCAGAGCCTGGGGCGCATGTAGGGCGACGTTGGGAGGGCAGGAAGGCAGTGACAGTGCTCCTGGAGGAGAGGCCCCGGGGACTCGTGGCAGCTGGTGTTGTTGTTGTGGGCCTTTGAGTCCGCTCCCACTCACAACAGCCCCATGCGACAGAGTACAACTGCCCTACGGGGTTCCTTAGGTTGTGATCTTTATGGGGGCAGATGGCCAGGTCTTTCTCACACAGAGTCACTAGCAGGTTCAAACCACCGACCTTTCAGTTAGCAGCCCCTTGGTGCCTCGTTAGTCCCCCTGGATAGATGAAGGGGCAGAGAGGGTCCAGGCTGCCCGAGGTCCCGCAGCCCACGGGCAGGCCGACCTTGACCAGCTGAGCACACTGGGGCTACACTGCCTGCCTCCGCCCACGCAGGCCCCTCAGTGCAGACAAGCCCCACTGGAAGCTGCAGACTCAGGCCGAGCCCCTCACCTCTCCAGCCTCACTTTCTCTAGGCGTAAAATGGGGTGGTGGGAGGAGAGGCAGCACCGGGGCCATGACCCTAAGGGCCTCGAAAGGAAGTCCCCAACCAGTACAGCTGAGGCAGCCTGGCTGGATCCATGCTCATCTCCCCCACCCCACCCTGCGCTGCATTTGCCTCTATCAGTGATCACCCCCAGCTTAGAGGCAGGGACACCGGGGATGGAGAGGGCACACAGGCAGACAGCAACGCTGGGACATGGACGTCGCCTGCCCACTCGGGACCGCCCACACCTTGACCACGCTGCCTGGACCCAGATGCAGCGGGTATTCCTCCCTGAGCTATTGAGGCTAACACCTGCCGGAGTTGGGGCTGCGGTCATAAGCACCCGCCCAGTTCCAGCAGGCCGTGAACCCTGAGTAAAGGCCAGGTCCTCCACTTTCTCCACTACGACCCCACCAAGCTCTGCCCTCTGCCCTTCTCCCTGTGAAAGGCCAAGGAACGCCCTCAGTGAGGCAGCTGCCCCCCAGACAGTCCCTGGGAGAAAAGAGGGACAGGAGGTGGGGACAGTCTTTGGGGGTTGAGCCCTTGGTTCCTGGTCTCCCAGCTGTTACAAAGACCTGGGTTTGAACCCATGTCTCCTGTGGTATGGAGGAGGCCAGCAGTCTGTTCTGGAGAGGCTGGCCCCTCCTTCTGGAGCCCCCAGGCCTGCTCCTCCTCCTCCCCGGAGCTGATTTTACAACATGATTGAACCACCCCATTATTTAATAAAACTGTCAGGACAAGTGATTTGTGCTGTATTCATGGCTCGCTCTCTCTTCTCTCCTTTCTTCCCAGATTCAATAAACCCTGAAGTTCTTCCGAGAAGACATGAGAATGAAGGGAAGCTTCAATTTCACGGGAGACCACAGCGTTCATCCTGCAGGGGAGACAAGACACAGGGAAAGCCCCCACCCAGAGCCGCCCCAGAAAAGGTGGAGACAAAGGCTGGAGGGGGGCGGCTGCAGGCAAGGATCACGCACAGGGCAGGGGGCAGCACCCACCCCTGCACTGGTGAGGGGGGATGGGGGAGCTGCTGAGCACGGGTGCAATCAGGAAGGCTTCCTGGAGGAGAAGTCAGGCTACACCTTGAAACATGAGCAGGAGTTAGCCGTGGAAAGGGGTGTGGGGTCCTTGTGCAGCACAGATGGCCAGCTGCAGGGGAGCAGAGACAGTGGGGGAATTCTGTGTGTGCAGCATCTCGGAGGCCAGGGGTCAAGGCTGGAGCCCATTGCGGGCAGGACGGTGGGTAAGGGTGCTCTTTGACCACAGGCACTGGGCCCAGGGAACACTGGAGCCCACTGTGGGGAAGGAAAGGCAGGGATTCCTGGTTTCCACCTCACCACACAAGTAGAAGGCAGACTTGGGCCCTCATAACCCAAAGGGGCAGCCCCACACCCCAGGCCACAGAGCTGTCTCTGGTCTCCTCCAGAGAAGCCTGGACCCCATCCCTTCTGTGTGTCCCTTCATGGTGTCCTCGTCCCACTATCCAGCTACCAGCCGCTCCCCAGACCCCATAGCCTACATGAACCAGGAAGGTTCCGGCATCCAGGGCACAGCTACTCCCTGTCCCTTGCTTCTCCCAGGCCATTCCACTTGCTGTCTGCACCAGGCTTACGTCCCGAGGTGGCCCCGCTCAGCCCCTAAGACAGGAACTTCCCTTGGAATGCCAGTAGGAGGACGGCTCCACCCTCTCGACCTGCCCCACCCACATGGAAAGGGGAGCTAGACTTCTGACTGAAGGGTGCTGTAGGGAGGCAAGCCTTGGGTGCTCAGCTCCTTTCTTGTGAGGAGGAGTAAGCCCTCTGGAGAGTTCTGTGGGAAAGTGGGCTTTGTGCATGCAGCTCTACCTTTTGGCCCTGTTCCACCCACCCAGGAGGAAGCACGAGCCTCCCATTCTCCTTTCTCCCTGGCTGGAGTGCAGATGTGATGGCAGGGGCTTGAGCAGCCACTTTGGCCACAAGATGGAAGCCATGTGTTGAGGACGGCCAACAGAGAGATGGAAGAAGCCTGATTCCACACTGTGGTACCACCATGTAAGCCCTGGCCTGCTCCCACCTGCATGTGTCTGTCCCACGAGGGAGGAGTAGCCCTCCATCTGAAGCTGCCCTGATTTTTAGCAATCCTGGGCCTGTAGCCTGACTCGCTCCTGGAGCGTTGCCAGTGCTGCCTGGGCCTGTGGCTCTGAACAGCCGGCGACTCCAGGCATCTGGACCCAGATGGGCCTTCACATGGGCACTCGAAGGACTTTCAAACTCACAAGATGAGACCCCAGGGCATGTGCTAGTGAAAAAGGGTGGATACCACAATGCTGGGCTGTCCTGATAATGCCGCCTTTGCTTATTGTGGGGTGAGGGCTGCAATAAAGACGAGAGCGCCAGACCTTGAATAAAATTGCGCCAGAGGGGGCCTGCACACTAGGACTGGCCCGGGCCTCCAGTCCTTCATCTGGATCAAGAGGGGCCCCAGAAGGCCCCCCATCCCTGCCCAGTGCTCACAGCACCCCCTCACTGCCTGCCTGAGACCATCAGACCATCTCCCCATTCACAGCAACCCCACGAGAGCCCCGGACTCCAAAGCCACACCCCAACTCTCACACCCTCACCCCCACGTGGCCCTGCACCTGGCCTGTGGGGTCACTCCCTCCTGTTACCCTTCCCTGAGCATTAACCAGGTCCCCCAGGCCCAACCACAGCTCCCAGTGGCCCCTTCCTGGACCAGAGGGTACTGCCCAGAGGCTTAGGCCACTGCGTGAGATCAGAGGGACTGTTTACTGAGCACATGCTGAGGGGCTGGTTTCCTCCTGAGGCCCCGTCCAAGCCTGGGGGCCATCCAGGGTTCTCTCTCCTCCTCCACCTGCTTCCCGACCATCTTCCCACCCTCCCCCGTCATTGTGGATGTTGTGGGACTTCGAGACGATTCCGACTCATGGCAACCCCATGTGACAGAGCAGATGTACTCCATAGGGTTTTCTAGGCTGTAATCGTTGCGGAAGCTGGTCGCCAGGCCTTTCTTCCGAGGCACCTCTGGGTGGGCTCGAATCGCCAGCCTTTGAGCTAGTAGTTGGGCGCTTCACCGTTTGTACCACCCAGAGACACAACTGGGAGGATGGCCACCCCCAAAGGTGTCCACGCCCTAATCCCCAGAACCCGTGACTGTGTCACCTCGTGGCAAAAGGGACTGTGTAGATGTGATTACGTTAAGGCTGTTGAGATGGGGAGATCACCTGGGTGACCCCGGCGAGGCTGTTGTAAGCAGGAGGGTCCCTACACGAGGGGAAGGGAGGTCAGAGAGAGAAGGGATGTGACCAGGAAAGCCGACCTGAGCGATGCAGCTACAAGCCAAGGAACGTCCCCGGCAGCCTCTTGGGCTTGGAAGAGGCGAGGGCCAGGTCCTCCCCCAGACCTTTCAGAAGGAACCAGCCCTGCCAACACCTTGATATTGTCCCCTAAGGCTCAATTTGGACTTCTGGCCTCCAGGACTGTCAGAGAATACATTTGAGTTGCTTTAAACCACCCCGGCTGTGGTCATTCGTTATAGCAGCAACAAGGACCCTAATACGGTGGGTGTGTCAAACCTCAGCCCATCGATCGTCTGAGTCCTGAGTCCCCGTTCAGAAAATCTCCACTGTGGGGTCAGGGGACAGACTCGTGCCCTGGAGGAGCACGGCCATCTGCATGACCTTGGGGGCCCAGGAAGGAGGATGCCTCCTGACGCCTGGATGGGGAGGCCACGGTGGCTGCAGGCCCAGTGATGACTAGGTGTTTTATGCTGAACATTAAAGCTATTTTACACGGGAGATTTAATACAGAACATAAAGAACCATTGAAATCTTTCATATCAATTGAAGATACGATAATTGAACCCCATAAAGATTACTGAGAAGCTGCTGGAGCTATAAGGAGAGGCATAAATAGAGATAAATTAGGCCCCCTGCTCCCCCCACAGCCACCCCAAAAGTACTCGTCACAGGTGCTCCGGGGACCTTTCTCAGCAGGGAGAAGTGGCCAGGAGGTCTCACCTCACAGGGGTCTGGGCAGGTCCAGAAGTTTCTGTGTTTCTGTCATTATTCTTAGTCAGTTAATTGGTGAAGCGATGGAGCAGAGAGGCCAAGACTAGAGATTTGATCTCATGTGGCCCAGGCCATCTCATTCTGTCCCAATGCTGTGCTCTGAGCCCTACGCAGATACAGGCTGAGTCCTGAGCCTGCTCACACACTGAGCTCTGAGCCTGGTCACATACTGAGCCCTGAGCTTGGTCACATGCTGAGCCCTGACCCTGGTCACATGCTGAGCCCTGATCCTGTTTACAAGCTGAACCCTGACCCTGGTCACACACTGAGCCCCGAGCCTGGTCACATGCTGAGCCCTGACCCTGGTCACACATTGAGCCCTGGCCCTGGTCACACACTGAGCCCTGATCCTGGTCACATACTGAGCCCTGATCCTGGTCACACACTGAGCCCTGATCCTAGTCACACTCTGACCCCTGACCCTGGTCACACACTGAGCTCTGACCCTGGTCACAGGCTGAGCCCTGACCCTGGTCACACACTGAGCCCTGATCCTGGTCACACACTGAGCCCTGATCCTAGTCACACTCTGACCCCTGACCCTGGTCACACACTGAGCTCTGACCCTGGTCACAGGCTGAGCCCTGACCCTGGTCACACACTGAGCCCTGATCCTGGTCACACACTGAGCCCTGACCCTGATCACACACTGAGCCCTGACCCTGATCACACACTGAGCCCTGACCCTGGTCACACACTGAGCCCTGGCCCTGGTCACACACTGAGCCCTGATCCTGGTCACACACTGAGCCCTGATCCTAGTCACACTTTGAGCCCTGACCCTGGTCACACACTGAGCCCTGGCCCTGGTCACCGACTAAGCCCTGACCCTGTTCGTACACTGAGCCCTGACCCCTGGTTTCTCACTCAAGCATGTCTCAATCCCAGGGATGCGAATGGTCTCTGGCCCCACCCCACGCATTCACTCAGCACCTCACTGAGCAGTCATCCTTGCTGGCCTGACTCAGCTCTGTGGATCCACAGAGAGGCCTCTTGCCCTCAGGGAGTTTCAACTCAGGAGGCAGGACAGTCTCCGGCACAGCTACAGTCAGCCAAGTGTGAATGGAGGACAGCCCCTGCCTGCATCAGCCTGTGTGGTCTTCAGTGACCCGCCATGCCCTCACGCCCAAGCCACCCACACTGACCCACTGTGCTGAGGCTCCTGGCCCAGGGTGTCCCCTCATGGAACCCTGCTCCCCTGACTTGTGCAGACCGAGGTCACACCAGGCCGTGGGAACCACAAGGGCCTCACGCTGAGTTCAGAAGGGCTGAGTGGGTATGAGAAGGGGCGAGAGTCCCCCCGTCTGCCTTTGAAACCCTTGTGTGCCACTTAATCACTGGCTGTGTGGCCCAGAGGAAGTTGCTTAACCTCTCTGAGCCTGCCCTGCTACAAGTCAGTGGTAGTGATGCCTGACCCGGGGGTGGGAGGGTTACTGGGAGGACCCAGGCAATCTTCAGGCTCAGCCTTATCACAAACCATGAGCCCCTACCTCCTGGCTCCCCATCTTCTCCCCACAATGCCTTTTGGGGTCTCAGACCAGGTGGACCCAGCCCCGGACCCAACCTGGGTCCTCCGTCCCCTCTATGTCCTCCCCACTGGGGGATCCTGGCCCTTTTACTCTCTGCCTCCCAGGGCCAAGGCCTCAGGCCCCCACCTCTCCTTCCCTGCCCTGCCTCCCGGGCCCAGCCCCCCTTCTAGATCAACCTCCCATTTCCTGGCGCCCAGGTGAGAGTCTGCGGGGGCAGTTGAGGCCCTGCCCGGTAAATGGATCCTCCACCTGCCTGAAGGAGCTCCTCCTAGACTCGTAAATCCGCCCCAAGCCAAGCCAAGCCCGGCTGCTGGCACAATCCAATATATTTCATTTACAAGCTGGTCTACTACCCGATTTATAACTGATCCGTCACCCCGAAGAGTCGATGCACTTCATGGCACGCCACATACATAACGCTTGGTGCGTAATTGAATCCGGACTCCTGGCATCTCATTTCACCAAGGTCCCACTTGGGAGCCGCTAGTTCTCCTGTTGTGGGGCAGGATCAGGGAGAACGGGCCTCCAGGCTGCAGCACAGGGGCCTGGGCTCTGATCTCAGGAAGACCTTCCACATTCTAAGCAAGGGGTGGGGCCACTTCCATCGGAGTCCTTGCCATTGTTTCAGATCCCATTGGGAGGAAACTTGGGGAGCCTCCCAGGCCTGAAGGGGGGCACGCACCTATGCGTGTACCCCTCCAAGGAGGGAGTGCTGACCACCTCTGGGCAGCCCAGCCATCGCAGGCAGTGCTCACAGACAAGGGGCTTAAAATACCGCCAGGTGTGGAGTTTCTGCCAAGAGCCTCTGGGTTCACCTGCCCAGGACTTTCAGGGAAACGTGTTCGTGTAAGTGGTTTGTATTTGACTACTAACCTAAAGGTTGGCAGTGTGAACCCACCCCGTGGCACCATGGAAGCAAGGCCTGGCAATCTGCTTCCTAAAATATTTCAAGCCAAACCCATTACCTTAGACTTGATTCCGACTCATAGCAACCCTACAGGGCAGAATAGAACTGCCCCACAGGGTTTCCAAGGAGCGGCTGGTGGATTTGAACAGCTGACTTTTTGGTTAGCAGCCGAGCTCTTAATAACCACTGTGCCACTAGGGCTCCTAGCAAATGTCACAGCCAAGAGAACCCTATGGGACAGTTCTACTCTGCAACACATGGGGTCTCAATGGGTCGGGATCCATGTCTTGTTGTTGTTGTTGTTTTGGTCTGTTAGTATTCCATCTTACATTAGGATCCTGAGGTTTAAAAACTGACGTTCCCAAAGCTGAACAGCGGAAAGAAAAAAAAAGGGCAGAGCTGGATTTGAACTCAGGGTCTAAACCCCAAGTCCAGGCTCCACCCACTCACGCTAAGTTGAAACAGGTGAAGGGGACAAGGCAAATGGCCGCACACAGGGCGAGGTCCAAGGACTCACACCCCACACCCTCAAGACAGGCTGTCACATCTCCCCCCAGGACTTGCACGTGACAGAGGCGCTGTCTCCCTCGGCCTGTGGTGATTTGGGGCGGGGCAGAAACTGCGGTGATTTGGCAAGAACACGTCCAGCCACAGCTGTGTCCTGAGTGGCCTCTTTCCGCTCTGCCCATGGGGGTCAGCTGATAGCCCAGGCCCTGGAGCCCCAATACCCTCCCCATCTTCATTTGTTGTGGCTCACATGAGACCAGGAGGTGACAGGCTGGGCACCCTCTCCCTCCCACAGATCTTTCTGGAAGCCCGAGAGGCTGACCTCTGGCTGTGGTGTCAGGCTCAGCACTGACTCCCTGCCCCCGGGCACCCCACCCCCTTCTCACACCCTCCGATATTGATTCCCCTGCTCACAAATGTGGCACCGCTAATGGAAACAGCATCTCAGCTCCCTCAAGGATCTATATCCCAAAATAGAAAAAAAACTCCCATCATGCGAGGGTTTTTCAGGCAGAGGCGATGCAGGATGGGCTATGGGGGCTGTTTCCACACTAACTCGTATACAGACACATCTGTTCCTGGGCTAGCAGATCAACCCCCCCAAGCCCAGCAGACGCTGTGGCTCCCGTGGGTCAGGTGGGGCAGTGGGGATGGGAGCTCAGGGGGGCCCTGCAGGAGCCTGGTCAGGTCAGTCTGTCTACCCCATTCTCAGTTTCCTCCTCCACCAAAGGGAGGTAAGCCCCTGCCCTGCACTTCTGTGAGGATCGGGGATGGAGGTATCCGTTCACCTGCAGAGGCCCACACAGATGTCCCTCGTCCACTCTCCACGTTGCAAAGAGAAACTGACCCAGACAGCGACACCCTGCCTGAGGCCACAGCCATTCGGGTGGCCAGATGGGGGCCAGGGGACGTTCCTTCAGGCTGCATGAGTGACCACCATCACACACGTATGTACACACATGCATACACAGATGCACACACATGCAAACACATGCATGCATACACACTCATGTATGCACACTCCCGCATACATACACGTGCAGACGCACACACACACACGCACACACCTAGAGAGCATGTTTTGGTATACGGGCATGCTCTCTGCCTCTCGGGGCCTGGTGGCCTTTCTTTCCCCGTTCCTCCCACTGGGAGGCCCCGAAGAATGGAAGGGGGCCCTAGGAGGCCTCCCTGCAGGAAGGTGGGCCAGAGCCCTTGGTAGAAAGAGGAAAAGCGGTTTGTTCAAAACACACAGAGAACTCGTAGACCCTCAGGGCCTTCCTGCCCGCCCACCTCCCTCTGAGCAGCCATGCGGCAGGGTCTTCCCCCCCATCCTGGACCCTACAGATCAAAGCGCTGGTCGTAGAACCCCCACTGCCCCTGGGGAGACTTGGCAACCCCGCGCTCGGGCTGGTCTGAGAGGGAGGACGGGGGTGCTGAGGGCCCCGGAAACCAGGCAGCTCCAGGAGAGCCGTCCTCTGAACCGCAGCCATTCCTTATCCTTCCCCCGGTTGGCAAGGATCATCGGGACGACAATTAGTCTCGGAATTACCACGGAAGAGAACGTTAAGAGAAAAATAAATTAAAAAGAAATCCATTTGAGCTGTAATTGTAATACAGCGTATCATAGTCAACTGAATCCAAATACAAGCTGGTCCCTTGTCGATTGATTTCAGAGAATAAACAATTTGGGTATTTAAATTGGAAACTCATTGGGAAAGGCAGCAGCAATTTGGCTAAGGGAAGAGCTGAACACTTCAGGCTCTGGGCCTCCGGAAGCTTCTGGACTCTTCCGGCAAATTCAGGTAAGAAGGAGGTCATCAGGTCCTTCCCTGCCTGCAGCTCAGAGGTCTTCCTAGACCCCAGGCAGAGCACACCTGTCTGCTCAGTGTTGCCTTTGTTCCTGTGTGTACTTCAGCTGTGTACCACCCACAGTGAGGTGTGACTTGTCTGTTCACATGTAGGAACCCCCACCACACTGGGAGCTTCTGGAGGGCAGGGATCCCCTGTACAAAGCCCAGGTTGGGGGTGGGCTTTAGAGCATTAAGCTATCAAGAGAATAAATGGATGGATGGACGGACGGATGGGTGGATGGGTGGGTGGATGGATGGATGGATGGATAGTGGGTAGATGGGTGGGTGGGCAAGTGGATGACGAGTGGATAAGTGAATGGATGGATGGGCAGGTAGGTGGATGGGTGGATGGATGGAGGGAGGGAGGGAAGGAGGGAAGGAAGGGTGGATGGATGGACAGACGGACAGACGGATGGATGAGTGGGTGGGTGGATGGACAGATGGACGGATGGATGGACGGGCGGATGGATGGACAGATGGATGGATGGATGGAGGAATGAATGGATGGAGGGAGGAATGGGTTGAGAAATGAATGGAAGAATGTATAGGTGGGTGGATGGACAGGTGGGTGGATGGATGGATGAACAGAGATGCGTGGAAAGATGAAAAGACTGATGGCTATGGATCTGGGCCATGCAAATTATGCTGCCAGTCCTGACTAGAAGGTTCTAGGGACTTCTACGATGTGTCTCCTCAGTCTGAGTTGGGCTCAGCTGAGGAACTATTTGCACAGCCATGGCCTAGAGCCCAAGGGGCCTAGGATTTCCCTGGAGCCAGTGACAACAAAGCTCATGGCAGAAGGTCCCCCTGACAGGGTCCTTGTGGGCTCCTACAGTGAAGACGTGCCAGGCCCATCCAGGGGTGGAACAGGGTCTGAGACCACTGCGCTCCTCAGACCCATCTCATCTCAACCCCCAACAGCATCTTTGTGATGGAGGCTTTCATAACCCCACTTGGCAGATGAGAAAATCAAGGCTCAGAGAGGTGAGGGGACCTGCCCAAGGCCATGCAGCCTGTGAATGGATGTGGGCCAGAGCTGTGTGGTTCTAGAGATGGACAGAGAGGAGGTGGGTGGGCAGACAGAGAGAGGACACTGACTAATGGAAACGGGCAGAGAAGGGGAAAGAGGACTTCTATTCCTGAGCTGCAGGTCCTTTGGGACAAACACCTCCTGTCCACCTACTATGTGCCAAAGCCGCGTTCTTTCCATCACCCCAAGCTCTCCAAAAGAAAGTTCAACAACCCCACCCAGCCTCTGGGATCCTGGAAACCTTGTCTGGCCTGGGAATGAGGAGCACAGTTCTAATTCCAGCTTTGCCCTGACTTGCTGACCTTAGGGGGCCTATCCTGTCTCTGGGCCTCGGCTGCCTGACTTGCTGGGTCCCCGAGGCACTGTTGTGGTTACAGCTCCTCTTGCTGAGCCCTGTCTCGCCCCAGGACCAGATGGTGGCCAGGTGGGTGGTCTCTGGCTGGGACAGCCAGGGCCCAGACAGCCGGCACAGCCTGGCCTTCCTGCCGCTACAGGCAGTGGGCCTGAAGGTCACTCTGACACTCGTTCCAAAGAGGCCTCAGAGAGGAGGGCGGCGGAGGCAGGTGCGGTCGACATCAGCATGTCAGGCGGCCTCCTCCTGGCCCCACACTGCCCTCCCCACTGTCTGAACTCCTCACCTCATGCACCTGCTCCACCGCCCGCCACTCCGCCCGGGAAGTGCTGACAGTCAGCAGGGATCAGCGCCCCAGGCCAGCAGGACTGCTCACCTCACGGGAGGCCCCCAGACTCTCCGAGGTCACGGCCACCTGCCCCTCTCTCCTCCCAGGACCACGCCATGGGGGCAGGAGGCCAAGCTCAGGCCACCCATCCCTCTGGCTGTTGCCCCAAATGTAGACAAAGACCCAGCAAGGAGGGTCAGGAATGAGCTGGCTCTTCACCTGGGCAGGTCTGCCCACTCAGCTTCAGGTCCCCAGCTGTGGGGGGACTCACTGCCCCCCACCTCCAGCCCAGGCTCGCCCACCCCAGCCCTGCCTGCTAGGTCGAGGGTGGCGACCGGCTGGCTCAGGCTGCCGGGCCTGGAGCAGCCGCCGTCCTCCAACTGCCCTGTGCTGCGGTGCCCGCCTCACACCTGCAGCCAGGGGTGCGAAATCCAATTTGCTGTGCACACTCCTTGGTCCCCAGGCCTGCCACAGCCAAAGCTGAGGAGTCTCTGGCAGCTGGGTCCCTGTCCCCTCCCTACACTGATGCCACCTCAGCAGCCATGTTCACAGGCCTAGGGGGAGGGGGGAGTCAGAAACACAGGGCTTCCTGAGCCTTATATACAGCAGCACGGCCTCCAGGGGGACAGGCGCCCCTCCCCCACACACGCACCACACACTCACAGACACGTTTCACACATGCTTACATACACACACACATTTCACACATGCCCACACATCAGAGTGCCTCTCCTGGTTGTGGTAAGCTGGTTTCCCAGCTGAGACTGTTGGGCTCAGTCAGTGTCCACACTCCAGCCTGTCCCACCTTGGCCACAGCCCCGGCTCCCTCTCACGGGGCCCATGCCATGAAGATGCCCGTCCCCAGCAGATGTACAGAGAACAGGCACCGAGGCTTGTGAAGTGGCCACAGTTTATTAGGGGCTCGTTCCACAGGCAGCGCAGAGGCGGGGGCAGGCAGGCACGAAGCTCTCAGGTCCACGGCAGCCACGTGACATCACCAACCTGCAAAACAACAGATTCCCTCAGTCCGGCTCTGGTTGTTGGAGGGCTCTTGGTCTCACCTGCCCACCCCACGGCCCCAGGCTGGGCTCTGAGAGAGCCGGGGTGAGTCTGGCCAGTGCTCGGCCTTGCTGGAGCAGGTCATCCAGCCACGCTGCATGTGAGAAAGCGCAGGCTCAGGAGCCCTGGCCTGCGGGCAGCAGGGTGGGAGGCGAGGTGGCCTCAGGCTCCGTGCACCTCGAAGCCCCTTGTCGTGCCTCTCCTCAATGAACACAGGGCGCCCAGTAGGGGCTGGCCTATCCGAGGGTGGGGGCGGTGGCCAGCTGAATGTGTAGCTGGGCTCCGTGGCTGAGCTGGGAAGACCATAGGGCCCAGTGGCCCGGCTGCACTTCACAGGAAAGGGACAAGGCCCAAAGGGGCATGCCCAGGCTTGCTTGCCCACCCCCCTAAACTCAAATACTTCCAGGGCCCTTAGCCCCCATGCTCCATCCCCACCCGGCCCACCTTCCCTGGCACTCCACACACCCACCCCCAACCTTGCTGGACCCGTCTCCCAAGTCCACCAGGAGACCTCTAGACCCCCAACTCAACGAGTCCTTCCCAGTTCGCTCTGCTCTCTTCTGCTCTTATGAGGCCCCACTATCCTTCAGGCCCTCAAAGAACTCTGGGAGGTGTCCTTGCCTCCTCCCTGTCTCCCCCCCAGCCCTTCCCAGCCCTTTCATTCTGTTGAACTCCTGCACAGTCTCCAGGGCCCAGCCTGAATGCCCCTTCCCCTAGGAAGCCCTCAAAGGCACCCACGGTGCCTCTTAGGTGAGCTGCCCCTCACTGCTGCAGTCCTGGTCACATGGCCCCTGGACTTCACAGAGGCTAGGGCCCCTTTCCTTGGCATGGAGAGTGGGAAGCTCGCTCCCACACTGCTGGCTGGGCTGTCCAGTGGGCAGGGGCTGGCTTCTATTTGCTTTTTATACTTTTCCATGTCATCTATCATTTTACAATGCATACATGTCATTTCTGCACAAAAAAATAAATCTATTTTCAAAAGAAGAAACTGGGAGACCCCTATAAAAGTCCAGTGGGGACACAACTGTCATTCCCCAGGTGGGTGGAGGTAGCTGGAGACTGTCAGGGCCCAGCAAAGCCCCCAGGGTCATGAAGCCAGACTGGGGGGTGGAAGAGGAGCCCCAGAGGGTCCCATGAGGATGCCTGGCTGCAGCTCCTGGGGCCTGGGCTGTCACTGCTGACTACACCCAGGCTGCAGGAAGGCGGGGGAGAGAGAATACTTAGGGTGCTGAGGGCTGTCAGGCCGGCTGGACGCCCAGGTGATCAGCATGCGATGGCGTGTGTGTGCTGGGCTGGGCTGGACCATGGCTGGCTCTCTGGGCAGGCAGCACACTGCCGGGGCTCCACGTCAGGGCTCAGCCCTTTGGATCCAGCATGGCCCTTTCCGGGGCTCTCTGTGGGAGGTGGCATCTCAGGCTGGCAGGGGCAGGGTGACGGTCTGGGTGCTCACAATTGTCTCTCCCCCAAGCTGCCCCAGCCCTACACAGGGTAGGGAAGGGCAGAGAGTCCAGGCAGAAGTGATCTCCCACAGCTACCATGGAGGGGCCACCACACTGTCCCCTGGTATGCCCAGGGCCCATGAGCATCCTTCCTGACAGCCGCACCCCACTGTAACAGGACCACAGCCTGGGGTCAGGGGAGACCCTATCCTGGGACCCCGCTGGGCCTGGCTGAGCCCTGCCACCAGCCATGTGGGCCACGCCCTCCAGAACCACAGTCTCTCATAGGTAAATCAGGCCAACTCTCAGCTGGAACCCTGTCCCCCTCCCCAGGCTGGCTCTGTGGTTCCAGAATGTTCTGTGCAATCCAACAGACCTCCCTGGACAGCCTGTGGCTCCAGGCTGGGACACAGGGGTGGCATGTGGCCCCTGTCTCAGAGGATGCCAAGGCCTTGGGCGCAACAAGGCTGCCAGCCCCTTCTGGCTTTAGCAGATGGTGAGCTGACTAGCTAGTTCAGGGCGAGGGATAGGATGAGGGGGATCAGGGGCTCTGTGGCACCCTCAGCCAGTGGCCTTTAGCCCCCGCCCTGCACACCTCCCAGCTCCTCCAGGCCCTGCTGTCCCCTGGCTGGGCCTCCTCATCCCCAGGGCTCGGGGCAGAGGGGCTGCCTGTTGGAGAATCCCCCACCCCAGCACTGTGCCAGGGCACCCCCTCCTCACTGAGCCTCGGCCACATGGCATTTCAGAAGATGCTGGCTGCCGAGATCTTGGGCTTGTGACAGATGCACGCGGGGTGGTGGAATGCAGAGGTGAAAGGGGCCAGCCTGGGTAGGGGAGTGGCCCAGCTGGTCCTGAGCCTCCTAGCTGCAGGTACCAGGAATGGGAAGCCCTTCCCTGTGGTCTCTGGGCTCTGGGGCTGGAAATGTGTGCACTGCCCAGGGGGTCCACCGCTAACCGGAAGGATGGCAGTTCAAGTCCATGCAGAGGCTCCTACGAAGAAAAGCCTGGTGATCTACTTCTGAAAAGTCAGCCACTGAGAACCCTGTGGGCACAGACCTACTCTGACACCCGTGGGGTCGCCATACATCAAAGGCCACTCAACGGCAACGGGCTTTAGGCCTGCACAGGGCACCCCCTACCCTGGCCCCCCTTCTCTCTGGAGCTCCCATCCACGGGTCAGCTGCCTCTGCACACACTGCTCCCTTGGCTAGAGTGCCCTCCCCCATGGCCCACCAGCCACCCCGTCAGCACCAAGCTGCCCATCATCACCTACTCCAACTACCCAGGGCCACCCCAACCTGTCCTCTGTTCCTGTGCTCACGATACCCCCCCAAACCTTGCTCAGCCTGTGACCACAGTCAGGGCTCAGGGTGTGACCAGGGTCAGGGTTCGGGGTGTGACCAGGATCAGGGCTCAGGGTGTGACCAAGATCAGGGCTCAGTGTGTGACCAGGGTCAGGGCTCAGGATGTGACTAGGATCAGGGCTCAGTGTGTGAGGAGGGTCATGGTGCAGCGTGTGACCAGGATCAGAGCTCAGTGTGTGGCCAGGGTCAGGGCTCAGTGAGTGACCAGGGTCAGGACTCAGCCTATGACCAGAGTCAAAGGCTCAGAGTGTGACCAGGGTCAGGGCTCAGCCTGTGACCAGGATCAGGGCTCAGCCTGTGACCAGAGTCAGGGCTCAGTGTGTGAGTAGGATCAAGGCTCAGTGTGCAACCAGGGTCAGGGCTCAGCACGTAGCCAGGGTCAGTGCTCAACCTGTGACCAGGCTGCCAGGTTCCAGAGTGTGACCAGTCCTTGTTCAGTGTCCACTGCCATTGGGGTGACTGGGCCCAACACCCCTCCCTGCAAACTGGCTGAGGTGCTCTCAGAGCTCGGACACCAACGCAGAGCCTGGGCCGGTTCACCAGGGGAGTAGGTATCCCCCCCTCAGTCACTGCCAGTGTCCCTCCAATGGGCTGTTGCCCCATCCCATTCAGCACTCAGCAAATGTCGCTGGACCAGCCACCCCTGAGGACACTTGGGAAACTGTTGCCCACTCAGGTGTTCCCATTCGTGGACGGACGGCCTGCTGGCAGCCTCTCAGCACACCCAGGGCAGGCCACATGCCCGCTGCCCCTCCTGGGCCGAGGCTGGGTGCTCACCTGCCTCCCTTCTCCCTGCTATGTGGGGTGGGCTCTGGGGCCATGGTGGAAGGGCCCAGGCAGGCCACCCTGTCTGGATGGTCGAGGGGAGAGCCTGGTGGCACACTCCTGCTTGTCCTTGCTGGTATGCTCTCAGAATAGCTTATTAGACATTAATATTTAATTCTCGTCTGTGGATTTAGCTTAATTATTGAATTTATTATGGCAATTATTGAGAAGCACCCGGAAGCAAAATTGCTTGCTTTGAGCAAGGAGACAGCGGAGGAGGGGGAGTTGTTGAAGCGTGTTCCAACCTGCAGGACCGCTTACAGCCTTATCCTCCGGGGTTCCGCCTCATGTCCCACTGAAGTCTCTCTTGCTGCAGTCATAAAGAAAACCCTTTCTCCGTCTGGACTGGCTAGAGGTGCTCCCTTCTGTCTGAGTGTCTCCCCCTCTGGTGGGCCTTCCCCAGGGTGGGGCCAGGACCCTGCATCTGCTGGGGCTGGGGGCGCTGAAGGCAGGACTTCATCTCTCCTTCTGCAGGAAGGGTGCGGGGGGAGAAGTAGGAAGACAAAGAGGAGGGGAGAGGAAGAGAAGGAGAGAGGGGGAAGGAGGGTGGGGAGGGGAGGGAGCCCCACAAGTCAGTTCCCCCGTCCTCGCAGCCCTAGGCTCGGGGGCACACTGCCTGGTTTTACAGATTCCAATACCAAAGCCCCCAGAAGCTCAGAGAAGTGTTTCAGGTTAAAAAAAAAAAGTTGCCATAGGGTCAGCCCTGACTCAGGGCAACCCCAAGTCAGTCGGCACAGAGCTGTGCTCCACAGGGCTGTCAGCAGCTGGGTTTTCAGAAGGAGACCTCGGGCCTGAGGCCCTACCGTGAGCTCATCCACAGCTCCCCAGGCCCCAGGCCCCAGCTCTGGGTCAAAAATGGGAGGAGACCCAGGTGAAGCTGTTCACTATGGATTAGGAAGTAAACACAATTAAGCCCCTGCATAGCTTGCTCATGGTAAATCCCCACGCAGCTTGCACACTGGTTAATCTGCCCCTGGATGGGTCCTTATCGCAGGTGACAAGGTGTCCCTATAGAAGAGAAGACAGAGACAGAGGAATGAAGGCATGTGTGATGGAGCTGGGTTGCAGCCGCAAGTCAAGGAGCGCCCAGGGCCACCAGGAGCCAGCAGAGACAAGGCAGGACCTCCCCTAGGGCCTTTGGAGGGAGCATCACCCTGCCGACACTGGGAATTTGGACTCTCAGGCTCCCGAATTGTAAGAGAATAAATTTCTGTTTTAAGCCACCCAGTTTGTGGTCCTTGGCAGCTCTAGGACACTAATGCCATATGTAAAGAGCTCAGGGCGGTGCTGGCATAGAGCAAGAGCTCCCCAGCCACAGCTATGCCTGTCCTGCATTGTAACGCCCCATAGGTCCTTGGGGTGTACGCTCAGGCTCCCTGGTCTCAGCCCCAAGCAGAGGGCCAGCAGAAGACATAGTCTCCCTGCGTGCTCCCTAGCCCTGTCTACACCTCAGTTTTCTCATCTGAAACACGGATATAACAGCAGCTCCTTGCAGGTCTGGGGGAGGATTGAATGGGACCATCTCCACGTAAAGCCCCGACTCGGTGCTCGTAACCAGTGGACACACTCACAGCCCGAGCTGTCTTCTGCCTCTGTGATGACAGTGAAGGCCCCTTGTTGAGACTGCAGACACAGGGCCCCTGGGAGGGGTACGCCACAGTGAGGGAAGGGATCATTCCCCAACCTCAGGCCCACACGCACACATACACACCGGCACACACACGCGCGCACACACTGGCACACACATGGGCGCATGGGAAGTGTGCAGATAAAGATCCCCCTGCACGCTTCCCAAACGGCAATCGATGGCTTTGAAGTTGATACTTCACAGCTCTCAGAAAACATTAAAAACATGATTTTCTATGAGCCTCAATTTAGCCTTAAGTTTTCCTTGCTTGTGAAAAATACTTCATTGACCGCTGCCGGGATACTGTGATTTTCTCTTTATGGAGGCCCAGCCCTCTGACTCCAGCGGGGAGCCAGGGCCCGCAGGTAGGGGGAAGCCTTGGCCCTTCTCTTGAATTCATTCATTCTTGAGCTGGGTCTGCGTTTGAGCCAGGCCCCGGGCTATGCGCTGTGGGGCTCAGTCCCTGAACTCAGAAACCAGAGAAGTACACAGCAGTTAAAATCCAACACGGAAAGCCTTCCTGGGGACATGGGGGCTGGAGCCTGGAAGCCCAGAGGAGGACGCGGTGGGGGTCGGGGGTGAAGGCTTCCCAAAGGAGCCAATTAAAACACCGAAACCATTGCCATGGAGTTGATTCCGACTCATGGCAACACCACGTGTTACACAGTAGAGCTGTGCTTCGTAGGGTCATCTCGGTTGTAGTCTTTACAAAAGCTAATTGCCAGGCCTTTCTTCCATGGCTCCACTGGCTGGGTTCGAACCGCCAACCTTTAGGTTAGCCGTCAGGCACAGACAATTTGCACCACCAGACTGGTGACTCACTGACTCCTCCAGAGGAGAGCACTGTCCAACCCAGACCCCAAGGGCCCCTTCTGCCCACAGGCTCCAAATCTCGTCTTCTGTGAGAGCCGCCACCCACAGACCTGGGCCATCGTCGCCCAGCAGCCAGTCCCTCATCTACTGCCCACCACTGTGCGCAGCCCTGTCCTGGCCTGAGGGTGTTGTTACCGCACACATCTGTGCCTGTGCTGCTGGAAGACCGATCTCAGAGTGCCCTCTTCACCCTGCCATGTAGGGGCCCTTCCCCATCACCCTGAGCCCAGCCCTTGTCTACAAGAGGCTGCCCCACCCTCACCCAGTGACAGCAGGGCTTCTGAAAATGGGCGTCTGGGTGGGAAGGAGGGGTCCAACAGACAGAGACCAGAGGGCTGAGGCCAAGGTGGCTGAATCCAGGGTAAGCAAGCTGAGTCGGTCCTGTTGTGTTGTCACAGATTGACACCAATGCCCACCATGGCTGAGGAAGTCCCAGCCCTGACCCAGACTCTACCCTAACCATGGTCACACTCTGAGATCTGACCCTGGTCACACTTTGAGACCTGACACTGGCCACACACTAAGCCCTAATCCCAGTCACATCCTGAGCCCTGACCCTGATCACACTCTGAGCCCTGACCCTGGTCACACACTAAGCTCTGACCCTGGTCACACACTAAGCCCTTACCCTGGTCACACACTGAGCCCTGACCCTGGTCATACACTGAGCCCTGACCTGGTCATACACTGAGCCCTGGTCCCAGTCACACGCTGAGCCCTAATACCAGTCATACCCTGAGCCCTAATCCCAGTCACACCCTGAGCCCTGACCCTGATCACACTCTGAGACCTGACACCGGTCACACTCTGAGACCTGACACCGGTCACACTCTGAGACCTGACGCTGGTCACACTCTGAGACCTGATCCTGGTCATACACTGAGCCCTGGTCCCAGTCACACGCTGAGCCCTAATCCCAGTCATACCCTGAGCCCTAATCCCAGTCACATCCTGAGCCCTGATCTTCATCACACCCTGAGCCCTGACCCTGATCACACTCTGAGACCTGACACTGGTCACACTGAGACCTGACGCTGGTCACACTCTGAGACCTGATCCCGGCCACACACTGAGCCCTGACCCTGGTCACACACTGAGCCCTGAGCCTGGTCACACACTGAGCCCTGATCCTACTCAAACACTGAGCCCTGATCCTACTCAAACACTGAGCCCTGACCCTACTCAAACACTGAGCCCTGACCCTAGTCACACACTGAGCCCTGACCCCGGTCACACACTGAGCCCTGGTCCCAGTCGCACACTAAGCCCTAATCCCAGTCACATCCTGAGCCCTGACCCTGGTCACACTCTGAGCCCTGACCCTGGTCACTCACTGAGCCCTGACCCTGGTCACACTCTGAGCCCTGACCTGGTCACACTCTGAGCCCTGACCCTGGTCACATGCTGAGCCCTGACCCTGGTCACACACTGAGCCCTGATCCTCATCACACACTGAGCCCAGACCCTGGTCACACACTGAGCTCTGGTCCCAGTCACACACTAAGCCCTAATCCCAGTCACATCCTGAGCCCTGACCTGGTCACACTCTGAGCCCTGACCCTGGTCACTCACTGAGCCCTGACCCTGGTCACATGCTGAGGCCTGACCCTGATCACACTCTGAGCCCTGACCCTGGTCACTCACTGAGCCCTGACCCTGGTCACATGCTGAGCCCTGGCCCTGGACACACACTGAGCCCTGATCCTCATCACACTCTGAGCCCTGACCTGGTCACACACTGAGCCCTGACCCTGGTCACACACTGAGCCCTGATCCTCGTCACACTCTGAGCCCTGACCTGGTCACACACTGAGCCCTGACCCTGATCACACACTGAGCCCTGACCCTGATCACACACTGAGCCCTGACCTGGTCACACACTGAACCCTGACTCTGATCCCAGACTAGCCTTCACACTGGCTGTCAGTTGAATGCAGGGACTTGCTGGCAGCTGAGGATGGCTGGGCACATCTCTCCTCACTCTGACCCTCACTGTCATGTTCCCCCAAAACTTGGTTGGCCATGATTCCCAGTATTCTGTGGTTGTCCTCCATTTTGTGATTGTAATTTTATGTTAAAGAGGGTTAGGGTGGGATTGTAAGTCCCTTACCAGGTCACATCCCTGATCCAATGTAAAGAAGTTTCCCTGGGGTGTGGCCTGCACTACCTTTTCTCTCTCAAGAGATAAAAGGAAAGGGGAGTGAGCAGAGAGGGGGGACCTCATACCACCAAGAAAACAGTACCAGGAGCAAAGCGCCTCCTTTGGACCTGAAGTTCCTGCGCTGAGATGCTCCTAGACCAAGGGAATATTGATGACCAGGACCTTCCCCCCAAGCCGACAGAGAGAGAAAGTCTTCCCCTGGAGATGGCGCCCTGAATTTGGACTTGTAGCTTACTAGGCTGTGAGAGAATAAATTTCTCATTTTTAAAGCCATCCGCTTGTGGTATTTCTGTTATAGCAGCACTAGATGACTAAGACACCCACCGTCCCCTCCCTCTTCTGGGAGACTATGCCAGGGAAGTGGGCGAACGCTAGCCCAAATCTTGGGACGCAGCCTTTCTGGGACCCTCCCGCGGGCCTCTGAAGCATGTGCCTTGGTGGCCACAGTAGGTCCTCCAGTCAAACGAGCCGCGTGACCCCTGCGAGGGAGGGCTCGCAGCCCTGGGTGACCTGGGGGGTCGCGGCTATCAGAGCTGGGCTTCGCGCAGGAGTAGGCCCTTGCCCTGCCAGATGCTTCCGGGACACGTGCACACGGCTGTCAGCGTTGCTGGTCGGCTTTTTCCGAATCAGGAGGCAGCCGAGCCCCCCCTCAGAGAGCGCTTTTCTCTGCAGAAATAATAATCCCTGCATTTGAATGGAGCCTGCTCCTTCCTCAAAGTGCTGCTTATATTTAGCCGTTATCCTCCTTTGTCCTCAGAGCAGCTCACCAGCAAGGGACACGGGGCTTAAGACAGCCCTCATTTCTAGCCAGAAACTGCACCCAGCAAGGGGGAGCCTCCAGGGTCACTCGAGGAGTCACTGGGTGGGATAGAGGGGTCCAACAGACAGAGACCAGGGGGCTGGGGCCAAGGTGAGCAGAATCCAGGGTGGGCAAGCTGGGTGGGTCCTGTTGTGTTGTCACAGATTGACATCAACGCCTACCATGGCTGAGGAAGTCAGGGCAGGAGTCAAGGTATCTGCCGTCTCTCTCCAGCCTCACTGCGTGTCAGAGGTGGTGGTACCAAGTAAACGTGTCCCTGTGTGCCCCAGACACCCAACCCTACCCCAGGGCCTCTGGCTTGTCCTGGGGGTCAGAGCTGCCCTGGGCCCCCAGTCTGTGAGCTGCTGGGGGCTAGGTTCACTTCTCTCACCCTCTGGGCCCAGGGCCAGAGTAACCACCGTTGTGTTCTCACCAGCCTTCTGACTGGCTGCCAGGCCTGGGCCTAGCCCTTTAACACTCCTGGTCTCCCTGGGGACAGTTGCCACTGCCTGGGGCCAGATAGCTCCAGCCAGGTGAGGGGATGACAGAAAAGGGCTGGCCAGGGCCCTGTGGGTCTGCTGAGCTGACCATGGGCCCTTTGGCTGCCAGGACATTCAGTGACATGGCTGGTGAGCACTGTGAGGCCAAACCCTCCTACAGGCAGGGCTCCAGGGCACAGGGCTGCCCACCCTGGTTGGGGCCTGGTGTCCTGTGGGGCCGAAGCTGGCCCCACCATGAGGGTCTGGGCAGGGCTGTTAAGATGAGGCTGAGCCCTCAGGGAGCAGGCAAGTGGGACAGGCCAGGTGCCACCACTGACCCCAAACAGGTGGTGGAGGAGGTGGGGAAGCCCAGAGAGGAACGGGCGGGCTGCTGGGCTCAGGGAAACCAGCGGGGCTCCCTCTCCAACCTGGCACAGCACTGGGAGCTGTTCTCACCCCAGTTGGAGGAACAGAGGGGCAACCACTACACCCCCGAGGATGTGGGTGACCGTGGGGGAGGCTGGCCTGCCCTCTCCCCCTGCACCTCCTGCCAGTGCTCCCTGTGCCAAACCCATCGGGAGACCAGAGGCCACGGTAGCCACCAGGGCAGGCACAGGAAACGGGCGGGGCGGGGGGAGCAGCCAGCACGGGGTGGGGGTCAGCATGCAAGGGTGCAGGGGAGCCCTGGGGGTGAAGCTGGAGTGGAGGGCCTGGTGGGGAGTGTGAGGGACGGGGGCCAGATGAGCCCTGGGGGTCCCGAGCAGCCGCCGGGGCAGGGTGCGTGGGGGGAGCACAACCACACCACACACGACCCCCCTCTCCTCAGATCCTGACTTACTTCCCCGGAGGTGCTACAGGTTAGTGTAGACCACTGCCCTGGGCAAAGGCACAGGGGTGTGTGAGCAAGCACCCCCCAGACGGCCATGAGGGCTTCCTGCCGAAACCACGGCCCTCCAGCATCGTCCAGGCTCCCGGGCCCTGCTCACCTCGTGCTGAGCCCCGCTGTCTCCTCCGGTCCTCAGCTCAGCCAGACACCCCGCCAGCCCCAGCCACTCAGCCCCTCCCTGCACGTGGCCTCAGGAAAATCGCCTCTGGGCCTTGGTCTTTGCCTCTGCAGGATAGGGCCAGTGGTAGTGATGACGCCGCCTCACAGGCCGCCATGAGGACGGCACCACGGAGCATGTGTGAGTGTCCTGAGCGGCACACACCAGGGACTTAGAACAGCAGGAATTCATTTGCTCACAGCCCTGGAGACCAGCAGTCTGAAATCAAGGGGTCAGCAGGGCCACACGCCCTCCAGAGGCTCTAGGGGAGGACCCTTCCTTGTCTCTCCCAGCTTCTGGTGGTTCCTGTGATCTTTGGCATTCCTTGGCTTGTGGCTGCATCCCTCCTATCTCTGCCTCCGTGGTCACGTGGCCGCCTTCTCTGTGTGCCTCCGTGGTCACTGGCCACCTTCTCTGTGTGTCTCTGTGGTCACGTAGCTGCCTTCTCTGTGTGCCTCTGTGGTCACGCGGCCACCTTCTCTCTGTGTCTCTGCGGTCATGTGGCTGCCTTCTCTGTGTGTCTCTGTGGGACATGGCCAGTCACGGGCTTTAAGGCCCACTCTGATCCAGTATGACCTTGTCATGGATTGATTCGTGTCCCCCAGAAATGTGTCAACTTAGTTAGGCCATGATTTCCAGTATGGTGTGATTGTTCACCATTTTGTCATCTGATGGCCTATTGTGGTAAGTCCTACCACTATGATGTTAATGAGACAGAGTTAGAAGCAGATATGTTAATGAGGCAGGATTCAATCTACAAGATTAGGTTGTGTTTTGAGTCAATCTCTTTGAGATAGAAAAGAGAGAAGGCTGTAGAGACGGGGGACCTCCTACCACCAAGAAAGAAGAGCAGAGAGCAGAGTGTGTCCTTTGGACCCAGGGTTCCTGCACTGAGAAGCTCCTAGACCAGGGGAAGAGTGATGACAAGGACCTTCCCCAAGAGCTGACAGAGAAAGAAAGCCTTCCCCTGGAGCTGGCACCCTGAATCTTGACATCTAGCCTCCTAGACTGTGAGAGAATAAATTTATTAAAGCCACCAACTTCTGGTACTTCTGTTATAGCAGCAGTAATAACTAAGACAGACCTCAATTTACCTAATTACACCTGAAAAAACTATTTCCAAACATGGTCATGTTCATAGTTCCCGGGGTCAGGATTTGAACACATTGTTTTGGGGGACACAGCTCCACCCAGTACAGGAGTCATGACCACTGCCACGGCCACAGCTGCTACCGTGAGGGCTGGGATCAAGCACAGTGCTACAGTCACATCAGAACTGTCAGGAAACAGGGTGGGGCATGCTGCAGAGGCTCATGGGCGTGCTTGCACAGGGAGACATCCTTGCACGCACAAGCGCGCGCGCACACGCAGGCAAGAGTATGCACCCGGTGCTCAAGCTCTCTTTGGCACCTCCCACCCTCCCTCAGCCCTGCTTTGGCCTATTAGCATCTGCCCCGATACTATTCTCTGTGGGTTCTCTCCCGGAAACCACCTATGCAGAGGAAGCGGAGCCTCCGGGGACCTGCCCTGGCATCACTCTCAGGACAGGACTGCTGTCGAGCCCCTGCACTCAGCACCCCCTCCACTGCAGAGCTGGCTCTGGCGTCCGCTCACAGCCACTGCCCAGAGCCTGGACATCTTTGTCCTCAGTCGGTGCTCATAGCAGCCCCAGGGGGACTGGCCCCTTCCAGGGAGGAGGCTGAGGCCCAGAGAGGAGCCAAGGTGCTCCAGGGTCCTGGATGGTGTGGTGGGCTGACCACTTGCAGAATGAGGTTCAGGGCAGCGGCTCTGGGCCCAGGGACCAGCACTGCCACCTAAAGGCCATGTCCACGTGACTTTCCCACCCCAACCAAGTAAGGGCCACCATGCTGGAGCACTGTACTCCACCTACTGTGACAACAGGGCACACCTGTGTGAGCTCAGCACGGATCCTCCCTCCCCACAGACCCTCAGCTCCTGCTGGCAGGGGCTGTTGTCCCCACGCTGCATCCCAGGCCCAGGCAAGGGCAGCCATGCAGCACGTGCTTGGGAGGTTCTGCTGAGGGTCTGTGGGTGAATGGATGAATGTCTTCGATGTCCCGGGTGTGAGAAATGCCCTGTGCCTCCATGTCAGCAGCTCCACTGGGCAGAGGCCCTGCTGGACCCATGGTCCAAGAGGCCTGGGTGCTCAGAGGGGAGCAGGAGGGAAAGTGGCCACGTCACCTCCATCCCCCCACCCCCATATCCTTTCACTGCCCTCATCCCCCAGGGCAGAGTCCCACAGGCTCCAGATCCCAACAGCAAGGCCCCTTGTGTCTGTCCCAGCCAGCTGCCCTGTTCCGTTCCTGCTCAGAGCCCCAGGCCAGGGCACACCGATCACTCCTCAGTCTCACCCACATGTTCCCAGGCACGTTTGTCCTACCTGCAGGAACCAGAAGACCTCTGGTGGCACCATTTCCCACAGGTGCCCTCACCCCAACCCTGGGCTCCCAGATCATACCCTGCACAGCCCAACATGCTCCACCCCTGGTGGACTGGCAGGGGAGCTGCTCGCCATGATTTTCTGGAGGCTGATGCACAGTAAAGAAGACCTTGGGGCTGGCCTTCTCCATGGCTTCCCTCTGCAGTGTTCTCCATCATGTTCCCTGAGCCCAGTTCCTGCCCAATGCAGAACAGGTATTCAAAGAATTTGTGGAGAGAGGCAGGGAGGGAAGGATGAAAGAGAAGAAGGAGACAGAGGTGGATGGATGGATGGACGGATGGACAGACAGATGGATGGGTGGGTGGACGGAAGGGTGGGTGGATGGGTGGACAGAAGGGTGGGTGGATGGATGGAAGGGTGGGTGGGTGGGGGGATGGATGGATGGATGGGTGGGTGGGTGGGTGGATGCCTGGATGGGTGGATGGATGGGTGGGTGGGTGGATGGTATGGATGGATGGGTGGGTGGGTGAGTGGGTGGGTGGGTGGGGGGATGGATGGATGGGTGGGTGGGTGGGTGGGTGGATGCCTGGATGGGTGGGTGGGTGGATGGTATGGATGGGTGGATGGAAGGGCGGGTGGGTGGATGGGTGGGTGGGTGGATGGGTGAGTGGGTGGATGGGTGAGTGGATGGGTGAGTGGATGGGTGAGTGGATGGGCAGATGGGCAGACGGACGGACGGGTGGGTGGGAGGGTGGATGGATTGGTGGGTGGGTGAATGGATGCGTGGATGGGTGAGTGGATGGATGGACGGATGGACGGATGGACGGACGGATGGGTGGGTGGGTAGGTGGATGGGTGGATGGATGGGTGGATGGAAGGGTGGATGGATGGGGGGTGGATGGATGGGTGGGTGGATGGATGGGTAGCTGGATGGATGGGTGGCTGGATGGATGGGTGGCTGGATGGATGGGTAGCTGGATGGATGGGTGGCTGGATGGATGGGCGGCTGGATGGATGGGCGGATGGGCAGGTGGGTGGATGGGCAGGTGGGCAGGTGGGTGGATGGATGAAGGAGAAGAGGGAAGCAGGGATGGATAGATGGAAGGAAAGAAGGAAGGAAGGAAGAATTGATTGATGGCATATGGGCTGGGCTGGCACTCACCACAGGTGGTCACTTTCGGACAGAGATGACGATGACGAGGATGACAATAAGCAAGACAGCAATTCCAGCAGAAAGGAAGTAGCACTTGACCTTTCGTCTCTGGAGCTGGGGGAGAGAGGAAGACTACTGTCATGCACTGGCCCTCCAGCTTGCTCATCCTAAGGGCATCTGGGCTGTGGCACGCAGGGGGCTGGCAGACCCCACCCCTCGCAAGGGACTCTGCCCTGAGTGGCCATATGGTCATTCAGGGGCCACACAGTCATTCACCGACTGCTCTGAGGGCCCTGGAACCAGGCTCAAGGGAGGGGCAGGAGACCCAGAGAAACCATCTGAGTTCCAGACTGGGGCAGGCCTTGGTGTGAATCCCACTTTGCTCCCCTTGGGCTGGGTGACCTTGGCCACGTCCCCCCTTGAAGCCTTGGATTCTTCTCTTGTAAGCAAAGGATGGTACTAGGGACTCCAGGGGACTCTTGAAAGTTTTTACTAAGAAGACGCCTTGAAGACACATAGCCTGGGGACAGCGAATCCCAGAAACGAGTTGTCACTGTATGTTCTCACTGCCCCTGTGCAGTGAGAACCTGTGGGAGCTGGAACTCAGCGGGTCCGCCGCGTTTTCCGGGCCTTGAAAGGTTTCCGCCTGTGACAGGGTGCAGTCTCACCACTTTTCTGTCACTTATTTTAGTGGAAAATACTTGGGTTTTCCCTCTCTGATAGGTTTCCGCCTTACACAGGGTCCAGATTTCACCGGCTGTACCATATATCATTGTCACTGTTATTAACTTAGTAAGTTCTGGGCCGCACCATCAAAGGCCTCGTGGAGAAGAAAGACGCACATCTGTACCGGGGGACTCGTGAGCAAGAGGCCAGGGGAGGCTTCACGGAGGAGGCCATGCTGCAACTGGGATCGAGGTGCCAAGGAGAGGCAGGCCACACTCACACTCACTACACTTGCTCACTCACACTCACACACTCACACTTATTCACACTCACATGCACTCACACACTCGCTCTCATACGCACTCTCACTCTCACTCGCACTCACATTCTCATTCACACTTGCTCACACTTGCTCACACTCACTCTCACTTGCTCACACACATGCACTCACACACTCACAGACTCATACACTCACTGTCACACTCACTCACACACATTCACACACCCACATTTGCACTCACTCACACACTCGTTCACACACACACGCTCTCCTGTGGTGCAGGAGCTCTGGAAGGGCCTCCATGTGTGCTCAGGACTGTGCTTGGAGCTAAGCACATGACCTCTCCTTTTCCCAGTGGCCTTGCCCAGTGCCTGTCTGTGTTCAGGGCAGGACACTGGGTCAGAGAGGTTAAGTGACCCTCCCAGGGCTTCCCAGGTGCTGCGTGCTGGACCTGAGGTCCAGGTCTGTCTCCCTAGTGGCTGACATGATGTCATGCTGCTGCCCACACAGGGGGCTGAGGAGGGCCGAGACCCCACTCTGGGAGCTCACGACTGGGTAGGGGGCGGTCAGAAACCACAGACCTGGAGGGCAGGCCAGGCCTCCGCGGTAAGGCGCTACGGGCTCAGGGTACTTCAAGACTGCAGACTGGATACAGGGAGCCAAGATGGTAGAATAGACAGCTGCTTCCGGCGAGCCCTCTTTACAACAAAGACCCGAAAAAAGAAGTGAAACGAGTATATTTGTGACAAGCTGGGAGCCCTGAGCTTCAAAGGCAAGCTTAGAAAATGAACCGAGGAGGAGCGGGGGAGGAAGAGACTGTTCAGAAGCAGAGAGGAGTTACTGGCCCTGAATCGCGGGGAGCCCTCAGGCACCATTCCCGGCGGGGGCGACAGCGGGCTGGTCCTAGCGTTCGGCCGCCGTTTCCTCAGGGAGAAGCAGCAGCCACACAGCCCACTCACACCCCCGGAACCTGAGGAGCACGGCGCTCTCGGCAAAAGCTAAGTATTTGCGTATATTTTACCGCGAGGTCCCACTCCTAAGCTGGCTTCAGCGACTGAATTCTCTGGGCCTGAGCTAGGCACTGTTGAGCACCTAGAGCCATCCTCCTGGCCTTGGGGAAGGAAAAAAATTGCAATTCGGGGAAAAGATAAATTGCTAGCTCCACTAACTGGGGGAGCTCAGGACAGAAGCAGCTCCTGTCCAGGCATAAACAGTCCGTGGACCTTGAGCACCTTTCCCTTCTGCATGGACCTGTGTGGGTCTATTTCAGGAGAACAGACCCTTGTTGGCAGACTCCAACCGTTTCAGCTGTGCGGTGAAGAGGTGGGTGTCTGATGTTTAACATTGCTTTGCCTATTAAACAAGGCCCACACCTACCCACCTCAGGGACCTAAGGACTGGTAGCTCCACTCAGGTCACCCAGCCACCCACGACAGGGGTCCAGAGATAACTGGTACCTCCCAGTCCTTACAACCCAAAACTTTGGATGCCCATGGTCCGTCTGCAGAACCCACCCACCAGCACACTCTAGGGAACAGGGACATGCTTTTCTCAGAGACACTCAGGAGTTGGTTCTCAGCCCCCTGCCTTGTTCAGAGCATGACCCCCTGCTGCAATCAGATACCGGTATATACGCCAATCAGCCCTGCCCCTCTAAGGCTGTAGGACAGAGCCTGTACCACACACTTGATATCAGCTACCTGGAAACCTGAGCTGAATTCATACAAGAAAACTGAATGGACTCCTGACTGAAATACCTGATAACAGCTCTAGCCATCTGGGGACAGGATGTCAGAGCTCCAAAGGCGAAAATAATCAAGCTAGCTCACTCAAGCAACCCCTAGGGGTATATTGAAACAAAACAAAGCAAGAAGCTATGACACAGTAAGCCAGCATAAACTAGTACAATAACTAATAGATGGCTCGGAGACAACAGTCAATATCAAGTCACATAAAGAAACAGACCATGATCACCTCAACAGGCTCTCAAAACAAAGAATCCAGGGATCTTCTAGATGAAAGTGCATTCCTGGAATTACCAGAGCCAGAATACAAAAGTTTAATATACAAAACCCTTCAAGACATCAGGAAGGAAAAGAGGCAATACGGAGAACAAGTCAAGGAACACATAGATAAAGCAATTGAAGAAATTAGAAAGATTATTCAGGAACATAATAAAAAGTTTAGCCAGAAAAATCCATAAACAGACAGCAATCAGAAATTCAGAAGATTAACAATAAAATTACAGAAGTAGACAACCCAATAGAAAGTCAGAGAAGCAGAACTGAGCAAGTAGAAGCCAGAATTTCTGAACTCGGAGATAAATCACTTGGCACTAATATATTTGAAGAAAAAATCAGACAAAAGAATTTGAAAAAATGAAGAAACCTTAAGGATCATGTGGGACTCTATCAAGAGAAATAACCTACGAGTGATTGGAGTACCGAACAGGGAGGGATAACAGAAAATACAGAGAGAATTGTTGAAGATTTGTTGGCAGAAAACTTCCCTGATGTTGTGAAAGATGAGAAGATATCTATACAAGATGCTCATTGAACTCCACATAAGGTAGATCTTAAAAGAAAGCCACCAAGACATAATCAAACTTGCCAAAACCAAAGATAAAGAGAGAATTATAAGAGCAGCGAGGGATAAACGAAAAGTCACCTACAAGGGAGAGCCAATAAGAATAAGCTCGGACTACTCAGCAGAAACCATGCAGGCAATAAGGCAATGGGATGACATATTTAAAAAATTGAAGGAAAAAAATTGCCTGCCAAGAATCATATATCCAGCAAAACCGTCTCTTAAATATGAAGGTGAAATTAAGACATTTCCAGACAAACACAAGTTTAGGGAATTCGTAAAAACCAAACCAAACCTACAAGAAATACTAAAGGGAGTTCTTTGGTTAGAAAATCAATAATATCAGGTATCAATCGAAGACTAGAACACTGGGCAGAGCAACCAGAAGTCAACCCCAACAGGGAAATCCAAAAAAACAAAGCAAGAATTAAAAAAAAAGCCCAACACAGGGTAACAGTGATGTTATTACACAAAAGAAGACAACATTAAAATAATAAAGAGGGACTAAGAAATGTAATCATACACCTTCCATATGGAGAGGAAGATACAGCGATACAAAGAAATAAAAGTTAGGTTTAAATTTAGAAAAATAGGGGTAAATAATAAGGTAACCACAAAGGAGACAAACTATCCTACTCATCAAAATAAAATACAAGAAAAAAATAGAGACTCAGCAGGAACAAAACCAACAACAGTAAATACGAGGAAAGGACAATATATAAAGATAATCTACTCAGCACATAAAATTAAGTGGAAAAAAGAAACTGTCAATGACACACAAAAAAAGACATCAAAATGATAGCACTAAATTCACACCTATCCATAATTACCCTGAATGTAAATGGACTAAATGCACCAATAAAGAGACAGAGCATGGCAGAATGGATTAAAAAACAAGATCCATCTATATGCTGCCTACAAGAGACATACCTTAGACTTAGAGACATAAACTAAAACTCAAAGGATGGAAAAAAGTATATCAAGCAAACGACAATCAAAAAACAGCAGGAGTGGCAATATTAATTTCTGACAACACAGACTTTAAAGTTAAATCCATCATAAAGGATAAGGAAGGACACTATATTATGATTAAAGGGACAATACACCAAGAAGATATAACCATATTAAATATTTATGCACCCAAAGACAGGGCTGCAAGAGACATAAAACAAACTCTGTCAGCACTGAAAAGTGAGATAGACAGCTCCACAATAATAGTAGGAGACTTCAACACACCACTTCCGGTGAAGGACAGGACATCCAGAGAGAAGCTCGATTAAGACACAGAAGATCTAAATGCCACAATCAACCAACCTGATCTCATAGAAATATACAGAACACTCCACCCAACAGCAACCAAGTACACTTTCTTTTCTAGTGCACATGGAACATTCTCTAGAATAGACCACATATTAGGTCATAAAGCAAGCCTTAGCAGAATCCAAAACACTGAAATATTACAAAGCATCTTCTCTGACCATAAGGCCATAAAAGTGGAAATCAATAACAGGAAAAGCAGGGAAAAGAAATCAAACACTTGGAAACTGAACAATACCCTGCTCAAAAAAGACTGGATTAGAGAAGACATTAAGGATGGAATAAAGAAATTCAGAGAATCCAATGAGAATGAAAACACTTCCTATCAGAACCTTTGGGACACAGCAGAAGCGATGCTCAGAGGCCAGTTTATATCAATAAATGCACACATCCAAAAAGAAGAAAGGGCCAAAATCAAAGAACTATCCCTACAACCTGAACAAATAGAAAGAGAGCAACAAAAGAAACCCACAGTCACCAGAAGAAAACAAATACTCAAAATTAGAGCTGAACTAAATGAAATAGAAAACAGAAAAACAATTGAAAGAATTAACAAGACCAAAAGCTGTTTTTTTGAAAAAATCAACAAAATTGATGAGCCACTGGCCAAACTGGCAAAAGAAAAACAGGAGAGGAAGCAAATAACCCAAATAAGAAATGAGATGGGCGATATTACAGCAGACCCAACTGAAATTAAAAGAATCATATCAGATTACTATGAAAAACTATACTGTGACAAATTTGAAAACCTAGAAGAAATGGATGAATTCCTAGAAACACACAACCTACCTAAACTAACACAAACAGAGGTAGAACAACTAAATAGACCCATAACAAAAGAAGAGATTGAAAAGGTAATCAAAAAACTCTCAACAACAACAACAACAAAAAACCCTGGTCTGGACAGCTTCACTGCAGAGTTCTACAAAACTTTCAGAGAACAGTTAACACCACCACTACTACTGAAGGTATTTCAGAGCATAGAAAAGGACAGAATACTACCAAACTCATTCTATGAAGCCACCATATCCCTGATACCAAAACCAGGTAAAGACACCACAAGAAAAGAAAATTATAGACCTATATCCCTCATGAACGTAGATGCAAAAATCCTGAAGAAAATTCTAGCCAATAGAATTCAACAACATATCAAAAAAATAATTCACCATGACCAAGTGAGATTCATACCAGGTATGCAGGGATGGTTCAACATTAGAAAAACAATTAATGTAATCTACCACATAAAAAAAAGACAAGAATCACATGATTTCATCAATTGATGCAGAAAAGGCATTTGACAAAGTTCAACACCCGTTCGTGATAAAAACTCTCACCAAAACAGGAATAGAAGGAAAATTCCTCAACATAATAAAGGGCATTTATACAAACCCAACAGCCAACATCACCCTAAATGGAGAGAGCCCGAAAACATTCCCATTGAGATCGGGAACCAGACAAGGATGCCCTTTATCACCACTCTTATTCAACATTGTGTTGGAGGTCCTAGCCAGAGCAATTAGGCTAGATAAAGAAACAGAGGGCATCCAGATCAGCAAGGAAGAAGTAAAAGTATCTATTTGCAAATGACATGATCTTATACACACAGAACCCTAAGGAATCCTCAAGAAAACTACTGAAACTAATAGAAGAGTTCAGCAGAGTAACGGGATACAAGATAAACATACAAAAATCATTTGGATTCCTCTACACCAACAAAGAGAACATCGAACAGGAAATCACCAAATCAATGCCATTTACAGTAGCCCCCAAGAAGATAAAATCCTTAGGAATAAATCTTACCAGAGATGTAAAAGACTTATACAAAGAAAACTACAGTACACTTCTCCAAGAAACCAAAAGAGACTTACATAAGTGGAAGAACATACCTTGCTCATGGATAGGAAGACTTAACATTATAAAAATGTCTATTCTACCAAAAGCAATCTATACATTTAATGCAATTCTGATCCAAATCCCAAGGACATTCTTCAATGAGATGGAGAAACAAATCACCAACTTCACATGGAAGGGAAAGAGGCCCCAGACAAATAAGGCATTACTGAAAAAGAAGAACAAAGTGGGAGGCCTTACTTTACCTGATTTTAGAACCTATTATACTGCCACAGTACTCAAAACAGCCTGGTACTGGTATAACAACAGATACATGGACCAATGGAACAGAATTGAGAATCCAGACATAAATCCATCCACATATAAGCAGTTGATATTTGACAAAGGCCCCAAAACAGTTAAATGGGGAAAAGACAGTCTCTAACAAATGGTGCTTGCAGAACTGGATATCCATCTGCAAAAAAATGAAACAAGACCCATACCTCACTCCATGCACAAAAACGAGCTCAAAATGGATCAAAGACCTAAATACAAAATGTAAAATACTAAAGATCATGGAAGAAAAATAAGGACAACGTTAGGAGCCCTAATACATGGCATAAACAGTATACAAAATATTACTGACCATGGACAAACACCAGAAAAAAAACTAGGTAACTGGGAGCTCCTAAAAATCAAATACCTGTGCTCATCCAAAGACTTCACCAAAAGAGTAAAAAGATTACCTACAGACTGGGAAAAAGTTTTTAGCTATGACGTTTCTGATCAGTGTCTGATCTCTAAAATCTACATGATACTGCAAAAACTCAACTGCAAAAAGACAAATCACCTAACTAAAAAATGGGCAAAGGATATGAACAGACACTTCACTATTCTGGTAGCTAACAGATACATGAGGGAATGCTCACGATCATTAGCCATTAGAGAAATGCAGATCAAAACTACAATGAGATTCCATCTCACTCCAACAAAAAAAAAAAAAAAATTTTTTTTTTTTGGCTGGCATTAATCCAAAAAAAACAAAATAATAAATGTTGGAGAGGCTGTGGTGAGATTGGAACACTTATACACTTTGCTGGTGGGAATGTCAAATGGTACAACCACTTTGGAAATCAATTTGGCACTTCCTTAAAAAGCTAGAAATAGAACTACCATACAATCCAGGAATCCCACACCTCGGAATATATCCTAGAGAAGTAAGAGCCTTTACACAAGCAGATATATGCACACCCATGTTTATTGCAGCACTGTTCACAATAGCAAAAAGATGGAAGCAACCACGGTGCCCATCAACGGATGAATGGATAAGTAAATTATGGTGTATTCACACAATGGAATACTATGCACCGATAAAGAACAGTGAGGAATCTGTGAAACATTTCATAACATGGAGGAACCTGGAAGGCATTATGCTGAGTGAAATTAGTCAGTTGCAAAAGGAAAAATATTGAATAAGACCACTATAACAAGAACTTGAGAAATAGTTTAAACTGAGAAGAAAACATTCTTTTGTGGTTACGAGAAGGGGGAGGGAGGGGAAGTGGGAGAGGGGTATTCACTAATTAGATAGTAGATAAGAACTACTTTAGGTGAAGGGAAAGACAACACACAATACAGGGGAGGTCAGCACAGCTGGACTGGACCAAAAGCAAAGAAGTTTCCTGAATAAACGGAATGCTTCGAAGGCCAGTGTAGCAGGGGCAGGGGTTTGGGGACCATGGTTTCAGGGGACATCTAAGTCAACTGGCATAATAAAATCTATTAAGAAAACATTCTGCATCCCACTCTGAAGAGTGGCGTTGGGGTCTTAAACGCTAGCAAGCAGCCATCTAAGATGCATCAATTGCTCTCAACCCACCTGGAGCAAAGGAGAATGAAGAACACCAAGGACACAAGGTGATTATGAGCCCAAGAGACAGAAAGGGCCACATGAACCAGAGACTACATCAGCCTGAGACCAGAAGAACTAGATGGTGCCCGGCTACAGCCAACGACTGCCCTGACAGGGAACACAACAGAGAACCCCTGAGGCAGCAGGAGAGCAGTGGGATGCAGACCCCAAATTCTCATAAAAAGACCAGACTTAATGGTCTGACTCAGACTAGAAGGACCCTGGTGGTCACGGCCCCCAGACCTTCTGTTGGCCCAGGACAGGAACCACTCCCGAGGTTCTTCAGACGTGGATTGGACTGGACAATGGGTTGGAGAGGGATGCTGGTGAGGAGTGAGCTTCTTGGATCAAGTGGACACTTGAGACTATGTTGGCATCTCCTGCCTGGAGGGGAGATGAGAGGGTGGAGGGGGTTAGAAGCTGACGAAATGGACACGAAAAGAGAGAGTAGAGGGAGAGAGCGGGCTCTCTCATGGGGGAGAGTAATTGGAAGTATGTAGCAAGGTGTATATAAGTTTTTGTGTGAGAGACTGACTTGATTTGTAAACTTTCACTTAAGCACAATAAAAAAAAAAAAAAAAAACACTGACTGCGCCCCCGCGGCTGCCTGGTCTCCTTCCCCCGTGATGCCCCTGCTGCTGAGCGCCGCACCCGGGCTGTGCGTGGACTCTCCACGCAGCTTCAGTCAGCACTAGGCTGCAAGTCCAGTCTGCACTCTGGACTGCAGGCAGGACCCCAGCCCTGGAGGCTCAGCCACAGAGCCAGGACCACACCCATGGACAGCTGCAGAGCCGCCTGCACTGGTGAGCGGGCACACTCTCAGGACAGCTACCCTGAACCAGGGCTGTGCAGCCCAGCCGATGAGCACCTGCCTGGGCCCCCGGTGCCTGGAAGGGGCATACACAGACGCTGGGTGCAGACATCCCGGTTTCCAGTTCTCCCCCCATCACCTGGCCATGACCTTGAGTGTGCTAGCTGGACCCTCAGGGTCTCTGTTTCCTTGCCCCCAGCACAGGGAGCACTCTTTGGCTCATAGGGATGGCCTGAGCCCTGGAGGACCTGAGGCACAGAGGGACCATGAGTGGTATTACTATTGTCACATCTAGAAGCCCAGCCCTGGCCTGGCCTGACGTCTTTTCTCGGCCATGGCTGTGCCTGAGCCAACTGAGCCTCCCCAGGGGTGTGCTCAGAGGTCAGGCCTCTGCTTCTGGCCTCTCTACGCTGACCCCCCCACCACCAGCTCTAACAGGTGGAGAAGGTGAGGGGACCACACTGGCTGTGCAGCACAGACAGGAAGCCAGCAGCCCCGGGGGCAGCAAGGCAGGCAGGCTGGAGTGGAGGAGGCATCAGACGAGCTGGAGGGGTCACCTGAAGAGGAGAGGGCTGCATGCCGTGCCTACACCTGCTTCCACTAGCACCCTCACCCCCATTCCCAACCCTCTGCTGGGCCTCTCGGCTGACTTCAGCGCGAAGAGGCAGGCACAGCAGTGACAGGCAGAACCCAGGAACGCCCCATGCAGGGCTGGGACATACGGTGGAGGCAGAACAACCTTTGTGGAAGGCCCACAGCCCAGCTTTGCAACAACTCCCACACAGGCAGAGCCCACCCCGCCCTCCCCCCGACCCCGCATCCCAGCCCCTGGCATCTGCTGCTCCCCTGTGTCCCTGGGGGAGGAAGCTGACAAGAAACTCGAGTCCTGCCGGCCAGTGTGGGTGCTGCACAGCCAGCCTGTCCCAGCCCAGCAGCCCCGTCTCAGCAATGCTGCCCACTGACAGACCAGGAAACAGGCTCTGCTATGGGGTGAATTGTGTCCCCCAAAAGATATGCTGAAGTCCTAACCCTAGTACCGTGAACGCAACCCTGTTTGGAAATGGGGTCTTGCAGATGTCATTAGTAAACATGAGGGCGTTCTGGAGTAGGTGGGTCCTAATCCCATCTGAGTAGTGTCTTAGAAAGTGGACAACAGACACGAGGAGACAGACAGAAGGAAGGTGGCCATATGAAGATGCACCTCAAGCCCAGGAACATCCAGGGCAGCAGAAGGAAGGGTCGTCCCCGGAGCCCTTGGAGGCAGCAGGGCCTGCCGACGCATGCACTCTGGGCCTCCAGAATTGTGGGAGAATGCATGCCTGTCCTGGTCAGGCACCCAGTGGGCGGCGCTTTGTCACAGCAGCCCTGGGCACTCATGCAGGCTCCGGGGGGGTGCAGTAAGGGGCTGGGTGGAGACCCTTCTCCACTTTGAATGTCCAGCTGCCTAGTGAGAGAGCCCACCTCCCATCTCCCAGGCTCCTCTCTGAAGAGGCTGACCTTTGTGGCTCCTGGTGAAGAGGTTTGACCACACCTGTGACCTTCTGATGCAGCCTAGAGGAAATGTCCTCAAGGAGACACAATGAGTCTACCTGTTTAAATATCACTGCAGGGGGTGTGGAAGGGCACTGGGGGGATTAGGAGTTGACTCTGCCCCCCCCACCCCAGTTCTGGAGCTGTGGCAGCAGGAGGGGCCCAGGGCCGGGCAGGGCTGGGGAGTGGACGGCCAGGCCTGGAACCTGCCCCCATTCAGAGCCTGCACAGGCGTGAGGTCCCATGCTGGGCCCCCGTCCAGCTCTTGCGGCCCCACACTGTAGATGCTGTACTGCCCTGTTCCTGACCTTCACAACAGCAGGTCCCAGCCCCATCGGCAGTCAGAGCGGGGAGAAAAAAGCATGGCGGGGGTCACAGGACCCTGGTCCAGTCCAAACCCACGCTGGACTCGGGAAATGCAGGCACTGTTGCCCTGTGGCCTCCTTATAATAGGTAGCCAACGTCGTGGGTCTCATCCAGTCTGCAGGGCAAAGGCCCCAGCTTTGGGCATTCCTCTAGAGAGCAGGGCAGGCCCGTTTCTGCTCTGCCAGCCCATCGTGACAGGCCCTCGATGCCCCAGAGACCATCACACCCAGCAGCAAGGGAGCCAGGGTCACTCGTTGGGGAGGGTGGGCTGGGTGGCCTGGGTTCCTGTGGCCTCTGTCTGACCTCCAACTGGGCCCGCTTCCCACAAGGCTGTCATGAGGCACCTGGGGGCCATGCTCCCAGCAGGGACTCCGGAGACACGGGGCAGCTGCTTCTGACCGCTCTCGCTTCAACCCCACTGTCATCACCCACTGACCGTTACCCTCACAACAGCCCTGTAGGGGCCTTGCCACCCTATTTTAGACACATAGACACCGAGGCTCAGCACTCGTCCACAACTGCTTGGTGGAGGGCTGGGCCCCCAGGCTGCCCTCAGACAGGCTGGACAGGCAGGAGAGACAGCAGAGCCAGGGCGAGGGAGAAGGCCAGCCAGTCACCCTCCAGGGTTCGGACTCAGACGATGTTTGCGGTAGATTCTTGGGTTCGTGCCCCAGCCGAGTCAGAAAGGACAAGCAGGGGTCTGCCCACCATGATGGAACCCTGGGAAGGGTTATGTGAAAGGCTGTTACCAGAAAGGCACGGCCAACACCCTCTGGGCAGTGGCCCTGCCCTCCAGACTCTGGGGTTGGCCATGCTCTCTGATTCGAACCCACCAGCTGCTCTGCAGGAGAAAAGGCCTGGTGATCTGTTCCCACAAAAATTCAGCCTAGGAAAGCTTATGGGGCAGTTCTACTCTGTCACATAGGGTCACTATGAGTTGGAATCCACTGGACGGCACACAACACACACACACACACACACACACCCAGCCACGTGGGGCTTGTGTTCCTGGCAGTGGGAACAGCATGTGCAAAGCACAGAGGCATGGAGTGAGGACCTCTGAGCACTCAGCACAGCTGGAGCGGACAGACACAGGGAGAGTGAGGTGGGCAGGACAGAATAGGGAGGGAAGGTGGGCAATAGGCTGCTGCCCATCTGGAGCACCACTCTGGGGGCAGCCCCCCACAGATCACCCCTCAGCCCATGGACCTACATCCAGGAGTTGGGGGTGGTCTCCTGCTCCCCCTGCCCCATGCCCTGACCTCCGGGCACCCCAGCTGTCAACTGTCAGCCACCCTCCACAGCCGCTATGATGAATTACTCCTAAATGACAGCCTAGAGCTAGAGGAAGCTGGTGGGCTGGCAGTGGAGCCAATTAACCTGAATTAGGCTCCTGGTTGGGGCCCAATTACCATCAGCTGTGCAGGTTCCAGCTGCTGTAAGTATTTAATTGATACACTGTGTGGATCAGAGGCCGTCCCACCCTACAGGACATGGGACACAGCACTCCCTGCCATGTGAAGGGGCTAGGGTCCCATGTAGCCTCACCCCGCCTGCCTGCAGGAGGCAACACCTGGGTGGGGTTTGCTCAGGACAGTCCAGAGCCTTTTTACATGCTCTTCCTCTGCCTTCCTCATCTCTTCACTCAGAGAACTCCTACTTGCTCTTCAAAACCCACCTCCAGCCTCACCACCTCCAGGAAGCTTTCCCAGATGCCCCCAGCCCCATGCTTCCCTCTGCACAGAACTTGGGGCACACCCCTCCTGGCTCCACGTGTCCCCTTCCCCACCAGGACTGTGAAGGCAGACGGTAGCTGGCCACCTCCCTGCCCTGAGCTCCTCAGGGGCTCAGGAGACACGAGATGGCAAGGACAGGAACAAACTCCAGCCATCCATGGATCCAGGGATGGGCTCAGAGGGTGGCATCCTGACTGTCCACTATTGTCAAAGGGCCTGAGGTGGGCAGGGCCTGCTAGCTTCCAGTCAAAGGGGCTCATTACCAGGGCGCCCTCCACCCACTCCCCCACACCACTAAGATGAACATACGAGAAGCCCACCGACAGACCAGATCTTCTGTCCTCTGGCTCCTTCAGCCCCTCCCCCACCTGCACCCTGGTCACTCTGTTCCCCCAGCCCCTCCCCTACCTGTACCCTGGTCCCCTGCTCCCCCAGCCCCTCCCCACCTGCACCCTGGTCACCCTGCTCTCCCCAGCCCCTCCCCCACCTGCACCCTGGTCCCCTGCTCCCCCAGCCCCTCTCCCACCTGCACCCTGGTCCCCTGCTCCCCCAGCCCCTCTCCCACCTGCGCCCTGGTCCACTGCTCCCCCAGCCCCTCTCCCACCTGCGCCCTGGTCCCTCCCCATTCCTCAGGAGCTGCTTCCCATGCAAATAATTTCAGGACACATGACATTTCAGAAAACATCTATTTGTACATATTTAGACTCCATTTCAAAAGAGTTATTCAAAATCGGAGCCATTCTGATAGGTGGGTGTGGAGCGGATTGTTTCCTGTGTTTGTGTCAAAAACATCAGGTTTTCTAAGTGGGTCACAAATGCCGTAATTACTGAAATAGTGCCTTCCTTGGGGAGTGGCAGGGTTACGTCTTGATTTAAATCTCAGAAATGCCATGTCCTGGCCAGGAGGGGCTTTGAGCACAGGCCGTGGGGGCATCAGGGTCACAGCGACCGTGGGGTGGGGGCCACAGGGACCCGAGGGCAGCGGGGGTTGCAGGGACCTCAAGGGTTGGGGGTCACAGCTACCATGGGGTAGGGGCCACAAAGATCTGAGGGCAGTGGGGGTTGCAGGTACCTCCAGGGTTGGGGGTCACAGCAACCGTGGGGTGGGGGCCACAAGGACCCGAGGGCAGCAGCAGTTCCAGGGACCTCCAGGGTTGGGGGTCTCAGGGACCATGGGGTAGGGAGTCACAGGGACCTGAGGGCAGCAGCAGTTGCAGGGACCTCAAGGGTTGGGGGTCTCAGGGACCATGGGGTAGGGAGTCACAGGGACCTGAGGGCAGCAGCAGTTGCAGGGACCTCAAGGGTTGGGGGTCTCAGGGACTGTGGGGTGGGAGGGTCACAGGGACCTGAGGGCAGCAGCAGTTGCAGGGACCTCCAGGGTTGGGGGTCTCAGGGACCATGGGGTAGGGAGTCACAGGGACCTGAGGGCAGCAGCAGTTACAGGGACCTCAAGGGTTGGGGGTCTCAGGGACTGTGGGGTGGGAGGGTCACAGGGACCTGAGGGCAGCAGCGGTTGCAGGTACCTCCAGGGTTGGGGGTCGCAGGGACCGCAGGGGTTGCAGACAGCCTGATACCCGCCGACTCACAAATGGAAGGTTCTCTAAGCACCTCCTCTGTATCCTTCCCTCAGGGTGGCCTCACCTGGGGACACACAAGGCAAAGTGACTGATGGGTGCCGTGAGGGGCAGAGGCAGCACAGTGGTGGCCCCGGCCACGTCTAAGGTGGAGGCAAGGAGCTGGGAAGGCCAGGTTGAGCAGAGCTCAGAGCTTCAAGGCACCAGACAGATGACCAAGGCTGGAGCTGAAGGGGCCCCAGCGTCACCATACCGTGCCAGGTCTGAGCTTCAGTCTCCTCCCAATCCCCACGGCCCGGCATACAGCAGGTGCTCAATCAGTGCTGCCCACGTGTCCAGCCTCTTCAGCAGTGACCATCCTGCAGGGCTGAATGGCTTTCCCACCCCCAGGCCTGGGGGCCCAGAACCTCAGCTTCAGCCTCCTTAGGCCTCGTCCCCACCCTCTTGTTCCCCAAGAACATCACCCTACACTAAGGTCAGGTCTCTCCCACTGTGGATGTCTGATGGGGCCAACAGCATCCACAGGCAGGGGCCTCAGCTCAGCACCCCAGGCCCCTGGATGGCCCAGCCAGTCTCCCACCTCGTGCGTGGCCCCCCCAGGGTGCCTCCTCTTCCCTAAGTACACCCGGCTCTGGCCTGAAGTCTTGGCATGTGCTGTTTCCGTGCTCTGACTGTCCTGGCCTCACTCTCTGCCTTGCCCAGTCCTCCACATTACTCAAGCCCCATCGGCAAGCCCTCTCTGGTGCCTTGGGGACAGGACCTGCCCTGACCCTCCAGCATGCACCGGCTCAGCCCTTTTCATCCACCAGGTGAGCTCACCTCCCATCAAGGTCTCCTCATCCTGTCAGGCTCAGCACCCTCTCCCCCGACCAGGCAGTGCCCTGGGAGGGGACAGTGGCTGCTCCTTGCCCCTTTTCTGGCATCTGTGCAGGGGCGTGGCCCCTCCCTCTCTGGGGCAGAGGGGCTGCAGGCAGGCAGAGCGGGTGCCACAGCACCGGCCCAAAGCGGCATTTTACTGTGGTTGTCCCTGGGTGCAGGCCTTGCTGAGCGGAGCAGCTGCACTCGGCTACTGGGGCTATCTGCCTGCAGTGACCTCCACATTTGCAGACAGGCTCGGCAGAGTGTGACAAGGCTCCTGGTGGGCTGATGGCACCCAGTCCAGGGCCACACGCTTACACCAGCACAGGATGGGAAATGCCAGAAGGCCACTACTGGGTGCTGGGCAGGTGAGTCACAGGTCTACACTGTAGAGCCTTCCGTGGGCAGCCCCCTAAGAAGAGCCATCTCCGTCCACGGGTGCTGCCCAGGAAGCCGTGAGGAGGGACAAGCAAGCTGCAATGCAGAGTGAACTCCACGTGTGTAAACATGCACCTGCATGTGTGCAGTGACATACTCTCTGGAAAGCCACCACCATCAGTGTACCGTTAATGAGTAGCGGGACTTTCACCCTAAATTGAGTCGTTTGTTTTTTACAAGGAGCTTCGGAAAGGAAGAAACAAACCCTCCCTGGGAAGACAGACAGAAAGAGCCTCCGTCTCACCTCTCTGGGTGTGCGTGGTGGGGATGGCAGGCCCTGGGCAGCAGGGGCTCCTCCAGGCTCAGCTCAGGGCGGGAGAGGCAGTGTATGAGGCGGGGGGACAAGGAACGGGGGCGATGGAGGTGCAGTGCCTGCGGAACTCTGAGTCCAGGCTGGAGCCCCCGTTTCCCCGTGAGTCTTCATGAGCACCTCTGCAGGCAGGGTCTTCCTGGGTGCCGCCTCACAGACACGAAACCCACCCAAACCACCCCACCCCCGCCTGTGACCGGGACTCAGGCTCTGAACTGATCCCAGCTCCCTGTGTCCTCCATGAGTGCAGGTCTTTGTCTGCTCACGGCCGCACCCCAGCACCGAACTGGCGTCTGGAAGTCAGCAAGGGGCTCCACATATTTTGTGGAATTCACTGAGGGGTATTATCACGTATGGGAGTCCAAAGGGCAAGGAAAGCAGCTATTTCATCTAAAGGGCCCCATGTGAGGGGTATTCTGGATATATTGTGTCCCTTTTCAAAAAAAGATATGGTGTTGTCCTAACCCTGCACCTGCGAGCATGGCCTCATTTGGGGAAATAGGGTTTTTCTTTGCAGACATGACCCGTTAAGTCCACACTGGAGCAGGGTGGCCCTAACCCCTTCTGAGTGGTGTCTTATACAAGAGGACAGACACAGTCACACCCCGGGAGAGGATGGCATGTGAGGGCCTGCGGACAAGCCGAGGAACACCAAGAAACACCCAGGGCTGCCAGAAGCAGAAGAGACAGGAAGGATTGCCCCTAGAGCGGACGGAGAGAGCACAGCCCTGCTGACGCCCTGAATTCCGACTCCCAGCCTCCTTAACTATGAGACAGTCAATTTCTGATCCGGGAGTGTGTGGTGTATAATCCACCCAGGTGGCGGCGTTTTGCCATGGCAGCTGTAGGGGACTAAGAACCCGCACAGGTGGGTCCCACAGGAGTGCAGCCTCCGGCTCCCACTGCATGCTAGCCAGGTGGCTGGGCTCCCACTGATCCTAGTGCCCTTATCCACCAAACAAGGATAACAAACAGGCCCTGAGAGAGTCCAAGGAGTCGTGCCGAGACCTCCAGCCATAAACACTCATGTAGTCATTCTGGTTAATGATTCATCTCACACGCTCTAAGGGGTAATGCCTGGACACGGCATCCAGGGCTGGGGAGAAGGAAGGAACACCTGGTTTCCTGCATACATGTCGTGGAGCTTTGCATGTGACAAGCCCGGGTCCAGCATCCTCTCGTGCAGCGGCCCCCATGAGGTGGAGCCGCAGCTTTTAATGCACCTCACGTAGTACAAGTGTCAGGCTGGGGCAGAGGCAGGCCTGTTCAAGACAGTATCTCTGTTTACATCCCCCTCTTCCCACCCCTCTGCATCATGGACTGGATCTCCACGCGCCTAACCCGTCCCGCTCTGTGGAAGGCCATTAATTTTATTTAACGATGCAATTTTGAAGGCATCTCTTCACTGCATTAGCACCCACTGTCCCCCAGGCTCTTCTTTTGGGCGCTGTGAACCCCCGCCCGTCCGGGCTGCACATGGCCCCCCACTCGGTCTCCCCTAGGGCTCCGCCCTGCTGGCTCCTCAGCTCGTGGTCCCACCGCCAGGCCTGACCATTCTGCTCACTGCCCCTCCAGGCCTGTCTTAGTCACCCAGTTCTGGCGTAACTCACATACCACAAGCGGGTGGCTTTAAAGAACAGAAATTTATTTTCTCACAGTTCAGGAGGCCACAAGTTCAAATCGTGGTCTCAGCCATGTCCGTTCCTTCCTGGTCGGTGGCCCCAGGTGTTCCTTGGTTCCTTGGCATTCCTTGGCTTGTAGACAGTCCTCACATGGAATCCGTCTTCTCCCATGTGTGTATTTGTGTCTATTCTGCTCTTCTTATAACTCAGAAATGATCACGTTTAAGATCCACCCTACACTGATACGCCTTAATTAACATAACAAGAGAAAAACCCTATTTCCAAACAGGATCACAACCACAGGAATCAAAAAAAAAAAAAAACCCACTGCCATCAAGTTGATTGACCCCATAGGCTTCCAAGGCTGTACATCTCTACGGCAGTAGACTACCACATCTTTGTCCCACAGACCTTTCAGTTAGCAATCGAGGGCCTTAACCACTGGGCCACAAGGACTCCTCCACAGGTGCAAAGGCCAGAAACTGAACACATTACTGGGAGGACACAATTCAATCCATAACATTGCCATCACCCCTCCCCGTTACTCCATGCCTCAGTTTCCTCTTATAAAATGGGGCTGGGCACACATACCCTACATGTTTGCTGGGGGCTTAAAGGAGAACTTACAGTCAATGCTGAGCCTGGAGTTTAATACCTGCTCTGTAAATTAATACCTTTATATTACTGTGGGCTTTGTCATTATTATTCTTAATTATAAACAAGAGTCGACAACCCATGGCTTCATCACAGATAAAGAAAGAGATGTAGGGGAAACATATAAGGTAATCATCTGTAAATGACAGTTTGGACCCTCCTCTCTTGAAGTCCATCTTATAAAGTAGGGGGTGACAGGAAGGCCTCCAATCCCAAAGGACTCCTATTTCTCCCACCCTAAGTCTGCTCTTGATAATTAGAATTACGTCACTTGAGATTCTGTCCTTTGATTTTAGATGAAAAGACCTAGACCCAGGTCAAATCACTATAGTCTAATGGGGAAGGTATGACATGGACACAGCCAACATTTCAAGACGATGGAATCACCTATCACTGCCTTCCCATTCCTTCCAGATGGTATCCTTGCAGGTTTCCACAGGCTGTTTCACCTAATTCCTGGCCTGGGAAGGGACCACGCTAGCTTACCCTGCTGTAGGTAGAGCTAATAGTTAGTTTGTCTAATGCAAGTTGGGAAAAATCACCATGAAGAATACTGTTGATTCAAATTCAATATGGAAGCTTCTTCTTACAACACTGTGGATAACTAGGTGCTCCTAGGACCTCTCACACTGCAGAACAAGTAACCCGCTACTGTTGAGTTGATTCCAAATGTGAGTAATCCCACACGACAGAGCAGAACTGCCCCATAGGGTTTCCTAGGCTGTAATCTTTATGGAAGCAGATGCCACGACTTTCTCCTGTGGAGTGGCTGGTGGGTTCGAACCACCAACCTTTTGGTTAGCTGCTCAGCCTTAACTGCTGCACCACCAGGGCTCCTTAGAACAAGTAAACACTGGAAATAACATACTGTTTGAGAAGCTTCTTGTCTCATTCAAGGTAGGGGTAGAGGGTAGGTCTCAGGAGAAACCCTCCTTCAGAAAAACAAAACAAAGAATTGGGACAGGAGAAACAAGGAAGTGAGGCTGGGCAGGAGTTGGAACATCAAGTTGCTGGAAGAAGTGAACCGCCTAAGGGACCAGAGCAAAAAAGTAAGCTTTGGTCTTAAGGCAAGGGGGAAAGACAAGCCCAGAACTTCAAGGCTGACTGAAATGGTTACAGGGTAGTAATGCCCCAGTGACTGGCAAAGCAGAATTAAAAATTCTCTGAATGAAGAAATCTCCAATCCCAATTTAAGCCAAGCCATGAACTCATAATCAATGATCAAATAGGGAAGAACGAAGAAACACCAAGAAACAGATTAGACACCCAAAGAGTGTAAGAACTGGGGGGTGAAACACGTGTGGGTAAAACGTCTAAAGAAATGAAAAATACAATCATAAAGATTATTACTAAGGGGCTATGTAGAATGAACACCGCCACTTGTCCCTCAGTTTGTCACACTGTGGTGACTTGCATGTTGCCGTGATGCTGGAGGCTATGCCACCAGTGCAGATGACACAACCTTGCCTGCTCCAAGTGAAGAGGAGTTGAAGCACTTACTGATGAAGATCAAAGACTACAGTACAGCCCTCAGTATGGATCACACCTCAACATGAAGAAAACAAAAATCTTCACAACTGAACCAATAAGCAACATCGTGAAAAAAGGAGAAAAGATTGAATTTGTCAAGGATTTCATTCTACTTGGATCCACAATCAACTCCCATGGAAGCAACAGTCAAGAAATCAAACAATGTATTATTGCATTGGGCAAATCTGCTGCAAAAGACTGCTTTAAAGTGTTAAAAAAGCAAAGATGTCACTTTGAGGACTAAGGTGTGCCTGACCAAAGCCATGGTATCTTCAATCACATCATATGCATGCGGAAGCTGGACAGTGAATAAGGAAGGCCAAAGAAGAATTGATGCCTTTGAATTACGGTGTTGGTAAAGAATATTGAATATACCATGGACTGCCAGAAGAATGAACAAATCTATCTTGCAAGAAGTACAGCCAGAATGATCCTTAGAAGCGAGGTTAGAGAGACTTCTTCTCATTTACTTTGGACATGTTATCAGGAGGGACCAGTCTCTGGAGAAGGGCATCATACTTGGTAAAGTAGAGAGTCGGCAAAAAAGAGGAAAATCCTCAATGAGATGGATTGACAATGTGGCTGCCAACAACTGGCTCGAACATATCAACAATTGTGAGGATGGCAGGACTGGGCAGTGTTTTATTCTGTTGTACACAGAGTCACCATAAGTAGGAACCGAACTGATGGCACCAAACAACAACAATAAACAGACAGATTTGAAAATAATTGAGCTTTTAAAAATTAAAAGTACAATTTTTAAAGTGTGACTTACCTGAACCAGCTGTAAGCTGAAAGATAAATTCAAAGAAATTACCCAGAATTCCACAAAAGCGACAAGTGGTTGGAAAATATGAAAGAGATGCTAAAGATATGGGGACAGAATAGAAAGTTCTAACATATGTCAGATTAACATCCCAGAAGCAGTGTAGAGACAATGCAGAAGAGGCAATATTTAAAAGGATAACAGCTGCAGTTTCCTGGACTGATGATGATCTTGAATCCACCAATCCAAAATGTACATAAGGCAGAGCAAAAATAAATCCAAACCTAGACACACAGTGGGAAAACTGCGGAACACTAAAGACAAAGATAAGATCTTAAATTGGCTAAACGAAAAAAACCAAACCCAGTGTCGTCGAGTTGATTGTGACTCATAGCTACCCTCCAGGACAGAGTAGAACTGCCCCATAGAGTTTCCAAGGAGCACCTGATGGATTTGAACTGCCGACCCTTCGGTTAGCAGCCGTAACACTTAACCACCACACCACCAGAAAAAACAAAACAAAACAAAACAGGGTTTCCTTAAATTGGCCAGATCTCTAAAAAAAGAAAAAAAATTGAGACAGACCTACAGCAGACTTCTAAACAGCAACAATGGAATAAGATCTTCAGAGTAACAAAAATAATGCTCAAAACTAGGAGCATATAAAAAAATAGCAAGGCGTATATAAGGTTTTATACGAGAGACTGACTTGATTTGTAAACTTTCACTTAAAGCACAATAAAAAAATAATGATATCAAACTAGAATCTTTATTTAGCAACATTTCCTGTGAAAATGACATATAAATATAAGCAAAAACTGGCAAATTTATCACCAAGATACTTATATGAAAGGAAATATCTAAAGGAAAAAGATCCCTGAAGAACTGAGATAAAGGAATGAATGGTGAGCAAATAAAGTGATAAATGGTTATGTAAATCCCAATCAACACCGGTTACATAAAATAACAACATCCAATCCTGGGGCGAGTAAAAAGAACAGAACTAAAACTAATGGATAACTAATAGTAGGTAAGTTGGGAGGGGAGTGGTCAGAGCTGGTGTTTAAAAGCTCATGTAGTATTCAGGAATTGAATGAGATAATGTCTAACTTTAGGGTTTGTTACAGTAAACATATCTGCTAAAATTTCATGGGAAATAAATGAAAGATTGAAGTAAAGTATATAAGTAGACAAAAAAGAGAATAAGGAAAAAAGAACTAAATTAAAAAAAAAAACCTCAATTGATTAAAAAAAAAAAAAACTAACCAAATGTAGGGGACGAACTGGATGTGCCCCTAGGCTTATAAAAAGCATGACTGGGATAACTGGTAACATGTGAATGCGGGTATGGGTTAGGTAGTAAGACTTGATTCCTGTTGGTTTACTGATGATGTTTGTAGGAGAGTCCTGGTGCTCATTAGTTACGCGCTGAAGCACGAAGGGCCAATGGGGCATAATGGCTGTCGACATTTGGAGAGTGTGGTTAAAAGGTATACGAGAGCTCCACTTCTGCAACTTTAATGTAAATTTTAAATATTTTCAAAATAAAAAGTTAAAAACTCTTTTAATGAAAAAAAAAATGAAGCTTTGAAAAGAAGAAATACAAATCAGGAAGTAAGATAAGAGTAACCAGTCCTACTATATCAGTAATGGATTAAGCCCTCCAGATAACAGACAGGGACTGTCAGGCGGTGTTTTTAAAATCCACTCACATGTTATTTACAAGAGACATACCTAAAGCATAAAGACACAGAAACATGGAAGATAAAAAGGTAGGAAAATACACCATGAAAGCATTCATCAAAAGAAAGCTGGCATAGACACATTAACAGCAGAAAAAATAGATTTTAAGATAACAGCTGTTCCATGGGACAGAAGAGGTCACTTCATAATGCCGAAAGTTCCAATTCACCAGGATGATCCGTCAACTTTAAATTTGTATGCAACCTAACAAAACAGCCACAGACTGTATAGAGCAAATATTTATAGATCTACGGGGAGAAATTCCCAAATCCTCTAGTGTAGTAGAAGATTTCAACACATTTCTCTCAATTTACGACAGGCCAGACATAACAAAAAAGGGAAAGATGCAGAAGATTTGAACTAGAATGCTAACCAGCTGGACACAGTGACACCAATAGAACCTTCCTGTGACAGCGAGAGAATGCGCCTTATGCTCAGGTACACACAGGACACTGACGGAAATTAAAAGTTCTGAGCTTTATCATAAAGCAAGCCTCAGCAAATCTCAAATAACCAGCATCACACCTAGGAAATTCTCTGAACAAAATGCCATGATTACAAGTTGCCTTAAAAAAAGAGTAAGTTAAAAAATCCCGTGCTTTTGGACATTCTATAATTTACTTCTAAAAAACTCATGAGTCAAAGAAAAAATCATAATAGATGTGATACTTAAAACTGAACCATAATGGAAACACTATACATCAAGACGTGTGGGATGTAGTGAGGACAGAACTTTAAAGGAGAATTTATAGCCTCTAAATACTCCTGAGAAAAGAAAGGCTGAAAATCCATGAGCTAAGTATCCAACCTTAGAAGTTAGAAAAAAGAACTACACAGTACACCCAGGGAAAGAGAAACGGAGGGATAATAAAAAGCAGAAATCAATCAAGAATCAAAATGAGCATAAAATGGAGCAACAAAGCCAAAAGTTAGTTCTCTAAAAACACTAATAAAAAAAGACAAGCCTCTGGAAAGACTGATCAAGGAAAAAAAATAACTGGACAAATAAACAATGCTAGGGATGAAAAAGGGTACAAAATATAGATAGAGCAGACCGTATAAAGACAATAAGGGAATATCAGAAAGAACCTTATGCCACTGCTTAGACGAAATGGACAAATACCTGGAAAAATAAAATTTACCAAAACTGACACAAAAAGGAAAAAGAACTGGCATGGTCTTGCAGATATTAGAACAGTAGACTATATCACAGAGAAAGGAAAAGAGAGACTAACTCCCAACTCATTCCATGAGGCTAGTGTAACCTCGATATCAAAGCCAGGCAAGACCAGAACAAGTAAGGAAACACAGAGAGCAAAATCGATGTGAAAATTCTGAATAAAGTATTATCAAACTAAATCCTTTGGTGAAAGTGAACGTTGATGATGATGTATTTACCCCAGAAACGGAAGGGCGGTTTAATGTTAAAAAACAATTACGTGTCATTCATCACGTTAACAGATTGAAAGAGAAAAAACTATATAATCATCTCAACAGATGCAGAAAAAGAATTTGATGAAATTCAGCACCCATCCTTGATTTAAAAAACCAAACAAACCAGCCAAAAACCTCTATTTATCCGCTAGCGAGCTTCCTTAATCTGACAAAGAACAACCGCAATGAGCCTAAAATTAATATCTTTAATCAGGATATTTTGGAAGCATCCTTTTAAAATCTGGAGCAAAACAAGGCTGTCCACGGTCATGCCTACGACCCCGAGCCGCAGCTCCACAGGGCTGTCCACAGTCACCCCTACGACCCCGAGCCGCAGCTCCACAAGGCTGTCCACGGTCACGCCTATGACACTGAGCCACAGCTCCACAAGGCTGTCCACGGTCACGCCTATGACCCCGAGCCGCAGCTCCACAGGGCTGTCCACAGTCACCCCTACGACCCCGAGCCGCAGCTCCACAAGGCTGTCCACGGTCACGCCTATGACACTGAGCCACAGCTCCACAAGGCTGTCCACGGTCATGCCTACGACCCCGAGCCGCAGCTCCACAGGGCTGTCCACAGTCACCCCTACGACCCCGAGCCGCAGCTCCACAAGGCTGTCCACGGTCACGCCTATGACACTGAGCCACAGCTCCACAAGGCTGTCCACGGTCACGCCTATGACCCCGAGCCGCAGCTCCACAGGGCTGTCCACAGTCACCCCTACGACCCCGAGCCGCAGCTCCACAAGGCTGTCCACGGTCACGCCTATGACACTGAGCCACAGCTCCACAAGGCTGTCCACGGTCATGCCTATGACACCGAGCCGCAGCTCCACAGGGCTGTCCACAGTCACCCCTACGACCCCGAGCCGCAGCTCCACAAGGCTGTCCACAGTCACGCCTATGACACCGAGCCGCAGCTCCACAAGGCTGTCCACAGTCAGGCCTACAACCCTGAGCTGCAGCTCCACAAGGCTGTTCACAGTCAGGCCTACGACCCTGAGCCGCCGCTCCACGCTCCACAACAGGGAAAGGAAGAGAAGCCAAAGGCACATCTATCCACACAGAAGAAATAAAACAATCATTACTGCAAGTAATAGGATTATCTTCAAAGGAAACCTAAAAGAATTCTTAGACAAATTGTTAGAAACAGTGAGGAATAAACATTTGGCTGACTATAATCTCAGTTTAGAAAAATCACACACATTTCTACACACCAACAACACCCAATTAGAAAATGTGATTTTTTGTTTTTTAGGAGACACTGCTTATAGCAATAAAAAATATGTGTTTAAGAATAAATCTAAGAAGATATATAAAAGATACATGTGCAGAAAATCACTGTTTAAATACAATTAAAAACATTTAAGAAGTCATAAATAAATGGGCATTTATATTATGCTCATAGATAGGAAGACTCAATCTCATGAAGCTGTCAGTTCTTACCAAATTGGTTCATAGATTCGATGCAATTCCAATAAAAATGACAAGAGGATTACTTATGGAACCTGAAAATATGATTTTAAAATAAATATAGAAGAGCAGAGGGCCAAGAATATCCAAGGTACTCCCAGAAATTACAAGGATGCAGGGAGGTCTGAGGGTACGGGCTAGGGTGCGCCTGATCCCTGACCCAAACCATGGTGTTTTCAATCTCCTCATATGCATGTGAAAGCTGGACAATGAATAAGGAAGAGGAAAGAACTGATGCATTTGAATTGTGCTGTTGGCAAAGAATATTGAATATACCATGGACTGCCAGAAGAATGAACAAATCTGTCTTGGAAGAAGTACAGCCAGAATGCTCCTTGGAAGTGAGGATGGCAAGACTTCTCCCTTACTTTGGACATGTTATCAGGAGGCACTAATCCCTGGAGAAGGACATCATGCTTGGTAAAGCTGAGATCAGCAAAAAATAGGAAGACCCTCAAAGAGATGGATTGACACAGTGGCTACAAGACTGGGCTCAAGCATAGCAACGATTGTAAGGATTGCGCAGGAGCAGGCAACGTTTTGTTCTGTTATACAAAAGGTTGTTATGAGTCAGAACCCACCTGACAGCACCTAACAACAACAAAGTGAGGTCTATCCCTACCAGATATCATCATTTAGTACAAAGAATCAATAATTAAGACAGTATTTAAAAAAAAAAAAAACTGCCATTGAATTGATTCAGACTCCTAGGAGCAACTCTACAGGATAGAGTAGAACTGCCCCATAGGGTTTCCAAGGCTGTAAAACCTTATGAAAGCAGACTGCCACATCTGTCCCTTGAGGAGCAGCTGGTGGGTTCGAACCGTTTAACCATTGTGCCACCAGGGCTCCTAAGACAGTATTGGGAGAGACAAACTGACCAGTGGCTCTTCAGAGAGAAGGAATAGAACCAAATACAAAACCTGTTATGGATTGTGTCCCCCAAAAAGGTATGTTCAAGTCCTAACCACTGCTATCTATAAACACAACCCTGCTGGAAATAGGGTCTCTGAAGATGTTATCAGTTAACGTGAGGTCATAGGGAGTAGGGTGTCTCTTAATCCCATCTGAGTGGTGTCCTTATAAAAGAGGAGAAGAGAACAAAGAGACAAGCAGGGAGAAGACGGCCGTGTGAAGATGTGTTCACAAGACAAGGAGCGCCGGGGCTGCCTTACCTAACTGTTCTGACTTACATACAAATTCAACTTAAAGACAGATTTAGGAGCGGAACCTGTTCGTAATCGGGGGACTGCCGGTATTTGGGTATTTTGTGCAGAACCATATAAGGAAGAGTCATATGTGGGACTCTTGTGTGGGGCAGACGTAGCAGGCAGACGAGTGGGAAGGGATCATTCCTGTTCAGGGCAACTGACTCTCCTCCAGAGAAACATAAAAGGCAAAACCTTAAAGTCTTCAGAAAAAAGCAAAGGAGAGTATGTTTCTGACCCTGTGGATGAGGAGTTCACAAGTGAGACACAAAACCCTCAACTCATCAAGAGACCCCACAGGGAAGTGAAAGAGAAGGTGCCGCTGAGGGACGACACTGGAGCACGCGTAAGCCAACAAAGCCTCTAGGTTAGCACGCGTGGTGCACACGTGTGTGTACATTCCACAGATCATTACGGAGAGGAAAAACAAACAATCCAATTTTAAAAATGGGCAAAAGGCATGAACAGACTTTTCACTGCAAAGGAAACATAAATATAAACATACAAAAAATTCCAACCTCGTTAGTAATCAGCAAAATGCAAATGAAGACCACAATTAGATACTATTTTACACTCACCAGATTGCAAAAAAGGAAGTCTGACACTATCAAGTATTGGATAGGCAGTGGATCAAAGGAACTCATCTACTGCTGGTGAGAATGCGGCAGCTCACAGCCGCTTTGGAAAACAGTTTAGTCTCATAAAGTTGAACCATCCACATACCTAACCAAAAACCTAACCAAACTCATTGCAGTCGAGTCAATTCCAACTCATAGTGACCCTATAGGACGGAGCAGAACTGCCCCATAAGGTTTCCAAAGAGCAGCTGGTGGATTTGAACTGCCGACCTTCCAGTTAGCAGTTGAGCTCTTAACCACTACACCACCAGGGCTCCTCCACAAGCCTAAGGCCTAGGAATCACCCTCCCATGCACAGGTCTGGAGAAACGCTCTGTCATGGATTAACTGTCTCCCAAAAATGTGTGTCAGCTTGGCTAGGCCATGATTCCCAGTATTGTGTGATTGTCCACTATTTTGTCATCTGATGGGATTTTCCTATGTGACGTAAATCCTACATCTATGGGGTTAGTGGCAGTTATGATAATGAGTCAGGACTCAATCTACAAGATTAGGTTGTGCCTTGAGTTAATCTCCTTTCAGATATAAAAGACAGAAGCAAGCAGAGAGACAGGGGATCTCACACCACAAGAACGCAGCACCGGGAGCAGAGTGCATCCTTTGGACCTGAGGTTCCTGCGCGGAGAAGCTCCCAGGCCAGGCAATGATTGATGACAAGGACCTTCCTCCACAGCCAACAGAGAAAGAAAGCCTTTCCCTGGAGCTGGCACCCTGAATTCGGACTTACAGCCTCCTAGACTGTGAGCGAATAACTTCTGTTTGTTGCAGCCATCCACTCGTGGTATTTCTGTTACAGCAGCACTAGATGACTAAGACACCCTCCCTCCTGCCAGGAGATAGACCCAGGGTATTCACAGCACCACTGTTTGTGTCACCAAAACACTGGGACGAATCTACATATGTGCTGAGAGAAGCCGAGATACACAAATACGGTACATTCCCACAGTGTACCGCTGTGCATCGGTGGGAAACGTCAGCTCTGCTGTGCGCAGATACACGGCGGAGTCTTGGAAACAAAGTTGAATAAAAAAGCAAGGCTCAGAAGAATACAAATCTTATGACTTGATTTTCGTGGAGCTAAAAACCAAGCAAAACTAAACTGTATACCGTTTAGGGATAAGCACATTTTGCAAACATAGTATAAAATAATGCAAAGCTATTTAAAACTAGAAAAAAGGAAGGGAAAATAAAGATCAAATTTAGGAAAGAGGGTCTGTTGGGGTGAGCACAGGTGGTGGAATGAGGCTGAACACTTACAAGGGCCAACTGAGGCCACTTCCGTTTCCGGATCGGGGGTGGCTGACGGAAGTTCACTGTATCACTAACTGTACGTCCTAAATACACGGTGCACATAACAGTTTGTTTGTATCACATAACAGACTAGAAAACGGTCATAAAAATGACTCTGCTGAGACTGCACATGATTAGTTGCTATTGAGTCCACTCCGACTCACGGCGACCCCGCGAACAACAGAACAGAACGCGGCCCCAGCCTGCGTCACCCTCACAGTCGCCAACAGGTCCAACTCTTTCAGTTCAGCTAGGGCATCAACCCATCTCAGCAAGGTCTCCCCACCCTCACTGGTCCTCTCCTTCACCAAAAGTGACGCCCTCCTCCATCGACTGAGTCCCCCTGGTAACGCGCCCAAAGCAAGCAACAATGTCCTGTTGTGATCCACGGGGTCTCCGCCGGCTGAGTGACCCGCGGGGTCCCCGCCGGCTGAGTGACCCGCGGGGTCCCCGCCGGCTGAGTGACCCGCGGGGTCCCCGCCGGCTGAGTGACCCGCGGGGTCTCCGCCGGCTAACTTTTGGAAGTAGAAGATCATCAGGCCTTTCTTCCTAGTCTGTTTTAGCCTGAAAGCTCTGCTGAAACCTGCCCACAACGGGTGAGCCTGCCGGTATTTGAAATACAGTGGCGTAGCTTCTAGCATCGCAGCAACATGACAGACGGACAGACGCTGAGGCATCTACTGAGACTGTTGTTAGTTTCCGCTGAGTCAATTCCAAGTCACGGAGATCCCACGTGACAAAGTAGAGCTTCCATGTTGGGCTTTCTAGGCTGTGATCTTCACGGAAGCAAATCCACAGGTCTTTGTCCCGCAGAGCCGCTGGGTGGGTTTGAATTACCAACCTTTCGGTTAGCGGCCAAGCGGTTAACAGTCACGCCACCAGGGCTCCTTCTCTGGAGACCAGCTACGGCGTTATACGGACATTAGGTCAAACATCACAACCACCTTCATGCTGCCTGCGAATCCGATGTCCAACTTCCCCAAGATTCTAAAACCCCACTGTGCTCAGATCCTAACCTGCTCACCCCACAACCATCACCACCCAGTGATATCGAGTTACAGAGAACAGGGCTAAGATCTGACATCCCAGCAGAAGACTCCCCCACGCTCAGGTTCCAAAGTCCTGTCCCATGAGGGTCCCAGAAGGGCGTGTCTGCTGACTAACACCACCTCGGGTCCATCCTCGTTCGCCACACTAGAGGGAGCCCACTGTCCCCCAGAGAACAGCCCTGCGCACCCACAGCTCACACCCCTGGTAGGTGCTCCCCCCAGAATATGGCAGGGTAGGCCTCCAGCGAGAGGCTCCTGCCTGTCATGTGGTGATCATCCAGGGTCCCCTCTTCCCAGTTACATTGTCAGGTGGCCCCTTTGGCCAACTGCAGACTGCTCCTGGGCCCCAATGACATGGAATCTGGTTTTGGGCAGGTTCCCGGGGAGCGGAGAACAGGGACCCAGGCCTGTAGTTCATGCAGAGAAAGCTCCAGGGAGGCAGGGGCAGGGGCAGGAAGAGGAACTGGCCAGGTGTCAGGGTTTTATTCAGATAAAGAGTCTTTGCAGAGTTAGTCAAGGATGCAGATGAAACCAGCCAGGGTTAGGATGGGCCTGAAGCCCCGTGACTGCAGCCTTATAAGAGAGGGAGAAGACACAAGGAAGACCCATGTGAGGATGGAGGCAGACACTGGAGGGATTGGGCCACAAGCCAAGGAACCCCTGAGGCCATCAGATGCTGGGAGACAGGGAAGGACCCTCCCCCAGAGCCGTCAGAGGGTGCACAGCCCTGCTGAGCCCTTGCTTTTGGACTGCAGGCCTCCAGGGTGACAGGATGAATTCCTGCTGTTTCAAGGCCCCAGTGAGTAGTGGGGGGAAGAAGGTCCCAGCAAGGGTGTGGTCTCGGTGGAGCAGGGCCACCCTCTACCTGGTCCATACCCTACACAGGTTCCCACCTCTAGGAGTGGCTGTCTGTGCTCCACATCAGGCAGGCACTGCAAGGGTGTGAGCTAGCAGGACCTCACTCAGCCCAGTGGTAGAGGGAACCCTGGGTGCCCTTGGCCTCCACTGCCCAATTAGGAAGGGCACAGCCTCTGCAGGGAGACATTGCTGGGTCCAGACCACCTCCTGCCCTGTGGCATCAACCCCTGAGCCCCAGCACCCATCTATGACCATGTGGACTAAAATCGTTGCTATCCAGTCAATTCTGACTCACAGCGACCCTGTAAGGACTCACAGTGACTCATAGAGTAGAACTGCCCCATAGGGTTTCCAGGGCTATAAGCAAAGAATACCAAAAAGGTATCTACCTGTGCTTTATTGACTATGCTAAGGCATTCGACTGTGTGAGTCATAACAAATTATAGTTAACACTGCAAAGAATGGGAATTCCAGAACACTTCATTGTGCTCATTCAGAACCTGCACATAGATCATGAAGCAGTCATTCGAACAGAACAAGGGGATGCTGCATGGTGTAAAATCAGGAGAGGTGTGCATCAGGGTTGTATCCTTTCACCATATTTATTCAATATATAGGCTGAGCAAATAATCTGAGAAGCTGGACTATATGGAGAAAAATGGGGCATTAGGACTGGAGTAAGACTCATTAACAACCTGCATTATGCAGATAACACAACCTTGCTTGCTGAAAGTGAAGAGGACTTGAAGCACTTACTAATGAAGATCAAAGACCACAGCCTTCTGTATGGATTACACCTCAACACAAAGAAAACAAAAATCCTCACAACTGCACCAACGAGCAACACCATGATAAATGGAGAAAAGATTCAAGTTGTCAAGGATTTCATTTTACTTGGATCCACAATCAATGCCCATGAAAGCAGCAGGCAAAAAATCAAAAGACACATTGCATTGGGCAAATCCGCTGCAAAGAACCTCTCTAAAGTGTTGAAGAACAAAGATGTCACTTTGAGGACTAATATGCTCATGACCAAGCTGAATAATGAACAAGGAAAAGCAAAGAAGAATTGACACATTTGAATTACGGTGTTGGTGAAGAATACTGAATATACCACGGGCTGCCGGAAGAATGAACAAATCTGTCTTGGAAGAAGTACAGCTCAGAGGGTGGCGAAACTTTGTCTCACATACTTTGGACATGTTGTCAGGAGGGATCAGTCCCTGGAGAAGGACATCATGCTTGGTAAAGTAGAGGGTCAGTGAAAAAGAGACCCTTAATGAGATGGATTGATGCAGTGGCTGCAACAATGGCCTCAAACATAGTAATGATTGTGAGGATGGTGCAGGACCTGGCAGTGTTTTGCCCTGTTATACACAGGGTTGCTATGAGCTAGAACCGACTAGAAAGTACGTAACAACATAACACGACAACAGTCTTTACAGAAGCAGATCATTACATCTTTCTCCCAAGGACCCACTGATGGGTTCAAACTACTGACCTTTCAATTAGCAGTCAACCGCTTCACCACTGCGCACCAGGGCTCCTTTCATGCAGGCTAGACCAAGTCCTATCCCAGACCCAGGCTCAGGCTATGCACACAGTAGGTGCTTAGTGTCTCCCACTCTGGCTCATGCCACATCTCTGGGAGAAGGCTGGGCCTGGCAGTAGTATCATGCCCATTTTGCAGTTGAAGAAACTGAGGATCAGAAGGGAACCAAGACCTCAGGCCATCATGTCAGCTCCGTAGCCTTGTCTGGCCCCAGGGCGGGAGAGCTCACCAGGTTCAGGCCTCAGTGTTGTTGGGTTGATCCCCCATTTTGAATGTTAAGAAGGAGGTGTAGACAGGCTGCCCACATGTGCTCTCCAGACCCAGGGGACAAAATTCTGAGTGTCCAGGATCAGGAAGGCATGGGGCTGGGGTCCGAGGCCAGGCTGCCCCCTCCCTCTGATGTGAAACCCAGCCCCAGACCTGCAGGCAATTGAGCAGGCTGAGAAAGCCAAGGCGTGAGGGACAGCGAGGGTCCCACCCCGGAAGGTAGCTAAGGTCGGTGTGTGAGAGGGGGCCTGGGCCTGTCCCTGTTCCAGGAGGAGGATGCTATAGGTAGGGGTTTTAGGTTGAATTGTGTCCCCCAAAAATGTGTGTCAGCTTGGCTAGGCCATGATTCCCAGAATTGTGTGACTGTCCACCATTTTGTCATCTGATGGGATTTTCCTATGTGTTCTAAATCCTACCTCTATGATGTTAATGTGGCAGGACTAGAGGCAGTTAAATTAATGAGGCAGGACCCAATCTACAAGATTAAGTAGTGTTTTGAATCAATCTCTTTCGAGGTATAAAAGAGAGAAGTGAGCAGAGAGACGTGGGGGCTTCATAACACCAAGAAAGTAGTGCCCGTGGAAGGCCGTGTTCTTTGGACCCAGGGTCCCTGCACTGAGAAGCTCCTAAAATAGGGGAAGATTGATGACAAGGACCTTTCCCCAGAGCCTACAGAGACAGAAAACCTTCCCCTGGAGCCGGCGCCCTGAATTTGGACTTCAACCCTAATAGAGTGTGAGAGAATGGATTTCTGTTTGTGGAAGCCACCCACTTGTGGTACTTCTGTTATAGCAGCACTAGATGACTAAGACAGAATGGAACAGACAGAACTGAGTTCAGGGAGTGGAGGGCCAGGTGGGGGTCTCCCAGACCCCCTGGACGGCAGGCCAGAAGGGGAAGGGGAGACGGGGGCCAGGAAGAGAGGACAGCACTGGAATCTTTGTGAGGAGGAGCCATCTTGTAGATGTGCTGATGGCATCGTCTATGAAGACGCGGTGCCCACTTCCAGGGGCCTCTGCTCACTCTGTCCCGGCAGGACTGCACACAGAGTAGCTGGGACACTCTGCAGCCACTTCCACAACGGGCTTCCACAGCAAGCTCGAGGCTCTCCCCTCACTCCTCTCTGCCTCGAGCCCAGCGATGTCTGGGAGGCGGTTGCCCTCTCCGTCCAGGAGCAAAGCCACATCCAGCCCTCTGTGCTTGAGTGGCACAGCAAGAATCAACCCTGAGGTGTGGGGCCACTTGTTACGGCATCGAAACAGAGGGCTGTGACAAGCTCCAACTAACCAGGGGTGCTAAGCCTGCCTCCACTCCACCTTGCTGCGTGACCCTAGGTGGCCCCTTGAGCTCTCTGGGCCATCCACTTCCTTCTTCAGGACAACAGGCAGACTGTGATGGTCCTTCCCAATGAGGCCCACTGGCGCCGAGGTGGGCAGCCCTGCCCTGTGTGTGCGCTGCAGCTATTGACGCAGGTAGGCCCTGAGCTAATAAAGCCACCCGCCGACAACCACTCAGACTGTAGCCACACTGTTCTCTTGCTCTACGCTCCTTTCCCTGCAGCAGCAAGAGTGTTTTTTTTTTTTTGAGGAAAAAATGCAAATTTGGCTATAATAAGCCCCCCCCCCCAGTAGCTGCTAATTAAAGCTCCTGGGGGCACAGGTCTAAATCAGTGGGTGCACAGGCAGAATCCCCAGAAATGCATGAGCCCCAGATCCCTTCCAAGCACACAGCAGCACCACTGGACCAAAGCAACCAAACAGCCATCAAAGTCGCGGGTCTCATTAGCGCGGCGGAAGCATCTGGGGCACCTAACAAGCCCCATCACAGGCTTCCCTGTCGCTTTTGTTTTTCCTTCAGAACCTTTTCATCTGTCTTGCTGACAGCATTGTTAGTGAGCCCTCGTGGTTGTGTACCTGAGGCAGGAGCTGAGTACAGGGGTGGGGTGAAGGACGGAGAAGATGGGGTACGGCGCAGGAGACAACGCCAGGCCAAGGGGCTGCCCAGACATCAGGGCGCGGCGCAGGGGGAGCCGCCCTTTTCCATCGTCAGCTCCCTCGCCTATAACACGGAGACGGGGTTCCATTGTGGGAGCAGCTGTAAGGAAGGGGGAACGGTGCGCAAGGGACAAGGGACAGTGCGCAGAGAGTCCTAGCGGACCTGGCACGTGGGTGAGGGATCAGTGATTGATTCCCCCTCCTGTGCAGCCCACAGAGTGATGGGGGTATCAACGCTTCCCGCCATGGTGTCTCAGCCCAGCAGAGGAAGGAAGAGGGGCGCTGAAAAACTGCCCAGTCTCCTCCACATTCCCTTCACTGGCGGGGTGCTGTCCGTGGTGGCGAACCCACACCTGCAGCTCACCCCGGGCTTAAACTGCCTGTTTAAAGGATGGGGGAGTACCTGCGGGGTGCAAAGGGTTAGGGGTTAATATGCTGGGTTGATAAGACAGAGGCACCTTGAAAGAAAGGCCTAGCAATCTACTTCCAAAAAATCAGCCATTGAAAACCCTGTGGAGCACTGTTGTAATCTGACATACACGCGGGCTCCATGAGTCTGAATCGACTCTACTGCAATGAGGTTGTTTGTTTACTTTAAATAAATAGAGTCCCTGGGTGGCACAAATGTTTAAAGTGCTCGGCTGTTTACTGAAAGGTTGGAGGTTCGAGTCTAGCCAGAGGCTCCTTGGAAGAAAGGTCTGGCAATCTACTTCTAAAAACTCCACCATTGAAAACCCTGTGAAGCACAGTTCTACTCTGATGCACACAGGGATGCCCTGAGTCAGGGGTCAACTCACCCTCGTGGCTCAAGGATGAAAATGCTGAGACGCAGACTCATGCAGAGGCAAGCGGTGAGTCTGGCCCAGGGGGTCTGGAGTCAGATCCTGGGTCTTCCCATAGCGCCTGCCACCTTGGTCAGACCCCAGCTCCCCAAATGCTGACCACTTGGCCACCTCACACACGATGATTTTCTCCCATCAGATGCCTGCTCAGGGGTGTCTCTCTGAGCTGTGATTCCCTCATGTGGTGCCGAAGAGGGAGATGCTAAAGGCCAAAAGAGCCACCATCAAGAATGGAGTGGCTGTCCTTCTGGATTCTGAGGGGAAGGGGGTTGAGAGCAGGGGTGCAGAGTGTGGGTCCACTCTTTGTGTCCCACCCAGGTGCCTGGGCCACCAGGAGCAGGCAGCCTGGGAGCAGCTCAAGGCAGACACCAGCTCCTTCAGTGGGGGCACACACAAACCTGTCAGCACACTCCTGTCCATCCCAGTTGTGCTCACACCTCCATCTCCTGAAAGCATCCGTTCTGTCCTTGGGGCACTCCCGCCCCGGACATGGGCCAAGGCTCATTAGAGCAGTGTCTCACCCCCTTCACTAACTCCTGGCCGTCCCAGGTCCTACCTCCTCCTACCCGCATCTGTCTGCAGAACACGCACTTCGAGAAGCTCTTGTTTGACGTCTGGGTGGTTTGTTTGGTTTCATTTTGTTTTCCTTTCTGCTGTCAAGAGGTAAGCAGACACGCCATCTCACCCCCTAAAGAGGACAAATTAATAATGCATTCACAGCAGGTGGGAGAGCAGGGGGCGGGCTGGGTGCCCAGCCGTGGCTGTGTGACCCAGGCCAGGTTGCTGAGCCTCTCTGGGCCTCTCTTCCTCACCAGTAAGTTGGGGCTGGGGATCCTGCCCTCCCTGAGGTTTGAGGGGTGGTGGTACAACAGAGCTCAGAGGAAGATGGGGACCCATGGGACACCTGTCAACACACCCAACACTCAGAAAGGGGATATTTCCAGGTGAGGAGGGGATAGCTGAGAGGTGGTGCGTGATTTCACCGAAAGTCACAGAGTGACAGGACGCAGCCCTGTTCACCTCCAAGCTCACCCCCCAGCACTGCATCCGGTGCCTCAGGGCCAGATGTGGCGTGGGGACCTCACCTACTTCCTGCTCTCACTGCACTTATGATCACCTCACCCCTTGGGCAGGGCTCTGGACCGGCACAGACACCCCTACTCCTCAGTGTGCTGGGCAGCACCACACCCCCGACCTACCCGGGCCTTGGCATGATGGGCACTTCAGTTCCTGCCCTGCCCCCCTCACAGGCTGGCGTGAGTCTCACCTGAGGTCATGGGTGTGGACACGCCCTACTCTCCACCAGGTGTTGCACAGGTGTGAGGCCGTCAGCCCAGGTCAGCCTCCTTCCTGCCCTTGCCCCACCCTGTGGCCCCGTGACCCTTCCCCCAAGGGCCCTCCCACGAGGACCCTTCCCCCAGGACCCTCCCACCCAAGGACCCTTCTCCCAGGACCCTCCCCCCCAAGGATCATCCCCCCCTGGAGGACCCTCCCCTCAGATGACCCTCCCTCCCAGGACTCCCCCAGAAAACCCCCCCACCAGGACCCTCTCCCCCTGGACCCTCCCACCCAGGGACTAACCCCCCAGAGGACTCTCCCCCCCAGGACCCTCCACCCCAGAGAATTCTCCCCCCAGAGGACTTTTCCCCCAGGATTCTCCTACAAGGACGCTACCCCCCAGAGGAACTTTCTCCCCAGGACTCCCCCTGCTGGAGGACCCTCCCCGCTGGAGGATGGCATGTGCTTGATTAGCTCTCCCAGATCCAACGTGGCTCCTCCCAAGAGGGGTGACATTTGGGAGGAGACTGGATGGGCAGGAACCTCCCCCTCAAGCCACCACTAAGGGTGTGAGTGCTCCCTCGGCCTGGCAGGGATGGCAGTCGTGATGCTAACAATAACGGCGGCAAAGAACACTGAATATACCACGGACTGCCAAAAGAGAGCACATCTGTCTTGGAAGTACAGCCAGAACGGTCCTTAGAAGCAAGGGTGGTGAGACTTTGTCTCATATGCTTTGGACATGCTATCAGGAGGGATCAGTCCCTGGAGAAGGACATCATCCTTGGTAAAGTAGAGGGTCAGTGAAAAAGAAAAAGGCCCTTAACAAGATAGATTGACACAGCGGCTGCAACCAGGGGCTTAAGCCTAACAAGGATTATGAGGATGGCACAGGACTCGGCAGTGTTTCGTTCTGTTGTACATGGGGTCGCTATGAGTCGGAACTGTCCTGACGACACCTAACAACAACAACAGCAATAACGACAGCAATAACGGTAACGTGCTGCTAACAATAATGACGGCAATAACAGCAACTGCAAAAGGAATGAGAGTGAAGAAGGTGTCCTGAGTGCCAGGCAGTGGGCTCCAAAGATGAGCTCCAGGGCCGATGGCAAGTCCCAGCACCACTGCCAGCTGCTGAGGATGAGACCAAGGCTCCAATGACCCCTGACTGGCCACACCAGGGGCAGGTCTCCACCATGCTTGGCCTAGTGGCTATTCGGGGCCACAAGGTCCTGTCTCAGGGTCCCCCAGGGCCCGAGCCATCACTGACACCTGCAATGACTCAGGCAGGATGTGTAACCTCCCTGAACCTCAGTCTCTTCATCTGTAAGTGGCAGGAGTAATTGCCACCTCCAGGACGGTCATGTGGATCAGAAAAAGCATGTCAAGCCTTTGCCCAGGGCCTGGAGCATGGCCACCTGCCCAGGGTGGCTGACATGGCTCCTGTCACAGATCGTGGCTCCTGTCCAGGATCTCAGAGCCTGTGGTAGGACAGTGGGAGGAGGTGGGCATGCTCAGGTCACCCCCGCCCACAGTCACCATCCACCCCTTGACTCCTCCTGCCTTCAGAGCCCTGCTGAGCAGCGGTGGGGCTGGGCTGGCGGGGCTGCACGAAGGGCTATGAGAGGACGCGGAACTTTTTCCAGAAGCTGAAAATCAATTCCCTGCAGAGATTCCTGGCCTTTTCATTTAGAGAGCAATAAAATTCTCACTGCCTCCTTTTCACTTTCTTTCTTGGCAGAAAGTGCTGAGAGCCGAGCCATGGCTCTGGCCCTACCCACTCGGCTGGTGGAGGCCCGGAAGTGTGTTAAGGCTTTTTAATGAGACCAATCAGTGTCTGTTTGCAGTAGGCCGGGCCTAGCCAACTTAATTCCGCTGTGTTTTCCAGGCTTCCTGGCTGCAGCTGGCCTCCCCCGTGCCCTGCTGGGCTGAGCTCCCTGGCACAGCAGCCAGACCCACCCGGCGCCTCCCGCCACCTTTCCCTGTGGCCCAGCAGAGACCATCCCGCCACCAGGCCCACAAGGAAGCAGCCTGGCCGCCCAGGACCACTGCCCACTCTCTCCTGTCGTCTCCGCAGCCCAAGCCGACAAAAGGACCAAAAATACTCCCAAGTCTCCAGCAAAGCTCAGGCCCTTTGACAACCCCCTCTGGACACAGCAGAGTGGGCAGTGGGGCTTGCGTGGACTGTCCTATGAGACCGTCTATACCTGTTGCACCTTTGGCCGTCACCCCCGGGTGCCCAGCCCCTCCGGTGCCTCCCCTTCCTGTGTCTTACATGGTGGAGCTCGGGCACAGTCTGACTGCCCTTGGAGAAGAATGGTGACTCCTTAGGAGCAGGGGAATGTCGCCTCCTTCACTGCGCTCCCACACACCTGGCACAGGCCCCCTGGACAGAGCAGGTGCTTGGTAGATGATGGCCCGTAGAAAGCACAGTCACCACTGTCCTCAGGCCACCAGCTGTCAGGCCTGAGAGGAGAGGAGGTAGCAAGAGGTGTGAATCGTGAGGCTGTTGGGGACAGAGGCCTCAGGTGGTTGGAGGGTAGTGGGGCAGGTTGGGATATTGACTCCAAACCAAGAAGGCCTGTGACTAAGACATGAGCATCTCAGAGACAGGGCTGTCTTTCTCAACTCTCCCAGTGCCCTGTGGAGTGCCTACCACTACCACCGCTTCCACAGCCACCACCACCACCGCGATTATCACCACCACAACCATCACCACCCTCACCTCCACCATCATCACCTCCACCACCACCCTCACCACCACCACCACCTCATCGGGAGAACAAGTTACTGTACTACGCGCTTCACGCGCAGCCCCAGGAGGCCTTGCTGATATACTATTTTACAGGTGAAGACTGAGGTACAGAGAGGTTCAGCAACATGCCCAAAGCCACACACAACTAGTCACTGGCAGAGCTGGGATTAGAACCCAGCTCTGTCTGAATCTGGGGACAACACTCATTCCTTGCATGAACGGCAGCAGCCACCCCTGCTCAGCACAACCCTGAGGAAGGCGGAGAACTGGTCGCTGGGCCTGGCTCTGGCCCTCTAGAGCACTGCTGCCCTGGACCACAGGTACAGGAGGGAACACTGGCTCATTAGCATGCGGTTTGCATACAGCTGCCAAGAAGGAGCAGCCCTTCCCCACTGCTTCAGAGCAGCATTGTTTCTGTCTGAAAGGGACCTTCCCACACACACACCCATTCCCCAGGCACCCTAGAAGCAGACACCCACCTGGGGCCGTGCACCCTTGTCACCTCTCTCACTCCCGGCTCAATCCCACCTTGGGGTGACCTTGGATAGGGAACCCCTTCTCTGGGCCGCAGCCTCCTCATAAAGCAGCCAGGGGCTCCCGCGGCCTCCCAGGAATCCATGTCTCTGGTGAGGCCTGCCCAAGATGGCACCCAGAGTGGGGCAGGGTGGAAGCCCGCAGCCTCCTGTGCGGTGCTGAGGGGCCACCTGGGGGAGAGGCAGGAGTTCTGTGCAGACCGGACAGTCTGGTCTGGGCAAGTCTAAACTCCTGGGCTGGGCAGGACATGAGCAGCTGCCCCTGGAGCCACTGGCAGTGGCCTTGCCAGCCTGGGGGTCTCTGGGGCCTCGCCCTCCTCTAAGCCACCATCTTCCAGCAGGATCCCAAGTCCCCTGCCTGCCCTGTGACTCCCTGCACCGGAACACTGGCAGCGCTCAGAAGCCCCCAGCCCAGTTGGCCTCGCTGAGTAGGGGGGCAGGCTGGGCAAAGGTGTCCAGGGGCAGGCTTCCTGGTCAGAACCCTGGGTACCTGATAAGGGCCTCCTGGAGATCCTGACCTGAGGTTGGCCTGCCTGACTGCTCCCTGGGAGATATGAGGGGCCCCAGACACCCCCTTATACACACACGTGGCGTGAACACTCAGAGGCTGGACACATGGCTCCCAGGGCAAGAGCAGCTCTTCCTCCACCCCCAGCACCCACCTCACCTACCCCTTCCCACCACCCATTTGCTTCCTTAAGACCCAGCCACCTCCCAGAAGCTTTTCTGCCCACACACTGATCCCACAACCACCCCTGTGCTCCTGTGCACAAGCACACACATGCATGCACACTTGCACACATGCACACATGTGCACAAACATGCATGCACACACACACGCTCTCACACATGCACACATACACACACACTCATGCACACACAAACACGTGCACATGTGTGCGCACACACACACAGAAGTTTACTGCTGCCCTGAATTCCTGTCTCCCTCACGCTGTTGGGGAGCTGGGGTGTGTCCACTGGATCTTGGGCAAATCTGAGTCTCTGGCCTTGGGGTTCTTGTCTGTGAAATGAGAACAGGCACTCCTTATCTCCCGGACCATGGTGGGCAGCCATCGCAAGTCACACCCCGCCACCCTTCTCCAGGACGAGGGACAGTCCCTCCTAGCTTTAGGGGATGGCCCTGTCAGTCCTTCTGAGTCCCTCCCCAACTCCCCTCTTCTGGGAGGCCTTTCCAGATGAATCTAGGCCATGTTGATTTATCCTCTGTCCTGGCCTGGCTCCGCCATGCCAGCATTTCATTAGCCACTTCCTTGGGGTAGACGCCCATGCCCCACAGCCCTCCCAGGGCCCAGGGCGAGCAACCAGGTACCCGAAAGCTCAGTGGGAAGAACAGGGCAAGGGGCCAGAAGATGGGGCTCCACACCGCCCTCCCTCACCCCCAGTACCTGGGCCAGACGCACTAGCAGAGGCCTCTGCACAGATAGGGAGGGCAGCGGACCCTTGCCTGGCCAGGCAGATCGGTCAAAGAGAGGAGATCCATGACAGTTATTGAGGCCTTTGCTGTCCGCCACAGACGGGTCAACAGCTCAGCTCACACTTCAGGTCTCTCACCTCCACAACCCCAGAGCCACCCAGCTCAGACCCCCACAGACCGAGATACCAGGACATAGCAGCGCTTCCTGAGGCGCCTGTGGGCCTGCCACGCCTGTGGCCTGATTCTTCTCCTACAATCGGCCCAGAGAGCACACAGTCAACCTGTGACCCAGGTGTGGACAGGTCAGCCCGTGCCCTGGGCTTGGATGGGCTGTACTGTGACCCAGGTGTGGACAGGTCAGCCCGTGCCCTGGGCTTGGATGGGCTGTACTGTGACGCAGGTTCGGAGATGAGTCTTCCGGGCTTAAAAGGCTGGGGGTAAAAAACTCCTTTGAAGGCTTTGTGCTAATGCAGCTAGAAACCCAAAACCCACTGCTGTTGAGTCCCTTCAGACTCATAGCGACAGAACTGCTCCATAGGGTTTCCAAGGCTGTAATCTCTACAGAAGCGGACTTTTTCCCCACAGAGGGCTGGTGGGTTCGAGTCCACGGGTTTGAACTGCCAACCTTTCAGTTAGCAGCCAAGTGCTTATCCACTGCACCACCGGTGCTCCCTGCAGCTAGGAAAAAAAAAAAATTTTTTTTTTTTTTTTTTTCCCCTAGCTGCAGCTAGAAAAGCCTCCCACAAATCCCTAGTCCTGGAGCCGCCTCCTCTGAATGCCCCCCTCCCTGCAGCGCCCCCACCCGGCGCCCTCCTCTGGCCCCTCCTCCCGCCCCTCCCACCCAGAGCAGAGGGTTTAACCTCCTGCGGCGTGTCCTGCTCCCTCTGCAGGTCAGGTGGGCCAGGTTCAGACCGGTCCCCTCCCTCACTTCCCCACAGCTGTCCCCACAGCGCCTGGAAACACCATCCGCATCTGCACTTCTCAGCAGAGACCAGGCCAGAATCTACAACAATCCAGTCAGGACAGTAACTTCCCCAGCGTTCTCTGCACCGCGACGCAGCAGCTCTGGGCCAGCAAAATCCAATTGTCCTTTGTTTAACCTGATCCAGATCCAAATGAAAAGGCAGCCGCCTCCGGGCGCCACCTGCATTCTATCCTCCACCCTGGCTCCAAGGCGCCAGGGGCTCCAGGCACCAGGCTGGCAGCAGCCCCCGCCCCATCCTGCAGAACGGCTCCTCCTGGCTCTCAGAGTTAAAATCTCTTTGCCAGGAATGCAATTAGGAGATTTTAAATATGGAAGGAGAGCCGGTCACTCCTTCCCCTGGGGCACCTGGTGCTTGAGTCACAGCTCACCCCGAAGGTCTGGCTGGAAGGAGGGGAACCTCGCCTTCAGAAAGAGAGAGTGGCCCTGGCACATTGCCGGGCATGACCCCATCCTGGCCAGCAGTCCTCAGCCTTCAGAGCCCTGGCTACCCACCCAGGATAGGCCCTTCCTGTCCATTTCTCCTCCCACCCTCCAAAGGCCACTTTCTCCAGGAAGACCTCCATGGTTTCCCAGTGTTGATGGACCAAGACCCACAGAGGTGTACAAGGTCTAATGCGGCCCACACCCCACCGTTGTAGTCGTTAGGTGCCGTCTATCGGTTCTGACTCATAACGACCCCAGGTACAACAGAGTGAAACACTGCCCGGTCCTGCTTGGTATGGTTGAGCTCACTGTTGCAACCACTCTGTCAGTCCATCTCTTTGAGTCTCTTCCTCTTTTTCCTCTACTTTCTCAAGCAGGATGTCCTTCTCCAGGGACTGATCCCTCCTGATAACATGTCCAAAGTACATGAGACAAGTCCCGGCATCCTTGCTTCTAAAGAGCATTCTAGCTGTACTTCTTCCAAGACAGATTTGTTCATTCTTCTGGCTTGTAAAACAAAACCTGTTGCCATCGAGTTGGTTCTAATTCATAGTGACCCTATCGGACAGAGTAGAACTGCTCTATAGGGTTTCCAAGGATCAGCTGGTAGATTCGAACTGTCGATCTTTTGGTTAGTGGCTGAGTTCTTAACCACCGCGCCACCAGGGCAGTCCACGGTATATTCAATATTCTTCACCAACATCATAATTCAAAGGCATCAGTTCTTCCTTGGTCTTCCTTATTCATTGTCCAGCTTCAGAATGCTTACAAAAAACCCATTGCCGTTGAGTCGATTCCGACTCACAGTGACCCTATAGGACAGAGTAGAACTGCCCCAAAGAGTTTCCAAGGATCACCTGGCAGATTCAAACTGCCGACGTTTCTGCCGACCTCTTGGTTAGCAGCCACAGCACTTAACCACTACGCCACCAGGGTTTCCGAATGCTTATAAGGCGATTGAAGATACTGTGGCTTGGGTTAGGCACACCTTAGCCCTCCCTCAAAGTGACATTTTTGCTTTTCAAGCTTTAAACAGGTCTCTTGCAGCAGGTTTGCCCAATGCAATGCGTCATTTGATTTCTTGGCTGCTGCTTCCTTGGGTGTTGAACACCCCTCGGTAAAGTGAGGGAACGGATGCCCAGAGTCGGGTCACGGCCACAGGACAACTAGCCCACGCTCAGAGAAGGAGCAGCTCTAGCCAAGTTTGAAGAGAGGGAGGGGAGGGGAAGAAGAGAGGAGCAGATGGGCGGTGTGTGGGCTGGAGCTGGGGGCGGAGCAGGGGCGGAGCGGAGGCCCCTCTGTCCTCCCTTCAGGCACCAGGCAGGGCCCAGGGCCAGGGCAGCCTCTGGGTTCTTAGCTAATCGCGCTCGTTGCAGGATGTGGATTAGCTCTGAAGCCCAGACCCCTTGGCGGACCTTCTGACCCCAGCCCCACTTCTTACGTCCCTCACCCCCAAGCCCCAGCCCAACTGGAACCCTGCCACGCCCTTCCTTCGTGGACCCTGAGGCTGGGTTTCATTTTTGCACCTCTTCACCCTACACCCCGCCAGGCTGAACACCTACCGCGTGGAGCATAGGAGCAGGACCAGACAAGGCCCCCATCCTCTGGGAGCCGGCCTTCTACAAGGGAGAGATGTGGGCCCTGCAGGGCGCATCGGTTAGACAGACGGGAAGGAGGGGGGCCATCTGGAAAGACTGAGGGATAGATCCGAGGAAAGACCTAAAAGAGCCCAACAGGGCATTCGCAGAGGGGGCTGCGCAAAGGGGAGAAGGAAGCAAGGAAGGTGAAGAGGAAGGAAGAGGAGGAGGAAGGAGGAAAGGGACCGGCATTTGCAGAGGGTCTAAGGCTGCCAGGCTCCTGCCATCTGTGTCCTGTTACTGTTAAAAACAGTCTGGAGTTCCACAGCACAGGGCGCCATGGTGACAGGGTCACCATCAGGGTCATCCCAGTGTCCACCACCAGGGTTCCAGCCTCCTGTGACCACCAGTCCCGCAGAGGCCATGCCTGGTGCGGTTCCAGTGCCCCATCCCCTGCTCAGTTCCCAGCACAGACTCCCGAAACCATCTCCCCAACCCCATACTCCCAGGTGTGCCCTGGAGCACCGAGGCCCCCAGCACTCAGGCTGTCAGACCTGGAGGGGCCAGGTCTCAGGAGGCCCAGCAAGGAGTCCCTCTGGCCACAGCTGGGCTGGACAGTGCTGGCAGGAGACTAGCTGGACCACTAGCCTGGCCTCCCAAAAACCAAACCAGGTGTTGCAGAGTCGACTCTGACTCTTGGTGTCTCCAAGTGTGCAGAGCGGAACTGACCCACTGGGTTTTCAAGGCTGTGATCTTTCAAAAGGAGATCACCAGGCCTGTCTTCTAAGGTGCCTCTGGGTGGATTCCAATCCCCAACCTTTCAGTTAGTAGCCAAGGCTTAGCCATTTCTGCCACCCAGGCCCCGTCCACTCCCATCTGTGAGGGCCGCAACCCCTTTCCCAGAATGTCCTGAAAAAGTGCAACATGACCACGGAGCCCCTGCTGCAACCCAGTGGCCTCTGCAGCCTCGAGACAGCATCCCAGGCCTCCGCCAGGCACTCAAGGTCGTTTTCAGATTTACAATGTCTTGATATTAGGAGGGCATATTCTCCACCTTATTATTCTTGTTCCGGAGTGCCACAGCTATTTTTAGACCTTCATTCTAGCCTATAAATTTTATAATCAGATACCAAGCTCCTTGAAAAACACTACTGGGATTCTGATTGGGACTGCAAGGAACCTATACATGGATCTGGGGAGAATGACATCTTTGCAATCCTGACTGTCCTACCCGTGACTATGGTGTGTGTGTGGGCGGGGGGGGTATACATGTATTTATTTACCCAGAAACCAAACCCAGTGCCGTCGAGTTGATTCCGACTCTCATAGCGACCTATATGTATTTATTTAGGTGTTTTAAAATTGCTTATCATAAAGTTTTATAATTTTCTCCATACAGACTCTCCTCATATTTTGTTATATTTTTGCTGCTATTATAAATGATATATTTTTCCATTAGTTTACCTGTTCGTTGTATATAGAAAGGCATTTGAGTCTCATATTTTGATTTTTCCACTAATTTGTCTGGGGATTCTTTTGCAAAATGAAGACAGGCTCCTTCCTTTCCAATACTTACACTTTTTTTTTTCCTTTCCTTTCCTACTGAGCAAGCTGGCAGCCCCGTACGGAGCTGGGTAGATGAGTGATGATGGGTCTCCTTGACTCGGCAGCACCCAACAACAACAGCACCCTTGACTTGCTCCTCAGCTTCAAGGCGTGCTCCTAACGTCACAGCATTAATTTTTGCTCTTGGAGTTTTGGTGGATAACCCATATCAGTTAAGGAGATTCTTGCCTGTTTTTAATTTGCCAAGCTTATTTTTTAAACTTAATGGGTACTGAGTTGTATCAAACGTTTTGTCAGAAATCACTGCGATGATCATCAGATATGCTTTTTCTGCTTTACTGTGTTAGTGTAGTGCTGTCGTTAGGGGCTGCCGAGTCGGCTCTGACTCCTAGCGACCCTGCGTGCAACAGAACAAAACACTGCCCGGTCCTGCCTTGTTATCACGCTTGAACCCACTGTCACAGCCACTGTGTCAATCCATCTTGTTTAGGGTCTCCCTCTTTTTCACTGGCCCTCTACTTTACCACGTACGATGTCCTTCTCCAGGACTGGTTCCTCCTAACAACATGTCTAAAGAACGTGAGACAAAGTCTTGCCATCCTTGCTTCCAAGACAGATTTTTCGTTCTTCTGGCAGTCCACAGTATATTCAATATTCTTTGCCAGCGCCATAATTCAAAGGCATCGATTCTTCTTCAGTCTTCCTTATTCATTGTCATATTCAAATGCATATGAGGGGATTGAAAATACCATGGCTTGGGTCAGGCATACCTTGGTCCTCAAAGTGACATCTTTGCTTCTTAACACTTTATATAGGTCTTTTGCAACAGATCGGCCCACTGCAATCCATTGTATTAAATCACATTTATAGATTTTGTATTCATTAAATGAATAAAAAATACAGCAGTGCTAAACCACTCTGGTGTAAATCTACTCCCGGTGTCACTCCGACTCAGTCAGGTGTGATATCTTTTTTTAACACTTCTGGGTTTGGTCTGCTCATGTTTGATTTGGGATTACGACATCTATGTTCCTGAGGTAGACTGGTCTATACTTTGCTGTTCTTCTCTGGTTCTGACCTCACATTAAGTACTGAGAAATTTTCTCTCCTTTTCTATTCTCTAGAGAAGTTTGTGCGAGATTGGATCTCTTCCTTGAAACTTGGGTAGAACCCACTTACAAAACCATCTGGGTTGAGTGTTTTCGTTGTGGAATTTTAACTGATTCAATTTCTTTAATGGTTATGGAGCTACTGAGGCTATTTAGTCTTGAGTCAATGTTGGCAACTTGCACTTTTCTAGGAATCCGTCCATTTTTTCTAGGTTTCCAAGTTTGTTGGCGTAAGGCTGTTCATAGACTTCTCTATTATTTTAGAATTTAAGCACTTTCTCTCCTGGATCAACCTCACCAGTGGTTTGTCTATTTTAAGTCTTTCCAAGAACGAGCTTTGGGCTTTATGGAGCTTCTCTATTCTAACTTACTAATTCTGCTGTTATCTTTAGTCTTCCTCTGACATTCTTTGGGTTTCCTCTATCATTTTTTTTACTTTTTAAAAAATGTCTTTTTAATGTCATAATACATTAATTTTCAGACTTTCATCTTTTGTGGTATAAGCATTTAAGGTCATTGATTTCTTTGCAGTATTCCACAGATTTTGATACGTAGTATTTTCATTATTACTCAAAGTTGTCTTTTTATATATCCATTAGTGATTTCTTCTTTGATCCAGAGTTAGTTAGAAATGTTTTTAAATTTCTAAACATAGAATTTTTTTTTTTTTTGCTACTGATTTTTGATTTCATTTTATCCAGAGAGTGTATTCTCTGCACTACTGATTCTTTGAAATCTGTGGACATTTGGCTTTGTGACCTAGTTTGTAGTCAGAATTTGTAAGCATTTCATGTGTGTTTGAGAAGAACGAGTGTCTATATTTGTTCAGTACAGGTTCATGGAGCCAGGTGTTAGATACGTTATTACAATCAGCTCTATCTTTACTAATTTCTTGTCTGTTTGCCCCATCAGTCATTGCAAACGCTATGTTGAAATCTTCTACTCCAATTTCCCTCTATAGCTGTACACATTTTTGCTTTATTTCCTTTGAGCTATTTTTTTTTTTTTTGGTGCATACAAGTTCAGGGTTTTTCATCCTGCTGACAAAGTGAACCTTTTAGAGAGTGACTCTCTTGATCCTTCACATATTTTTGTTTTAAGGTTCTTTTTTTTTTTTTTTTAATTGAGATTGTTACCCAAGATTTCTTTTCCTTAGTCTTTGACTGGCATGTCTTTCTTTGTAACTTTTTCTACTTTACTCTTTTACTGTAATGTGATGTTTTCAACCTTTCCAAGTCCTTGTGTTTTAGCATGTCTCTTGTAAATAATAAAGAAAGGTTATCTTTTCCTCCCACCTGGACACTTTTAATCCATCTGCATTTACTTTGTTAACTGGAATGGTCCCAAAGGCTAGCCTTGTGTTTTGTACTTGTTTTATTTTTTCTTCTGTATGATTTTTGCTTCTCCTTTTCTTTTTTCCTTTCCTTTTCCTTTTTGTAGTCAATGAGGTTACTGTTGTTTTTTCTCATTGTTTGACTGTATTCTTATTCCATTTTTCACTAGTGGGGCCCTGGTGGCCCAGTAGTTAAACATTCGGCAGCTAACCAAAATGTCAGTATTTCAAATCCACCAGACGCTCTTTGGAAACCTATGGGGTAGTTCCACTCTGTCCTGTAGGGTCACTGTGAGTCAGAACTGACTCAACGGCAATGGGTTTGATACTCTAATACTATTCTTTTAGAGATGACCCTTGCCTTAAGTTTTATTTTATTGCATTTAAATTTTCACTCATGTTTTGTATGTGTATGTACAGGTCTATGAAATTTTATGACACAAACAGATATATGTAACTGTCACTATGATCAAGATACAGCACCACAGGGAAACTCCTCTGTGCCACCTCTTAATAGTCACACCGTCCCCCGTGCCCTACCCCCCCCCCACCCCTGAAAACCACTGGTCTGTTCTCTGCCTTCGTAATTCCATCACTTCAAGAATGTTGCAAAAATTCCAACACCCATTCATGATAAAAACTCTCAGCAAAATAGGAATAGAAGGAAAATTCCTCAACATAATAAAGGGCATTTATACAAACCCAACATCATCCTAAATGGAGAGAGTCTGAAAGCATTCCCCTTGAGAACGGGAATCAGACAAGGATGCCCTTTATCACAGCTCTTATTCAGCATTGTGCTAGAGGTCCTAGCCAGAGCAATTAGGGTAGATAAAGAAATAAAGGGCATCCAGATTGGTAAAGAAGTAAAAGTACCTCTATTTGCAGATGACATGATCTTATACACAGAAAACCCTAAAGAATCCTCCAGAAAACTACTGAAACTAATAGAAGAGTTCAGCAGAGTATCAGGATAAAAGACAAACATACAAAAATCAGTTGGATTCCTCTACACCAACAAAAAGAACATTGAAGAGGAAATCACCAAATCAATGCCATTTACAGTAGCCCCCAAGAAGATAAAATACTTAGGAATAAATCTTACCAGAGACGTAAAAGACCTATACAAAGCAAACTACAAGACACTGCTGCAAAAAACCAAAAGAGACCTACATAAGGGGAAAAACATACCCTGCTCATGGATAGGAAGACTTAACATTGTAAAAATGTCTGTTCTACCAACAGCTATCTATAGATACAATGCAATTCTGATCCAAATTCCAATGACATTTTTTAGTGAGATGGAGAAAAAAAATACCAACTTCATATGGAAGGCAAAGAGGCCCCAGATAAGTAAAGCATTACTGAAAAAGAAGAACAAAGTGAGAGGCCTCGCTCTACCTCATTTTAGAACCTATTATACAGCCACAGTATTCAAAACAGCCTGGTACTGGTACAACAGAAGATACATAGACCAAGGGAACAGACTTGAGAATCCAAACATAAATCCATCCACGTATGAGCAGTTGATATTTGACAAAGGCCCAAAATCAGTTAAATGGGGAAAAGACAGTCTCTTTAACAAATGGTGCTGGCATAACTGGATATCCATCTGCAAAAAAATGAAACAAGACCCATACCCCACACCATGCACAAAAACTAACTCAAAATGGATCAAAGACCTAAATACAAAATCTAAAACAATAAAGATCATGGAAGAAAAAATAAGGACAACGTTAGGAGCCCTAATACATGGCATAAACAGTATACAAAATATTACTGACCATGGACAAATACCAGAAGAGAAACTAGGTAACTGGGAGCTCCTAAAAATCAAACACCTATGCTCATCCAAAGACTTCACCAAAAGAGTAAAAAGATTACCTACAGTCTGGGAAAAAGTTTCTAGCTATGACATTTCTGATAAGTGTCTGATCTCTAAAATCTACATGATACTGCAAAAACTCAACAACAAAAAGACAAACAACCAATTAAAAAGTGGGCAAAGGATATGAACATGAACCTCACTAAAGAAGATATTCAGGTGGCTAACAGATACATGAGGAAATGCTCACGTTCATTAGCCATTAAAGAAATGCAAATAAAAACTACAATGAGATTCCATCTCACTCCAACAAGGTTGGCATTAATCAAAAAAACACAAAATAATAAATGTTGGAGAGGTTGTGGAGAGACTGGAACATTTACACATTGCTGGTGGGAATGTAAAACGGTACAAAAAACTTTGGAAATCGATTTGGTGCTTCCTTAAAAACTAGAAATAGAACTACCATACGATCCAGCAATCCCACTCCTTGGAATATATCCTAGAGAAATTAGAGCCTTTACATGAACAGATATATGCACACCCATGTTCACGGCAGCACTGTTTACAATAGCAAAAAGATGGAAGCAACCAAGGTGCCCATCCATAGATGAACGGATAAATAAATTATGGTATATTCACACAGTGGAATATTACGCATCGATAAAGAACAATGATGAATCTGTGAAACATTTCATAACATGGAGGAATCTGGAAGGCATTATGCTGAGTCAGTTGCAAAAGGACAAATATTGTACAAGACCACTATTATAAGAACTCAAGAAATAGTTTAAACAGAGAAGAAAATGTTCTTTGATGATTACAAGAGTGGGGAGGGAGGGAGGGAGAGAGGTATTCACTAATTAGATGTTGTTGTTGTTGTTGTTAGGTGCAGTCGAGTCGGTTCCGACTCATAGCGACCCTAAGCACAACAGAACGAAACACTGCCCAGTCCTGCGCCATCCTCACAATCGTTGTCATGCTTGAGCTCATTGTTGCAGCCACTGTGTCAATCCACCTCGTTGAGGGTCTTCCTCTTTTCCGCTGACCCTGTACTTTGCCAAGCATGACCTCCTTCTCCAGAGACTGATCCCTGCTGACAACATGTCCAAAGTATGTAAGACACAGTCTCGCCATCCTTGCTTCTAAGGAGCATTCTGGTTGTACTTCTTCCAAGACAGATTTATTCGTGCTTTTGGCAATCGATGGTATATTCAATATTCTTTGCCAACACCACAATTCAAATGCATCAATTCTCCTTCTGTCTTGCTTATTCATTATCCAGCTTTCACATGCATATGATGCGATTGAAAATACCATGGCTCGGGTCAGGCGCACCTTAGTCTTCAAGGTGACATCTTTGCTCCTCGACAGTTTAAAGAGGTCCTTTGTGGCAGATTTACACAATGCAATGGGTCTTTTGATTTCTTGACTACTGCTTCCATGGCTGTTGATTGTGGATCCAGGTAAAATGAAATCCTTGGCAATTTCAATCTTTTCTCCGTTTATCATGATGTTGCTCATTGGTCCGGTTGTGAGGATTTTTGTTTTCTTTATGTTGAGGTGTAATCCATACTGAAGGCTGTGGTTTCTGATCTTCATCAATAAGTGCTTCAAGTCCTCTTCACTTTCGGCAAACAAGGTTGTGTCATCTGCATAATGCAGGTTGTTAATGAGTCTTCCTTCAATCCTGATGCCCTGTTCTTCTTCATATAGTCCAGCTTCTAGGATTATTTGCTCAGCATAAAGATTGAATAGGTATGGTGAAAGAATACAACCCTGACGCACACCTTTCCTGACTTTAAACCAATCAGTATCCCCTTGTTCTGTCCAAACAACTGCCTCTTGATCTATCTAATTTATCTAATTAGATAGGAGACAAGAACTAATTTAGGTGAAGGGAAAGACAACACACAATACAGGAGAGATCAGCACAACTGGACTAAACCAAAAGCAAAGAAGTTTCCTGAATAAACTGAATGCTTCGAAGGCCAGCGTAGCAGGGACAGAGGTTTGGGGACCATGGTTTCAGAGGACATCTAGGTCAACTGGCATAATAAAATCTATAAGAAAACATTCTGCATCCCACTCTGGAGAGTGGCTTCTGGGGTCTTAAATGCTAGCAAGTGGCTATCTAAGATGCATCAATTGGTCTCAACCCACCCGGTGCAAAGGAGAATGAAGAACACCAAGGACACAAGGTAATAAAGAGCCCAAGAGACAGAAAGGGCCACATAAATCAGAGACTACATCAGCCTGAGACCAGAAGAACTAGATGGTGCCCAGCTACAACCAATAACTGCCCTGACAGGGAACACAATAGAGAATCCCTGATGGAGCAGGAGAGCAGTGGGATGCAGACCTCAAATTCTCATGAAAAGACCAGACTTAATGGTCTGACTGAGGCTAGAAGGACTCCAGAGGCCATGGTCCCCAGACCTTCTGTCAGCCCAAGACAGGAACCATTCTCAAAGCCGACTCTTCAGATGGATTGGACTGGACTAAGGGATAGAAAATGATACGGGTGAAGAGTGAGCTTCTTGGATCAAGTAGACAAATGAGACTATGTGGGCAGCTCCTGTCTAGGGAAGAGATGAGCGGGCAGAGGAGGTCAGAAGTAGCCGAAGGGACACGAAAATAGAGTGGACGGGAGGAGTATGCTGTCTCATTAGAGGGAACGCAACTAGGAGTATACAGCAAGGTACATTTAAGTTTTTGTATGAGAGAATGACTTGGTTTGTAAACTTTCACTTAAAGCACAATAAAAATTAAAAAAAAAAAAAGAATGTTGTATAAATGGAATCATACAGCATGGAACCTTTTGAGATTAGCTTTTTCACTCAAAAGAATGCCCTGAGTTCCATCCAAGCTGTTGCTTGTATTGCTAGTGGGTTACTTTGTATTGCTGAGTGGTGTTCCACTGTATGGAGGTATCATTACCTGGTCAAGGACATCGAGGTTGGGTAGAAGTTGAGCCTATCACAAAGATACTACTGATATTATGCACAGCTTTGGTGCCAACATGATTTGTTATCTCCCTAAGATAAATACCCAGGAGCGTGATGACTGGGTCATATGGTCAGCATATATTCAAATTTTTAAGCAATTATCCAACTGTTTTCCAGAGTGGCTGCACCCTTTTACATTCCCACCAGCAATGTGGGTGTTTCTCCACCTCCTTTTATCTTTTACTTTAGCCACTCCAACAGGCACACAGCAGTGTCTCACTGTGGTTTTAATTTGCATTTCCCCAGTGACTAGTGAGGTTGTACAGCTTTTCCTGTACTTATTTGCTATCCATGTATCTTCTTTGGTGAAGTAGCTGCTTAAGTCTTTTGTCTGTTTTCTGATTGCATTGTTTGTTTTCTTGCTATTGAGTTGAGAGAGTTCTTCGTATATTCTGGATACCAGTCCTTTGCCAGATATGTGATTTGCAAATATTTTCTCAAAGTCAGTGACTTGGCTTTCCATCGTTTTAACAGGGTCTTTTGCAGAGCAGAAATTTTTAATTTTGATGAAGGTACCCTTGAGTTTTAAATAGGTATAGTTATTAGCAAAGGCTAAAAATTCATCAATATTGAATCTCTGGGAAAATAATACAAAGACCTCAGAATAGTTTAACAACTCTTCCCAACTAATATACTATCATACTATCATCGTCTAGTATTGCTGTTCTGTCCTTTCCGAAAATTTAACTTCATGAGTTAGACATTATAGTTGTAATAAAATAATGATATTATTTTACACTGTTGTTTGGATTTACCTACATATTTATAATGAATAAGGAAGATCAAAGAATTAATGCCTTTGAATTATGGTGTTGCTGAAAAATATTGACTATACCATGGACTGCCAGAAGAATGAACAAATCTGTCTTGGAAATAGTACAGCCAGAATGCTCCTTGGAAGCAAGGATGCAAGACTTCACCTCACATACTTTGGACATGTTATCAGGAAGGACAGGACCAGTCCCTGGTGAAAGACGTCATGCTTGGTAGAGCAGAGGGTCAGCAGAAAAGAGGAAGACCCTAAACAAGATGGATTGACACAGTGGCTGCAACAATGGGCTCGTGCATAGCAACGATTGTGAGGATGGCACAGGACCAGGCAGTGTTTCGTTTTATTGTACATATGGTCGCTATGAGTTGGAACTCACTCAACAGCACCTAACAACAACACATATTTACCAATATTTTGGTTCACTGTCCTTGCATTACAGACCTTTATTCTGGGATTATTTTCATCCATCCTGAAGTCCACCCTATGAAATTCCTTTATTGTAAGTCTATTGGTGGTAAACCTTCTCTGTTCATTTCTCTGGAAATGTCTACCCTTTGCCTTTGTTCTTGAATGATAGTTTTGTTAAGTGCATAATTTTAGATTGACAGTTATTTTCTCTCAACACTCAGTAGATATCATCTGTTTTCTAAATTCTATTGTTGTTTATCTAAAATCAGCTGCCAGCAAAATTGTCATTCCTTTTCTTTCTTTCTGGCTGTTTATAATACCTCCCCTTTCACTATGATATTCTGCAGTTTCATCATGATGTGTTCAGGAATTTATTTCTTTTCATTTATGCTACGTGGTATAAATTGTGTTTCCTGTGTTTACAGGGTCATGGATCTCACCAGACATGACTTCTTCACACATTACCTCTCCTTTTGTTCCATTTATTCTTTCTGGGACTCAAATTAGACATATGTTGGTTTTCTGATTCTATTCTCCATACTTTTTAATCTCACACAGTTTCCATTTTTTAATCTCTCTTTGAAATATTGTTAATTTCTTTAGATGTATCTTCCGGTTTGCTAATTCACTCTTCATCTGTGTCTAACATGTTGTGTAACCCAACCATCAAGTTCTTCATTTCTAAAAGTTATATTTGATGTTTTCCAGATATGTTTGGTCACTTTTGATAATCTTATTATTATTAACAATGAGCACATTGTTGTGATTCCATCTTTTTATTTTTTAATATTTCATAGAAAAGTTTTAATATTATGTATCTTATTAATTCCAATTGCCAAATCCTTTGGGGCCTAAAACTGCTGTTTTGTTATTTCTGCTATTGTTGATTCTTTCTCCTGATTCTCACTCAGTGGTCTGCCTCATTAAAGACTACATGATCTCTGATCGTGGGTTCACATGATTCTTTTTATTCTGTGGGTACCCCTAAAGGGCTATTAGGAGATACGTTCTTCCAGAAATGATCTGCTAGGATCCATTAGTAGAATTGATACTGGCATTCAGTCTCAGGTCAACCCTGCCTTTCATTTGTTTCCCACTCTAGGGCTCTTGATGTCAACTTGGCTAGGCTCTAGTGCTGTTACTTGGGGAAACACTAGATGTTGCTGTGATGGTAGCTTGTAGATGTGATTAACTAAATAGGAGCCCTGGTGGCACAGTGGTTAACAGCTTTCCTGATAACCAAAAGGTTGACAGTTCGAATCTATCAGTTGTTCTCTGGAAACTCTATGAGGCAATTCTACTCTGTCCTATAGGGTTGCTATGAGTCGGAATCAACCCAGTGGCAACGGGTTTGGTTCTTTTGACTCTAAATAAAGGAGATTGCTCTTGATAATGTGCGTGGGTTTCATCCAATCAGTTAAATATATTTACCTGCTAAATATCCATTTTCTGCAGCAGACTGTTGAGGAGACAGGGACTTTGTCTGCTTTGGTCACTTCTGTATCCTCAGCACTTAGTACAAGGCCTGGCCTAGAGGAGGCACCCAATAAATATTAGCAGACATGGAACTGCAGAGGGACATGGAAGTGACCAGAGTCAGGGCTCAGGGCCAAGATCAGCATGTGAGCAGGATCAGGGCTCAGTGTGTGAGCAGGGTCAGGGCCAATGTATGACCAGGGTCAGTGTTCAATGCATGACAAGGTTCAGGGCTCAGAGTGTGATCAAGGTCGGGCTCAGTGTGTGGCCAGGATTAGAGCTCAGTGTGGCCAGTGTCAGAGCTCAGTGTATGATCTAGGATCAGGGTTAAGAGTGCAACCAGGGTCAGGGCTCAGCATGTCACCAGGATTAGAGCTCGGTGTGGCCAGTGTCAGAGCTCAGCGTATGATCTAGGAACAGGGCTCAGAATGTGACCAGGGTCAGGGCTCAGTGAGTGACCAGGGTCAGGGCTCAGTGTGTGACCAGGATTAGGGCTCAGTGCGACCAGTGTCAAGAGCTCAGAGTATGATCTAGGATCAGGGCTCAGAATGTGACCAGGATCAGGGCTCAGTCTGGGACTAGAGTAGGGGTTGAGACCAGGGTAAAACTGTAATACAAGAAAAAAAGTGCTCACTGCCACAGAGGCATAGACTAACGACTGTCGACATCTGTAAGTGGATGAGGGTCAATCGCTTCCACCTGGAATGAAGATTTACAGAGGCTTCCTGGAGGCAGGGCACTAAGATGGATCTGGGCTCTGCAGGATGGGAAGAAGGCTTTCCTGGGGAGGGAACCATTGGAAAAAAGGTCTCCAGGGGTGGATTAACCAGTAAGCAAGGTACACTCCAGCTTAACTGTATTTACTAATTTGTAGCGAACAATTTCGTATGAGGTTCACCACATCTTTGATTGGACCCACAGAGGAAGAGGAGGCTGGAAAGGGGCCAGCTTACAGCAGAGACAGCTGAACGTGCACCTAAGGGTTAGGATTTTCCTTTGTACACAAAAGTTACTGACACACTACTGGACCACAGTAAAAACCAGGGCTTCGAACTGGTTCTTCCTGGCTCGGTCATTGCCAAGGAAGCGAAACCACAACAGACCTGAATTTTAAAAATTTGGGTGAACTGTAACAATAACTAGAATGGGAAAAAATTATGGGTCGAAGCCCTGCTAGAAGCTTCATCTCTCTTAGAAGGCAAGGGCAACCCACCAACCAAATCTCTTGCCTGTTGGATTTTGCACAGAATTGGAAACAGCTGTGTCCCGCTCAAAGATGGCGGCTGACCCTGCCGCTGTGAGTGTGTGTGTCGGTCTCCACGGCCCTGCCAATAATCCATTCTGACACAGCAGGCTTCTGAAAGGGTTCACTACACCTCTTCCGAGTCTCATTCCAAGGCTTCGGCCCATAAATTTTCCCATCCCGGTTGCTGTTTCAGATCACCCAAATTCTAAAAATTTGGGTCTGTTCCAGTTTCATTTTGTTGGCCATGAATGAGCTGGCTCGAACCGGTTCAAAGCCCTGGTAAAAACTCAAAACCCTGGACGAGCCCTTGCAGCTGTGTACGATTTCACTCTGACCCTGCTCTCAGCTGTGCTGGGGTCTTAGAGCTTTCCAGGCCAGCACACTGCTCAGCTGGTGCCAGCAGGTCAGCGTCTGGCATCTGCAAAGGCTTTTATCCACAGGGCCAGGGAAAAGGGTGGCGAGGGAGGAGGTTGGGGGATGGCAGAGGCCCGGCGACTGGGTCTGGCTCCAGCCTCCCTATCGCACCAGCTTCCCATGGCCACTCACCCTCTCTTGCCTCAGACTGTGCCCCACTAATGAGGACATGAGGTGCTGGCATCCCACCAAGGGGTATCACAAGAGGTGATGGAAGAAGGATCTAGAAACCCAGGGAAGAACTCAGAACCCCTGCAGCAGGCTGAGAGCCAAAGTGAAACCCCACAGAGAAAAGGAGACGGCTCCATCCCATTTACTTGTCATCATCAATATTATTGTCATTGCACCGTTTTGTGTTATGTTTATGTACAAAAAATATTTTTTACAAGAAAAATCAACAAGTACAAAATGGCAACCCACTCCCATACAGTACCAAGTAACATATATGCATATATATATATATATATTTATAATAATATAGATATAAAACTGGAGAGAAGTGACCCCAGCCCACAGGCCTTGGGGAGACCCAGCAGGACAGCAGGACCCCAGCTGCTCTGAATCCACGTGCCCAAGGAGGAGCACAGCTCCCATGAGTCATCCCCAGTCGGGCTTTGGGGGCCCTTCCCACGCCCCACCAAGCCACCTTCTGCCCTCCGGGTGGCGTTTGCTCCATCTTCCCGGCCCTCACCATGGCCGTCAGAGCACCAGAATGGCCAGCCAGGAGCCGGGCTTTCATCCACATGCTGTCCTCCTCCTCCGGCATCGTCCCTGAGAAGGCCTCTCACCAGGCTCCCACCACACAGGCTCCCGAAGCCCCTCCCGCACATCGCCCAGCCCCACCGAGAATGCCAGGATGAACGGGAGTAACGTAGGCAACGTCCTTCGTCCAGTTGACCTTCAGGCTGCGTGGCTCCCTGGAGGCCAGTTCTTGCCCACTCCGCCCCAGCCCAGCCTCTAGAAGAGAACTAGCTCTGATCCAACTGTGGGCCAAGCCCCGCCTTCCCACTGCCCCCAGCCCTCCTGGCCCAGACCCTAGATCTCCTCCTCCACCTTCAGGATCATCCCAGAGAAGTCCTCAAGGCTGGCAGGGGCGCCCTGGGGGCTGGCCTGGGAGCCTTTGGTGGGCCCGCAGGGTGCTGCACCAGCAGGGGCATTGTCCAAGGTGGAGGACGAGGCCCTCTGGCCTGGGAATGCCTCCACCAGCCTCTCAAGGGTCCGACTGAGGGCCTCGACACCATCGGCCAGCCGCTGGCTCTGCTCGGCCAGCCGCTGTAGCAGCAGGTTCTGCTGGGCCATCAGGGCACCCTGCTGCTGGCACCAGGAGGACAGCAGGGCACCCTGCTGCTGGTGTGAGTCCAGCAACTGTTGCTCAAACTCAGAAGTCTCAGCTGCTGCCGCTGCAGGCTTCCCAGAGGGCGTGGGTGCCGAGGAGGGCGGGGAGGGCCGGAAGGCCCCGACGAAGGCAGTGGCCGAGGGAGTCGAGGTAGGGGAGACAGGTGGGGAGGGTGAAGAGGTGGGTGGGTGGAAGACTCCTCGCAGGTCCAGGGGATCGGGCTTAGGCAGGGTGGGCCCATCCAGGGTCCGCAAGGGGGTCCACAGGCAGCCAGGAGCCTCGTCCTCCTCGTCGGCTAGCAGGGAGACAGGGAATTGTCAGCCCCCACGGGCCACGGGCAGACGATGCCCAGAGAGGGGGTGCTGTGGGCAGCATGTAGGAGGGTCCCCGCACAGCTGTTTCTCATGACACCCCTCTGCAGTGGGCATGGTGCCCCATTTGAGGACAAGGACATCAGACTCAAGGAAAACGACCTGCCCCAGTAGTGTGGTCAGTGGCAGAGCTGGAGTCCAAACCTCAACCTGAGTCTAAAGCCTGTGTGCCAAACCATCATGCTGGTCTCTTCCTAGTCACCCACCCACCATCTATGTGTCTGTCCATCCACCCAGCTGTCCACCTATCTATCCCCATCCTGTCTGCCCACCCACTGACCTACTCGTCTATCTGTCCACCATTTGTTCATCTATCATCCGTTCATCCTCCATGCATCCAGCATCCATCCGCCATTCATCCTCTATGCACTCATCCGCCCATCCATCATCCATTCTCCATCAATCCATGTACCACCCATTCGCCCACCCACCACCCACCCACCCATCCCCATCACATTCCCTATCCATCCACCATCCATCACGCATCTGTCAATTCATCCACCATCCATTCATTCATTCTTCCATCTACCCATCCATCGTCCATCAATCTATCACCCATCCATCCACCCGCTATCCGTCCACCACCCATCCATCTTCCATCCATCCATCTATTCATCCTTCCATCCTCCAAACCATCCATCTTCCATCCATTCATTCACCATCCATCCATCCGTCCTCCATCCACCCTCCAACCACATACCCATCCATCCCCCATCCATTCATCCTCCACCCATTCACCCTTTCTCCTTCCCTCTACCCTCCATCCATCCATTTGTTCATCCACCATCCATCTAGCCTCCTTCCATATTCCATCCATCCATCCATCTATTCTCCCTCTGCCCTCCCCCTTCCTCCACCTCCTTCCACCCATCATCAATCCATCCACCCATCATTCATCCATTTGTTCATCCATCTTCCATCTGTCATCCATCCACCCACCTGTCCATCTGGCTATCCATCCATACATCCACTCACCCACCCACTCACTCATCTATAATTTGTCCTTCCATCCATTCATGCCTGCATCCATTCATCCTTCCAGTCTGTCCATGTACCCATTCATCTGTGCATCCACTTGGTCACCAAGGTACCCATCCATCAGTCTGTCCATGCACTCATCCACCTGGGTGGCTGTCCCCAGAAGGATGAGAGGGTAAACATGAGAGCAGAGTTTCCCTGGGCAGCAGGAAAAGCTCTGGAGTTAGAATCCTGTAGACTTGGGCTCCAAACCCACTCCGCCTCTCGACTGCCATGTGACCTAAGCAAAGACGTTTCTCTTCTTTGGCTTCAAATTCCTAATCTGCAAATGGTTTTAGGGATCTCTAAGATCACGATAAGTGTGAAGAAGTCAACAAAGGCCCAGGAAAGCTGACTGCCTGAGAAGTGGGGCTGTGGAGATGCCCTGTGTTGCCGGATGCTCCCTGACAAGTGTAGAAGGGCCCTCGTGGTGGAAGCAGGAGGATGTGAACACACGGCAGTGACTTTGGGGGTGATCTCATGTTTCTGAACCCCATCCACCTCACCTATAAAGTTGGGACAGCACCTGCTGTGCAGTGGGAAATGGGCTGGTGACAGCCCTGACTTGTCATGCCTGGCATGGGCTCACTGGGCATGAACCAGGGAGTCTGTACCTGATGAGGTGTCCATGGGCATAGGTGGTGGCCCAGTTGCCACCGCCTCCGTTTCCTCCTCCTCCACTTCCTCCTTCTTCTTCTTCTCCTCCTCCTCCTCACTGGCACATCTTCCTCCCTCTCTCCCAGGCACCTGCCCATCCTTCCGACCAGTCAACCCTAGGTGCTCAGGGGAGGGAGCCATCCTGCAGTCTGTTGCCATCCTCTTGAAATGCCAGCTTCAGTGAGGACTGGGCCCTGGGGCACTGCCACTCGGGACACATCCCACTGGGTGAGGCTAGGAGAGCAGCTACAGACACCACTGTCCAGTCCAGGGTGGCCCAGGAAGGACCCAGCGGAGTGCTGGCCACAAACGGAGAGGTTCCGAGTGGAGAGCTAGCGTCAGGTTCGTAAACCAGAGGCGAGGCCATGGGTGGGGCTGGAAGAGCCCCAAGTCAGACGACTGGCCATCCTGCACAAGACATTGGACCCATGCGCTGTCTCCTCCTGGGCCTGGCGTTCACTGGGGTCCTTGGAAGTGGAGTCCGAGTGGCCATTGACACAGGAAAGGTGGGGCCAAGGGAGGGATCAGCCTCCACTCTCACACCAAGGCTCACCCACCAGACACTCAGAGTGAGCCGGGGCCATGCTTTGTGGGGGTCTGCTGCAACGGTGCTCAGGCCCCCACCCGCCCAACGCAACCACAGTGACCTTGCCGAGCCCACACAACACCCAGGAGCAGAGCCTACCCACAGCATAAGCAGCCTGAGCGGAGGATCACGGCGCCCCATCTGTCCAGGACGTCTCTGCCCCACCATTCAGACCCCACTCTCACCACACAGCCCCCTACCGGCCCCCCCATCTGCTCTGCTCCTCACAGCCCCCACCCTCACCACTAAGCCTGCTGCCTGCCCCCCCTGCGACGCTCTTCCTTTGGCCTCTGGCACACTGTCCCGCTGCCTAGACAACCGCCTGTCCTTCAGGACAGAGCATGGACATGCCCAAAGGACACACCCCCCTGGTCTGGGCACTCTTCTGTGCCCCAGAGCCTAGGTCTGCCCAATCTCGATGGACTCTGGACTCGGCTCTATGCAGCTCACTGTCCCTCCCCCGCCCCAGGATGTGCTCAGGGGAGCGGCCCAGAGCAGTCATGTCCAGTCAGCACCAGCTCGGAGCAGAGGCCTGCAGGGAGTGACGGGTCAAGCGAGGGAGAGGCCCTGGGCCAGGATCAGCCTGGCCTGGTCAGGCCCCACGTGGTCCTGGTCCCCAAGCCTGTTCCCAGCACCTCGATCGGTTGCCATTAAGTCAGCTCCAACTCATGGTGGCCCTGTGTGTGTCAGAACAGAATTGCACCCCACAGGGTTTTCGATGGCTGATTTGTCAGAAGCAGCTCACCTGGACTGTCTTCTGAGGTGCCTCTGGGTAGGCTCAAAGCCTGAAGGGTTTGAGGCACCCGGGGCCTCCCCTCCAGGAACAAAAGGCCCGAGCTCTGTGCCCAGTCCCTCTAAGTCCATCAGCTTGCCCCAGGCAGTCTGCAGGAGGAAGGTCCCCTCTCCAGGGTCAGGCCCTGAATGGCCAGGGTTGACACACGGCGCCCCCCCACCACCCCATCCAGCACCCAAAGCTGCACCCTGTAAGCAGTGAAAACAGAGATGTGCTTGACCTTCTGGGAGAAAGGGGGCACCCAGGGCTTTCTGTAGGAGCAGATGCAAAACGCCAGTCACAGCCAAGTGAACTTGTGCTCTGGGGGAGCCCAGGACCTCTGGCAACATGGGCACCTCGCCCACCCGCACTCCAAGCCAGGGGGGGCCCACCCTGCGGCGCCGAGAGGGACAGTGGCGGGAGTGCCAATGTGAGAACCTGGCAGTGATGTTATGGATGTCACAGACCACCGCTGAGGCCATCACCGAGCACACCCCCACCCGCCCCTGCACCGTGGCTGCAGCCACTAGGGCTGGAGGCAGCCTGGAAGGCTCAGGGAAGACCCTGAGGGCATGCCTTCCCACACACTGGGGCAGGGCTGGGCTTTCTGGATGGATGGACAGACTTCGGCCCCATGGCATTGGGGTGGGGTGCTCTGGCCTCACACCGACTTACTTGGTGCCGGCTGGCTCCTGCCAGGAGCTCCTGGGCCGACTCCACGTGCGAGGAAGAGGCCTGGATGCTGGCTTCAATACTGTCTGCAAATCAAGATAACAGAAGGCAGTTACCACGGAGACCCAGCGCCCTGACCCAGGAGCCCTCAAGACGAGCCCTGCTGGAGGAGCAGCCTTGGGGACGGGATGACCCTGGTGTCACAGCTATACCTCTGGTAGCCACGGTAGTCATGAGCGGCTTCCTCAAAAGGCCACAGGAAGTGGCTGAGGCCACCAGGGGTTCTCCAAGGGGCTTGTCTTCCTGGCACTGCTCGGCGGCGGGTGCTGCCAGGACAGGGGGACGGGCCCTTCTCAGCACCCTGCTGCGGGTGGGTGGGGACGGCCTTTCAAGAAGAGTGGAGGCCGGGCAGGTCCTGGCTCTGAGCTCTGGACGGCCCTCTGCCCCCTGGGCCTGGATCCCTGTGAAGGGGAGGAACCCGCCTCTGCCCGTCTCACAGACTGTTGTGAGGACACAGTCGGGTCTGCTGGGCCCTGGGGTCAGCATGTGCTGAACGAGTAGCGCATCTGGGGACCAATCGGCAATTCGGATGTGGTGTCAGGCTACTGGCAACTAGAACGTGGGGTAAAGAAAGGCCAGAAGGAGTATGAACACAGTATCCACAGTGCTGCACCACGTGCCCATGTGAGCCCCAACAAGCCCGGCAGTTCCTGGGCACCTGAGGCAGTGCCAGGACACCAGAATATTCCACATACGTAACAGAAGCAAAAAAGAGGCACCCATAGAACACGAGCCAACCCACTACGGATGCGTCACTCAGCCCAGCTGGGCCCACTACAGATGTGTCGACTGGTGGGGGTGGCACATGGACCGCGGTAATGAAAATGAGGGGTCCCCTTATGGGGTGAGGGACCAGGCAGCTCTCAGTGCTTCAGTTTCCCGTCTACCAACAGGATGAAGGCGGCAGCCACCCAGGAAGCTAAGGTGCACGTGATTCTGTGGCAGCCTGAACCAAGCCCACGAGGCCCGGACAAAGGCCGCCATTACACTGGCGACAGGTCACAGGCACGGATCTTAAATCTGCTGGTTCTTCAAAGAAAGGGGTGCTGTCAGACAGCGTGCCTCCAAAACAGGCATTCTGGTAAGAATTTTGGAGGCAGAAAGACCTCAGCCCGAATCTTCAGCTCTGCTATAGAGCTGTGCAGCCCTGGGCGCAGCCCTCGCTTGCCTGTGGCTGGGGGGCTGGAACGAAAACCTCGTCACACTCCGGGCACTGCTCTTGGTGCCTCATCATCCCTGGGTGCGCTGATCTGCTCCAAGGGTATGGAGCCCAGGGATAGAGCCAGCCTGGGGGTCGGTCCCTCCCTCTGTGGCTCTGACCAGCCCGTGTGCATCTTGGAGAGTCCCTGCTCGAATCTGCACGGCCCCCATATGCGGAAGCCCCTAGGCAGGGAGGGCCCGTGGGCCCTACCTTTGGGAAATCCCTCTGCCAAGTTCACTGGTCCAGGCCTCACCCTGACCCTTTCACTGGCGGCCACAGACTCTCTGCCCCAACCCACTTGTTATGGTCCCCACCTGGGAGCACCCTCTGGGGGCTCCTGCCCAGTGTAAGTCAGGTGCTGGGTGGGGACAAGCTCCGTGGGGCCTGGAAAGTGAGGAGGCTGTGGGCAAGGGCCCCTGCCTCCCCTGGGCCGCGGAACCAGCTCCTCCTCCTGCCACTTCACCAGCTGCAGCCAGCACTCTACACAGCATACCTGAGGGTCGCTACCTCTCCAGGGGCCTGGACGAGGATGAGAAGGAAGGACAGGGCCACATATTTGACTTATTCACCCGCAGCTGCCACTGCGGGCACCGGCCACACGCCAGCGCCTGTCTCTGAGTAGCAGGTCATCCATAGGAAGGCAGAAGGGGGATGCGCTAAGACCACCCTGGGCGGCCAGGCCACCCATGGACACAGGACAAATGGCCCAGACCGCACGGAGACTGCGGGTCCTGGTCCACGCGGGTCTCGTCTTGGCTGCCTGGGAGGCACAGATGGTTCTACAGATGAAGTCCTCCTGGGGGCTGGGGTCTGTGGGGACTGCAGAGGCGTCCTCAGCAGGGTGGACTCCAGGGTCAGAGAGACCCCTGGCCCCCAGCTCCTCCCCCCAGCCCTGCGTGAGGATGCAGAGGGGTCACCTCCGCTTGAAGACCAAGGTCCCAGGCCGATGCAGGGGGGACCTTTCAGCTGTGATGTGTCCCCCACACCACCAGTCTCCTGCAGCCCCTGCCTGCACCCCAACTGCCGCCTGCCCACAGGGTGCCAGCCCCTCCCATGCTTCCCTCTCCATCATTTACAAACACACAGGGCAGACCACGCCCACAAGGGCTCTGACACCAGCAGGGTTAGGCCGCTTCCTGACGTCAGCGGTCAGGCCACTCCTACAAGGAGCTCCCGCCAACAGAAGCTGCCAGTCAGTGAGGCCGTCCACAGAGGCCTCCAGAGCGTCGCCTGCGCGAGGTCTCGAACTCCTGCTGGTTTCCCGGGGCGACAGACATACTGGCACCCAGTTTCCCCATGCCCCACCCACTGCCAGCCCTTCACCACCCTGCGCCGCGCCCCACCGCACCCTCCTCCAGGCCAGCCTCTGCACAGACCATGAGACCTGCCCTGGGGACTGGGTCACAGCCTGCCCCACCTCCACACAGGCAGGTCTTCCTCCAACTCTGCCCACCTCCCGGGCCTGCCCCAGGGCTCATTCCGCAGGCCCACGCCCCAGGCTCGGCCCTGCTCTGCCCCCAGCCTCCCAGGGCCTGGGCTTTCCGGGTCCACATCTCCCCTGAGCCTCTGGCTTGTGGAGTCTTTCGGAGCCCCACGGCCCCACCCGGTCGCTGTCACCCCCACGAGATTGTGCAGCTGAAGGCGCCTGCAAGCACCCGTGGCCACTACAGTTCTACCCAGGCCTGATCTCGGCGTTTGGAGGCCACAGCTGGCTCGTGTCCAGGTGGCTGTCCTGCTGTCCCAGATCCGCTGCACCAGGTCAACTGGGCCTCAGGAGAGTCCAGAGAGGAGGGGGTTGTCCTGCTCCCCGGAGTCCTTCAGTAGCTCCAGGAGGGAGCTCTGCTGGAGGAGGGTGCGTGGCAGGTGCTCTTGGTCCCACGGGCTTGGAGAGGGCAGAGGAGTGTGGCGGCAGGAGGCGGAGTGTGGAGGAGGAGGAGGCGGTGAGGAGCAGCCGGCATCACAAGGAGCAGGAGGCGGCTGAGAGCCAGGAAAGACCCAGCCAAGTGCCCATCTTCCTCACCAGGCACAGAAGCTTCCAGAGAAGGCAGTGGGCCATTGGCTCTGATGGGGAAGGGGCGCACCATGAGAGCTGGAGCCTAGAAAAGGCAGGTTTGCCCACCACAGCCGAGTCAGGATGGTGGGTTAGTCAATCGCCGTTCCGCAGTGCCAGGGAGGAGCCCTGGCCTCTGGCCAGCTCCGAGTCTTGACTGCTCCCACCTCACCCCTCTCTCATGGGTGTGTGGGGGGCAGGGGGTCTCACCCTCTTTTTGACCCTTTCCCTGCTTTCTCATGGCACACCCCTTCTCTGGCTCAGCCCCACAGATGAATGTGCAAAGGGGCTTCCAAGCAGTGAGGAGGGTGGGGGCGTATCTTCTAACCCTGTGGGCAGCAGTGGGGAGGGGGCTTCTCTGCTGGGACCTGTGCGTTGTAGAAGCCTGGCTGCCTATCGACATCAGTGACTGTGACGGACATGAGAGTCACCTGAGGCCTGGGGCTGCACTGCGCCTGGTTTGGGGTAACCCCACAGGACCATGAACTGGGTGGCGGGAGGAGCTGAAGTTGAGGCTCAGCTCCTCTAATACCAGGACGGCAGCCCCTCCCTGGCCCTCAGCCTCGGTTTCCCCATCTATACATGGGGTGGGGGAGTGTGCAGGGCCAACTCCTCGGGGGAACACACGCAGGAAGGGCCCACTTACTTGGCAGGGGCTCAGCCCCCTGGCCCTCACCTGGGGGGGCCAGGGCAGAGAAGGTCTCTGCTACCATGCGCTCGATGGGCGTGAGGATGGGGGCGGGGCCGCCCCCGGCCAGGGCACGTGGCTGCTCCGCCAGCTTCTTGCGCACCACCCCGCGCAGGTCCCGCCACTTGTGTTTGAGGTCACCCAGGTCACGGTGGCAGTAACCCAGCGCATTGACAGCCTGCAGGATGCGGTTCCATACACGGTGCTTGCGGGCAGGTGGGCCCCGCAGCACCCCAAACAGCAGTGGGTAATGCCTCGTGACTTTCTGTACCAGCACCTCCGTCTCCTGAGGGCTGAAGTTGGGCTTGCGCGTCTTGATGCGAGAGTGGGCGCCCGGCCGCAGGGGCGTGGAGCCCGGCCCATCACCTGGCAGCAGGGCTGCCTCGGCCGGCTCAGGGCTGCAGCTCCGCCGGCAGGTGGCCTTGCCTCCACTGCTGGACCCTGGAAAGGCACCGGAGGCTAGGCGGAGGCTGTGCGTCCAGAGGGGCAGCCCCAGCCCCGGCCCTGGCCCTGGCCCCGGGGTCACTGCAGAAACACTCCGAGCACCGGGCACTTGTGCCCACAGCCCAGTGCAGAGGAGTCTCTGATACTCAAGGAGCTTCCCCCACCCACCCTGGCCCTGGTCGCTTAGCCTTGCCTGCCCTCGGCCCACAACCACTCCCCACAAGCTTCCTGGGGTTGGGGAGGGGGGGTTGTGCCTGCCCCACAGGAGACGGATCCGCAGTCAGTCATCACTGGGATGGTCATGCACGCCATTCTTCGAAGCCCATCTCACTGACCGGTGGCTAGGCCGAGGGGGACAGTAGGCAAGGGGTATGGGGCACCCTGGAGGCAAGCTGTTGGCCACAGATCAGCCTCCCAGGGAGCTCGGGCTCTGTGGAGCCAAGAATCGGGGAGGAGCCCACTCCTCTGCCCGACACCCAGAGATGGGACAGCTGCCCCAAGGGCCATGGGAAATGGCTGGTCCTCAGAGCCTCAGGCCCCAGCGTGGCTGCAGGGTCATTCACTGCCGCCAGGTAGACAGTAAGGTGGCAGTCAGCCAGGAGCAGAGGGAGAGAGGCAGGGGTGTGGCGGAGCCCTGTGGCTACTGGCTGGAAGCTGGTGGCCGGGGCCAGCTGTCTGGGGACCTGAGACTGGCTCCTCTTGGGCAGCCCTTCTCCAGCTGAATAGACAGAGGCCAGGCCAGAGGCCTCCAACAGTCCCCGCGCCTGCCTGGGACTCGGGGCATCAGCCCTGTGGAAGGGATGGCAGTCTGGAAGCCCTCTGGATCCCCCTGCACCCTGAGCCTTCCTTCAGGGTGGGCCACACAGACAGGCTGGGCCACCACATGACCACACCAGTGTCCAGTGTAGCCTCATGGCTGGTGAGTGGAGGCTGGCACCCCAGGAGTCACAGCTGGGCCCCACCACCACGCCAGCCCAGCCCGTCCACTGCAGCCGCTTCACAGGAGGGCACCCAGCAGGCCCAGGCTGCCTGGGCCCTGGAGGGGGCTGTTTCCTGCTCGGTGGCCATCTGCCATTGCTTCACCTGCTCTGTATTCAAGACAGTTTTGGCCCAGCTTGTAGCCTGGACTCAATAAATGGGTGAGTTTTAAGAACTGTTCTTTCTGCTTCCTTTGTGGGTGCCTGCTCCACGCACTGGGCCAGCTCCTAGGGAGCAGGGGTGGGCAGCTCGGGAAGCCTTAGCCGGCACTGAAGCTTTGGGACCAGGGGTACAGCAGGGGGGTACCTCTGCAGGGAACCCCACAGGTGACTCTACAGGGTACCAGTAGGGACGGCTGAGAGTGCCCCCCAATTCCTGGCAGTGGGTGACCAAGGATGAGCCAGGACCGGTGGCTGGGAGTCAACAGGCTCAGGCGGGGTGTTCCCAGCCCTCTGGCCTGTGTCCCCATCTCTGGGAGGGACGCCCCCCCTCGCTGACACACCCACCTCATCCCAGCTGCTCCCACCAGGGCCTGCCGGTGCCCCCAGTGTGGGGGTCCTGGTCCCTGGGTACAAGCCCAGGGGCAGGGCTGCGACTTCCACCCCCACACACCCAGGCCCCTCCTGGCCACTGGGCCCCAGCACCAGGCCCTCTGACCCAGAGTGAGGGGAAAGGGCTGCTGCCTGGTCACCAGCATCCACCCATAGCCACCCCCGTGACTATTTATAGTTTACCTCCTTTAAAGAGGAAACTGGCGTAGCGGTTAAGTGCTATGGCTGCTAACCAAAAGGTCGGCAGTTCAAATCCACCAGGCGCTCCTTGGAAACTTTACGGGGCAGTTCTACTCTGTCCTATATAGGGTCTACTATGAGACGGAATCAACTCGACAGCAGTGGGTTTAGTTTTTTGGTTTTCCTTTAAAGAGGAAAGCAGGCCCGGGGAAAAGGTGGCTGAGGCTTTTTGAGGGCGGCCTAGTGTGTGGAGTTGTCTGTCATGGTGGGGTGGTCTTCTGACATTGCGCCCTGGCCAGGCCTGGGTGCTTCCCTTTGCCACCCCCCACGTGCCCATCTCCTTCCACACAGCCTGCCTAGCCCTGCCCCGCCCTGCAGTCCACAGAGAAGCAGCCTGGCCCTGGGCGGTCAGGGGCAGAATAGAGACACATTGTGGCTCCCTACCCTATGTCTGAGCACCTTGCCTGCACACCTGGGAGTCCGTGGTGGGGAAGGCAGGCCAGGGTAGAGGCATGGAAGCCAGGGACTCCCTCAGGGGCAGAATGGGGGTGCCCTCCTGCATGACCTCTTACCCCCTGCTTGACTTCCTGAGGGGTTGCGGAGACAGCTGGGAGGTGGGGGAGGGGAGCAGAGGCTCCGTCCTCGGGCTATGGCCCTGGGCTCACTCATCCCAAGGCGGCTTCCCCCACACCTGGAGGAAGGGTGGTGGCTGGGAAGCAGGAGCAGGCCCTCGGCAGCAGGTGACCTGTGGGTGGACTGAGGTACCTACCAACGGCCTCTCCTTGCTCCGACACCATGGAGGCCAAATCCTTCATGATCTGGTTCACGTCCAGCAAGTCGCCCTGTGGAAAAAAGACGGCGACTGTGTTACGCGTGTGAATGGTTCCACAACCTGCAGGGGCATGGTCCACCGTAGCGTGCCAAGTGAGCCCAGAGCAGCAGGTGAAGCTCACAGAACCAAGGACCAGGAAGCATCTAGGGACCAGCCGGTCTGGCCACTTCCTGTCAGGGGAGGCAGGCCCAGGATCACTGAGCAAGTCAGAGACGGGCTGGGACCTGAACACTTCTGATACCAAGGTCACGTCCCAAGCTTTCTGAGTATCCCAGGAACATGAGCTCCTTGACTGGGCACTGAGGGATCCATGGTCTAGCACAGGACACAGCCGAGTCACCAGTGATGTCCTGGAGGCCTGACGAGAGGAGGGAAGAGACTTCCAGAGCAGGACACTCTGCTGCACCCCTTACAGGGCCATCAACCCTGCAGACGCCTCATCCCCACACCCGAACTTGCTTGGAGGCTCCTTGACGGAATGGTCCTGCCTTTCCCTCTCTGTGTAACCAGCTCATAGGATAGGCCAGCACACAAGTTCTGCTCAATAAATACTGAAAGGACAGAATGTATGATGCCGGGTGAAAAAAACGGATGGATGGAGAATGGATGGTGGATGCGTGGGTTGACGGACGGATGGTGGGCAGACGGATGGATGGACGGACGGACGGATGGATGGTGGATGGACAAATGGTGGATGGTGGATGAATAGATGGCGGATGGATGACGGATGGTGGATGGATGGAGGGACGGAGGGAAGGAGGGAGGGTTGGAGGGATGGATGGAGGGATGGTGGATGGATGGATGGATGGATGGATGGATGGTGGATGGATGGATGGTGGGTGAATGGATGGATGGTGGATGGATGGATGGTGGGTAGATGGAGGGTGGATGAATGGATGGGCGGTGGATGGATGATGGATGGATGGTGGATGGATGGTGCATGGATGGATGGTGGATGGATGATGGATGGATGGATGGTGGGTGAATGGATGGATGGTGGATGGATGGTAGGTGGATGCATGATGGATGGATGGTGGATGAATGGATGGGCGGTGGATGGATGATGGATGGATGGTGGATGGATGATGGATGGATGGTGGATGAATGGATGGGTGGTGGATGGATGATGGATGGATGGTGAATGAATGGATGGGGGGTGGATGGATGATGGATGGATGGATGGTGGGTGAATGGATGGATGGTGGGTGGATGGATGGGCGGTGGATGGTGGATGAATGCATGGGCGGTGGATGGATGATGGATGGATTGTGAATGAATGGATCGGCGGTGGATGGATGATGGATGGATGGATGGTGGATGAATGGATGGGTGGTGGATGGATGGTGGGTGAATGGATGGATGGTGGGTGAATGGATGGATGGTGGATGGATGGATGGTGGGTGGATGGATGGTGGATGGATGGATGGTGGATGGATGATGGATGGATGGATGGTGGGTGAATGGATGGGAGGTGGATGGATGATGGATGGATGGTGGATGGATGATGGATGGATGGTGGATGAATGGATGGGCGGTGGATGGATGGATGGTGGATGGATGGTGGATGGATGATGGATGGATGGTGGATGAATGGATGGGCGGTGGATGGATGATGGATGGATGGTGGATGGATGATGGATGGATGGTGGATGAATGGATGGGCGGTGGATGGATGATGGATGGATGGTGGATGGATGATGGATGGATGGTGGATGAATGGATGGGCGGTGGATGGATGATGGATGGATGGTGGATGGATGATGGATGGATGGTGGATGAATGGATGGGCGGTGGATGGATGATGGATGGATGGTGGATGGATGGTGGATGGAGGGTGGAGGAATGGATGGGCGGTGGATGGATGGATGGTGGATGGATGGTGAATGGATGGATGGTGGATGGATGGATGGTGGGTGAATGGATGGGCGGTGGATGGATGATGGATGGATGGTGGGTGAATGGATGGATGGTGGATGGATGGTGGATGGATGGTGGATGGATGGATGGTGGGTGAATGGATGGGCGGTGGATGGATGATGGATGGATGGTGGATGGATGATGGATGGATGGTGGATGAATGGATGGGCGGTGGATGGATGATGGATGGATGGTGGATGGATGATGGATGGATGGTGGATGAATGGATGGGCGGTGGATGGATGATGGATGGATGGTGGATGGATGGTGGATGGATGGTGGATGAATGGATGGGCGGTGGATGGATGGATGGTGGGTGAATGGATGGGCGGTGGATGGATGGATGGTGGATGGATGGATGGTGGGTGAATGGATGGGCGGTGGATGGATGATGGATGGATGGTGGATGGATGATGGATGGATGGTGGATGAATGGATGGGCAGTGGATGGATGATGGATGGATGGTGGATGGATGGTGGATGGATGGATGGGCGGTGGATGGATGATGGATGGATGGTGGATGGATGATGGACGGATGGTGGATGGATGATGGATGGATGGTGGATGGATGGTGGGTGAATGGATGGATGGTGGATGGATGATGGATGGATGGTGGATGGATGGTGGGTGAATGGATGGATGGTGGATGGATGGTGGGTGGATGGATGGGCGGTGGATGGATGATGGATGGATGGTGGATGGATGATGGATGGATGGTGGATGGATGGATGGGGGATGGATGATGGATGGATGGTGGATGGATGGTGGGTGAATGGATGGATGGTGGATGGATGGTGGATGGATGGTGGGTGGATGGATGGGTGGTGGATGGATGGTGGGTGGATGGATGGTGGGTGGATGGATGGATGGTGGATGGATGATGGATGGATGGTGGATGGATGGTGGGTGGACGGATGGGCGGTGGATGGATGATGGATGGATGGTGGATGGATGGTGGGTGGATGGATGGGCGGTGGATGGATGATGGATGGATGGTGGATGGATGATGGATGGATGGTGGATGGATGGTGGGTGGATGATGGATGGATGGATGATGGATGGATGGTGGATGGATGATGGATGGATGGATGGTGGATGGATGGTGGGTGGATGGATGGTGGGTGAATGGATGGATGGTGGATGGATGGTGGGTGGATGGATGGGCGGTGGATGGATGATGGATGGATGGTGGATGGATGATGGATGGATGGATGATGGATGGATGGTGGATGGATGGTGGGTGGATGGATGGGCGGTGGATGGATGATGGATGGATGGTGGATGGATGGTGGGTGGATGGATGGGCGGTGGATGGATGGATGGTGGATGGATGGTGGGTGGATGGTTGGGCGGTGGATGGATGATGGATGAATGGTGGATGGATGGATGGTGGGTGGATGGATGGTGGGTGGATGGATGGATGGTGGATGGATGGATGGTGGATGGATGATGGATGGATGGTGGATGGATGGTGGATGGATGGTGGGTGGATGGATGGTGGGTGGATGGATGGTGGATGGATGGTGGGTGAATGGATGGATGGTGGATGGATGGTGGGTGGATGGATGGGCGGTGGATGGATGATGGATGGATGGTGGATGGATGATGGATGGATGGTGGATGGATGGATGGTGGATGGATGATGGATGGATGGTGGATGGATGGTGGGTGAATGGATGGATGGTGGATGGATGGTGGGTGGATGGATGGGCGGTGGATGGATGATGGATGGATGGTGGATGGATGATGTATGGATGGTGGATGGATGGATGGTGGATGGATGATGGATGGATGGTGGGTGAATGGATGGATGGTGGATGGATGGTGGATGGATGGTGGGTGGATGGATGGGCGGTGGATGGATGGTGGGTGGATGGATGGTGGGTGGATGGATGGATGGTGGATGGATGATGGATGGATGGTGGATGGATGGTGGGTGGATGGATGGGCGGTGGATGGATGGTGGGTGGATGGATGGATGGTGGATGGATGATGGATGGATGGTGGATGGATGGTGGGTGGATGGATGGGCGGTGGATGGATGATGGATGGATGGTGGCTGGATGGATGGTGGATGGATGGATGGTGGATGGATGATGGATGGATGGTGGATGGATGGTGGGTGGATGGATGGGCGGTGGATGGATGATGGATGGATGGTGGATGGATGATGGATGGATGCATGGTGGATGGATGGTGGGTGGATGGATGGTGGGTGGATGGATGGTGGATGGATGATGGATGGATGGTGGATGGATGGTGGGTGAATGGATGGATGATGGATGGATGGTGGATGGATGGTGGATGGATGGTGGGTGGATGGTGGGTGGATGGATGGATGGTGGATGGATGGTGGGTGGATGGATGGTGGATGGATGGATGGTGGATGGATGATGGATGGATGGTGGATGGATGGTGGGTGTATGGATGGGCGGTGGATGGATGATGGATGGATGGTGGATGGATGATGGATGGATGGATGGTGGATGGATTGTGGGTGGGTGGATGGATGGTGGATGGATGATGGATGGATGGTGGATGGATGGTGGGTGAATGGATGGATGGTGGATGGATGGTGGATGGATGGTGGGTGGATGGATGGATGGTGGATGGATGGTGGGTGGATGGATGGTGGGTGGATGGATGGTGGGTGGATGGATGGATGGTGGATGGATGGATGGTGGATGGATGATGGATGGATGGTGGATGGATGGTGGGTGGATGGATGGGCGGTGGATGGATGATGGATGGATGGTGGATGGATGATGTATGGATGGATGGTGGATGGATGGTGGGTGGATGGATGGTGGGTGGATGGATGGTGGATGGATGACGGATGGATGGTGGATGGATGGTGGGTGAATGGATGGATGGTGGATGGATGGTGGATGGATGGTGGGTGGATGGATGGTGGATGGATGGATGGTGGGTGGATGGATGGTGGGTGGATGGATGGTGGGTGGATGGATGGTGGGTGGATGGTGGGTGGATGGATGGATGGTGGATGGATGGTGGGTGGATGGATGGTGGGTGGATGGATGGTGGGTGGATGGATGGATGGTGGATGGATGGATGATGGATGGATGGTGGATGGATGGATGATGGATGGATGGTGGATGGATGGTGGGTGGGTGGATGGTGGGTGGATGGATGGTGGATGGATGGATGATGGATGGATGCATGGGGGATGGATGGTGGGTGGATGGATGGTGGATGGATGGATGGTGGATGGATGACGGATGGATGGTGGATGGATGCTGGGTGAATGGATGGATGATGGATGGATGGATGGTGGATGGATGGTGGGTGGATGGATGGTGGGTGGATGGATGGTGGATGGATGATGGATGGATGGTGGATGGATGGTGGATGGATGGATGATGGATGGATGGTGGATGGATGGTGGATGGATGGTGGGTGGATGGATGGTGGGTGGATGGATGGTGGATGGATGGTGGGTGAATGGATGGATGGTGGATGGATGGTGGGTGGATGGATGGGCGGTGGATGGATGATGGATGGATGGTGGATGGATGATGGATGGATGGTGGATGGATGGATGGTGGATGGATGATGGATGGATGGTGGATGGATGGTGGGTGAATGGATGGATGGTGGATGGATGGTGGGTGGATGGATGGGCGGTGGATGGATGATGGATGGATGGTGGATGGATGATGTATGGATGGTGGATGGATGGATGGTGGATGGATGATGGATGGATGGTGGGTGAATGGATGGATGGTGGATGGATGGTGGATGGATGGTGGGTGGATGGATGGGCGGTGGATGGATGGTGGGTGGATGGATGGTGGGTGGATGGATGGATGGTGGATGGATGATGGATGGATGGTGGATGGATGGTGGGTGGATGGATGGGCGGTGGATGGATGGTGGGTGGATGGATGGATGGTGGATGGATGATGGATGGATGGTGGATGGATGGTGGGTGGATGGATGGGCGGTGGATGGATGATGGATGGATGGTGGCTGGATGGATGGTGGATGGATGGATGGTGGATGGATGATGGATGGATGGTGGATGGATGGTGGGTGGATGGATGGGCGGTGGATGGATGATGGATGGGATGGATGGATGGATGGATGGAAGGATAGATGGGTAGATGGTGGATGGATGGTGGGTGGATGGATGGTGGGTGGATGGATGGTGGATGGATGGTGGATGGATGATGGATGGATGGTGGATGGATGGTGGGTGGATGGATGGTGGATGGATGGTGGGTGGATGGATGGTGGATGGATGGTGGGTGGATGGATGGTGGGTGGATGGATGGTGGGTGGATGGATGGTGGATGGATGATGGATGGATGGTGGATGGATGGTGGATGGATGGTGGGTGGATGGATGGTGGGTGGATGGATGGTGGATGGATGATGGATGGATGGTGGATGGATGGTGGATGGATGGTGGATGGATGGTGGATGGATAGTGGGTGAATGGATGGATGGTGGATGGATAGTGGGTGAATGGATGGATGGTGGATGGATGGTGGGTGCATGGATGGGCGGTGGATGGATGATGGATGGATGGTGGATGGATGGTGGGTGGATGGATGGGCGGTGGATGGATGATGGATGGATGGTGGATGGATGGTGGGTGGATGGATGGGCGGTGGATGGATGATGGATGGATGGTGGATGGATGGTGGGTGGATGGATGGGCGGTGGATGGATGATGGATGGGATGGATGGATGGATGGAAGGATAGATGGGTAGATGGCGGATGGATAGGTGGTTGGCTGTACAGATGGCTGGATGGGATGGGTGGGGGGTAGGCAGATAAACGGTTAGATGGGTGAGTAATGGATGGATGCATGGGTGGTGAATAGTTGGATGGATGATAGATAGGTGATTGCTCCTGTAAATGGTTGGATGAGTGTGTAGGTGGGTGGTTGGATGGATGGGTGAATGTTAGATGGGTAGATGAATGGTGGGATGGGTAGATAGAGGGATGGATAAGAGGGTGGGTGAGTGGATGGTTGGATGGGTGGTCAAATGGTTGGATGGGGGGCAAACAGATGGCTGTGTGGGTGAATGGATGGATGGATAGGAGTGTGGATGGCTGGATGGTGGAATGGGTGGACAAATGGTTGGATGGGTGGGTGGATGGATGGAGAGATAGGAGTGTGGGTGGGGCGGGTGGTTAGATGGGGGGACAAATGGTTGGATGGGGGGTGGGTGGATGGATAGGAGTGTGGTTAGATGGGTGGACGAATAGTTGGATGGGTGAGTGGATGGATGGAGAGACGAGTGGATGAATGGGTCGGTAGATGGTAGACCCTTTGCTATCAGAAGACTGAGTGACTCCATGAAACCACCAAATGGGGTAAGGAACAGAAACGGGCTGGGCCTTTGGGGAGCCCCCAACCCCAGCATGTCAGGCTGGCTTCTTGCATCCTCTACCCTGACCTGACTTCTTAGTTCCTTTTGCCCAGTAATGTGGCAGGGACGCTCATGAGAGAAATGGTCACACGGCTCACAGACTAGGCACCTGCAGCTGTGCTGGGTGAGGCACACTTCCACCTTCACACCCGGTAGCATCTGTGAGGGCAGATCCCTGCACCCATGTGCAAGGAGGGAACAGGGGCACTGAGAGGTGCGGAAGGTCTCTCAGAAAGGGGCTGAGCTGGATTCATATCTGTGCCCACTGCACAGAGGACGGCCACCACTGACCAGCTGGCACTGCTAACCTCTCTGAGCCACCTGTCCTCGCTCCCCCCTGAGCAAACTCTACCTCCATCTCCAGCGCCCTGCCATGTAAAGTCCTTCACAGGACGCCCGGCTCATGGCTGGGTCGCGTGGAGCCAGGAAAGCCCCTCCGCCTGCAGAGGCTGAGGCGGTGGGGCGGGGGGGTTGTCGCGTGGCCCCTGCCCCAACATGCCCACCAACTGCTATGTGCCTGGAGCCAGGATTGATTGCCACGAGGGTCATTTCACGCCACCACAAGACATTACAGGAGATTCATTTTCTTTTTAGAAGCATTCAGGGAAATGAGGCAATTAACATGATCCTGCACCATCAATTGCGATTCAATTACTGTGCTCAAGTGTGGCTGAGGGGCGGTGTTTTGTGGGAATCTGCAGTGGCTGGAAGGGGAGGTGAGCCAGCACGGGCCACAGGTCTCACTCAGGTGGAACTGCAGGGCATGCGGGTGCCACAGACGGCAGGCTGGCTCTGGCTCCCATCACCACTGCCTTTGAGGGGGTGTGGCTCCCAGGCAGGGAGGCCACATGTAAACTCCACGCTGAGGTCAGGGGTCAAGGTCATGAGCCAAGACTGTTACCTTCACCAGACTCCCAGGTACCACCCAACCCCGTCAGGAGGCATGAGCACCATACACCAACCCGACCCTGGCACTGGTCACGCTCATTCCAGCTGTGAACAGGTGTGGCCGGCCGACGAGCCTGGCCTGGCTGCACTTGGCCTCGTCCCAGGCAGAGGCTTACTCAGCCTGGCCACACTGTGTGGGAGTGCCTTCTTCTGCCTGCACTGCAGACAGAGAGACCGAGGCACAGAGCAGCCAAGTCATTTGTCCAGGGATATGCAGCTAGAAATGCTTGAGCCAGGACTCGAACCCAGGTTCAGGCTGGCCCTGACCCTGGTCGCTTCCCACCCCAGCCCCACCATGTAGCTCACAACTGCATGGTATCAGGAAAGGGCCTCATGACCACTCATGCGGTCCCACCCTGGGAGAGTCACCAGCCTCTGGTGGTGGGCCCTCCAGGGGCGTCCCCTGTGACACCTGCCTGTGTGGGGCAGATCACTATGTGCTGTGACCACTCCCCCTGAGCAGGAGCAGCTAAGCGCCAGCTGGCATGGGCTTCCCGTGTCCCTTCCAGCCACGGTGACAGTCTTGGTGAAGGAGGGAGCAGGAAGAAACCCAGGGCAGTGGGGTGTTTGAGTGGGGATGTGAGCTGGTGCCTCCCAGGGAGCCCAGGACCCAGCCTCAGGCACATGGGCGCAAGCAGGAGCACCAGTGAGTCCTGTGGCCTGCCTCAGTGTTCCGGGTTCGTACGTCCCTGTGAACAGCAGCTGCTGTACTGGGCGTTCCCCGCCTGGTGCACAGCTCTAGCCACTAACCTGGGCAACCAAGTATCCCCCCAGCAAAGCCTCTGACACAGCAGCAGGGCACATCCAACTCGTGAGGGCTCTGGGGTGGCACTGAGAGGCACTGGCCACAGCTGTTTCCCAACTCACTGAGACTTGCCCGCTGTTGCCATGCTGGGATTACAAACTGCTCTCCCACCAGGGCCTGGGCTCCCTCAGGATGTGGTCAATGCTATGGCTGGGGATGGTTGCCAAGAGCCACCAGAGGCTGGCTGCATGCTGGCCACCCAGGCCAGGTCCCCACTGTCCCACCATCCGTTCGCACATCCATAGGACTGGCAGGCAGGCTCGGTCACAGTGGGACCAACAGGGCCAGTGAAGGGAGGGGGCAGCCATGTTCCCAGGTTGGGCCCCTGCCAGAGCTCTGTCCACGCCTTGATGGACACAGCAGAGAGGCAGTAGGGCACAGTGACGACTCGGCTCACTCACCCTGCAACAGTTGGAATGTTCACTTGTGCCATGGCCAGCACAGGGACACACAGATGAGCCAGACAGAGACCCACTCCCAGACACCCGCCCCCAGAGCTGAGGAAGCACCAAACAGTGAGCACTGCTACAGGAGGAAGAAAGGCCTGGCAAGCTACTTCCAAAAACTCAGCCACTGACAACCCCAAGGAGCACAGTTCTACTCTGATACACATGGGGGTCACTGTAGTCGGGGTCAACTCGACGGCACCTGGCTTTTTATTACAGGAGATGGGTAGGGAGGCCCACCAGGGAATGAGCCAGAGACCCAGCAGAGGGAACACGTCCCAGGCGGAAGTCCATTCTTAGTCCAGAGAAGTGAGGTCAAGGCCAGGCTGGGGGCTGACGGGAAGGCAGACCGGGATGGGAGCAGGTAGCCAAGAGCCCTTCCTGCCAATGACCTGGGAACTGGGCGTGTGGGGTGGCCCTAGCTGGGGCCACGAGCCCTGGTGTGGGCCGGAGAGAGCAAGAGAAAGCCCAGGAGGAGCAAGAGCAAGACTTAAAAAAAAAACTTAGTAAATGTTTAAATCATGCAGTTATTCTTCTGATTGCTTCTAAAACCAGAACTCATTAAAGACCTCACAGAATCTTCTTTCTCCTTTCACTGGCACTGCACAACAACCACCTTGCACAGGGCATAATAGAGCCTCAGTGCGTGTGTGTGTGTGTGTGTGTGTGTGTGTATGCGTGAGCGCATGCTTCCCTTCACTTTTAAGAAGAGGAAGAAAAAAATACCACTGCATTTTTCCCTACCATTTTTGCACTCTTACAGCTGGAAGCTTGGCAACCGTCCACCTTCAGAGGGCCGTCCCAGTTAATGGGATAGTAGCCAAGTTTTACCTACTTATTTATTTACTGGCCTATTTATATGCAGATATGAACCAGATCAATCACGCCCCTGCCTTCAGGCTGGCAAGGCAGCCACAGCAGAGGGGTGGGGGCTCCACCTGAGCTCCTAGTTCTAGCCCTCCCCGGCGGTTTCCTCACCCCCGTCCTCCTCCTCCAACGCCTGCCAGGTAGCCATGGTAACAGAGCAACTGGCGTGCTTGGGCACTGCACCTGGGTCAGGTGATGCCAGCACTTGGAGCACAGGGCCCTCACAGGTGAGATGGGCTTGGCTAGAAGGCTCCTGCACAGGCCATGCAGCTAGGGACCGGGTAGCCCTGCTGGGGAAGGGGGTCCATCTGCCTCTGGATCCGGCTCCCTCCGGGAGACCAGTGCTGGGGGCCCTGCCACGAGCTGGAGGCACGCTAAGGAGCACGTGCCCACCTTATCCTACCTTGCACCACCTGCTGCAGATGGACAGCAAGCCTCGGTCAGGGGTTCTCTGATGGGCTCACAGTAGGTGGGGCTCTCCAGGATGGCTCTCTCTGCTCCAGGGCTCTGCCACTAACTGACCTGTGGGGTGACCCTGGGGATCTCAGCCATCCCCCTCACCTGGGAAGAGGCTAACCGAAGACAATCACCAGAATGTCACACCTAGTACCCCCAGTCCTGGAGCCGGGCTTGGCCCAGCTGTCCACAGGGGCTGTGTGGCCTGGCCCGTCCTGACGCTCTGGGCTCCCTCTCGGCTTTGATGGAACTAGAGCCCACAGGTGCTCGCCCGCGGGGTCCGTGAAAGGGTGCGCACAGGTGCTCACCTGCAGGGGTCCGTGAGAGGGTGCATACACAGGGGCTCACCCGCAGGGGCTCTGGGGGATCCGTGAGAAGGTGCACACACAGGTGCTCACCCGCAGGGTCCGTGAAAGGGTGTCCACAAGGGCTCACCCTCAGGGGCTCTGGGGGGTCACTGAGGAGGTGCACACACAGGGGGTCAGCTTCAGGGGCTCTGGGGGGGTCCCTGAGGAGGTGCACACACAGGAGCTCACCCTCAGGGGCTCTGGGGTGTCCGTGAGAGGGTGCACACACAGGGGCTCACCCTCAGGGGCTCTGGGGGGTCACTGAGGAGGTGCACACACAGGGGGTCAGCTTCAGGGGCTCTGGGGGGGTCCCTGAGGAGGTACACACACAGGAGCTCACCCTCAGGGGCTCTGGGGGGTCCATGAGAGGGTGCACACACAGGGGTTCACCTTCAGGGACTCTGGTGTATCCCTGAGGAGGTGCACACACAGGGGCTCACCCTCAGGGGCTCTGAGGGGTAAGTGAGAATGTGGACACACAGGGGCTCACCCTCAGGGGCTCTTGGGGCTCTCAGGAGTGGGTGAGACAGTGGATACACACTGGTAACGGAGCAGAACCCTCTCATCCCAATGCGAGTCTCATCCCAGTATGTGAAACACGCCCGTCTATCTGTCCATCCGTCCATCCACACGTTCTTTCAACAACTACTGACCAGGTACCCACGTTGTGTCAGGCACCCGCTGAGGTCAGGGAACACTGCAATGAGCAGGGCAGACACAGACCCCTATTTCCTGGGGCTCTCATTCCAGCAGGAAGAGGCAAATGATGTCAAGACACGGACTGAACAAGCAGGACGTCCCCTCCAGGAAGGCAGAGCGGAGAAGGGAGACAGATGTGTGTGCACGCATGTGTGCGCCTGGACAGCGGACATTTGAGCGAAGCCTTGAAAGAGACAGGGCGCCCGTGGCCCAAGCATCAGAGAGGCTCAGCCAGGCAGGAGTGTGAGGTGCCTGGCTGTTCTGAGGCCAGCGAGGAGGCGGGGCAGCCGGAGAGAGGGGTCAGGAGGGGTCACGTGCCAACACCTTGCCCACTCCACATGCTGGTCTTACAACGGCGACCCCCCGCCCCCCCACTCCTGACCCTGCAGAGACCTCTCTAACTGCCTGGATTCACACAGAAGTGGTGCTGCGTGACTTCCAGGCTGCGTCCCAAGAAGCCATGTGCACCCTCACCTTTGGAACCCGGCCTCCACAGCCCCGCACTTCTGAAACCTAGGACCAGCAAGGGGCCCTGACAAGCTGAGGCCAGGAGTGCAGTCCTGGTCCTGCCAGGAGAGAACCAGCACACCCCTCCGAGAAGGCAGCACCTTGGGCCATTATCAGCCATTAGCACCTCCACTCAGTCAGTGCCATACCTCAGGTGGCAGCTGGGGGCTGACACCTGGCTTAGCAGTGAGCTGAGTGAGCTAACAGCAACACCAGGGCGGTTCCGAGGAAGAGGGACTGGATTGGATGAGGGGATCGTGGCACTGAGGGGTGCTGTGTCCCCACCCCGCAGGTTAGCAAGTGTATCAGGCATTAGTTCATAGCAGTATTCTCACCTTCTGGCTGACTAGCCCTCTCAACAGCCTGAGCAATTGACACAATTGTGCCCATTTTACAGAACAGAGGCTCTGAGGAAAGACCTGCTCAGGGTGGCTCAGCCAGGAGGTGGCATGGCTGGATCTGGGACCCCTGGGGCCTACCAGGAGCTTCTCTCTGGGAGCTGTGCTCACTCTGCCCTGCTGGGTGCCGTCACCTCACCTCTCAGGCCTGGGGGCCTGCAGCCCGAGAAGGCATGTGCACAGCATATCTCCGTCACCCCCACCCCCAGCCCCAGCGCCTCCTCCCCTCAGCACCGTGGGGGCCAGTCTGCGTTCCCACAGCTCCTCTCTCACTATCTCAGGAACCCTCTGCTTCTGACCCCTGCCAGGGCAAGATCTATGCCAATTCCAGACCAGGACATGGCCCAGAGCGGGGACAGAGGGGCTGCAGCACGGTGAAAGGTGGCACCCGAGAGTCGGGACCAGCCGGCCCAGGGTCTTCGGGATCACCGTGGGGCCCCAGACCCTCACCTCGCTCGCTGGGCCCCAGTGGGCTCAGCCCCAGAAAGCACACACGGGCAGGGAGGAGCAGGGACCTGGGCTGAGGTGGCCTGGGTGCCTGCTCCTCGACCCAGCTGGGCTTCATGGGTCTGGCAGAGCTGCTGCAGTGGTTACAGTGCCGTGAGGGGCCTGGGTGGACAGAAAGATGGTGAGGGGGCAGCAGACAACCCTGGGGACAGCAGTGGCTCTCCACTTCGCCTGCCGTATGGGGAGAGGACAGGGCAGAGTCTGCTGGACGGGCCTAACTGGGTGCCCAGACGGTCCCTGGAGCAGCGGCGTAGATCGCTGGTTCATGCCCACTCCTGGCCGAGGCTGCCACGGAAACACAATTAAAGCTCACACTTCTAATACCTCAACGTGGCCACTCCGTTTACTCTCTCAGCAGACACAGCCACGGGCTGGGAGGCTGCGGGGCCAGCACCACCACAGCGGCTCCAGGACTCCCAGACACCCAGGACACCCAGGACCCTCGGGAAGCCCAGGGCATGGCCCAGCTCAGGGAGGTGGCTGAGGCTGGGAGGAGCCAGGGACCACCTGCCTGAAGTCCTGGCAGCCTTGGGGAGCCGCGCCCCTCAGGGCCAGTCCTCCCCTCTGAGCAAGGGGGCAGTAACCTTACTGGAATGCAGGCGGGACTGGGGCCGGGCAGAGGAGCCACTTCTGTGCAGGGAAGGGCTCCCGGCTTCCCGACAGGCTGTCCCGGATACTCTCCGAGGCTGGGGGCTGCCCCGGGGAGGGGCTATTGGGCGCCACTTCCTGACCAGTGAAGGGGGGGCACATCCACCAACTGCCCATTTTACAGATGAAGCGACCTTGGATGGCGAGAGTCCAAGGTAACCAGTGAGTTGGCAGCAGAGACAGGCCCTCAGCCGGGCCTTCATATTCCCGATCTTAGCTTTGTCCCATAAGGACAATTTGGGGACACAGTGTGGGATCAGCAGTTTACCCCATGGGGAGCCCCCCAGGGGTTCCACTGACTCAGCCCTGCACCCTCGGTGCTGAGGGGCTCAGAGCCCCCTCCCCACAGACCCTGGCCACCCGAGGGGCTCAGAGCCTCCTCCCCACAGACTCTGGCCACCTGAGGGCTCACAGAGCCTCCAGGTGCCGGTCAGAGACAGACCAGAGGAGAGGTGGACAGGAAGGATTCAGGCAAAAGCTTAGCTTGTGCTGTGACTCCCATCTCCCCTCCAGGCCTCAGTTTCCCCATCCATCCTCCTATCCCCTACCAACCACCAAGGTAAAGGCCCTGGGGAATCTGTCTGCATTAGTTAACGCATAAAATCATGCAAATTCAAAAGCCCCCGGGGATGGGGGGTGGGTGGGAGCTGAATGGGGGAGGCGTGAGTGGGTGGTGATAACAAGTCTGCTAAATTCCACACGGAAAAAGTTTGCAAGCAGCCAAGGTGTGAAATCGCCACGTGTGTCCTTTGAGGCTGTTTCCTGCAGCCCCTCCCCACAACATCCCCAAACAAGCTCGCCCCTCAGTAACGGCAGCACAGAGGGCCCCAGCCACCCAGCACTCGGCCGCTGGGTCCTCGAGGGACCTGGGGACTTGGCTCCGAACAGCCTGGCAGGAGAGCAGGGCCCCACGCTGTGGCAGCCACTTGGCCGGCCCTACAGGTGCAGGCTCCCCCCCTCCCTAACCAGGCTGAGCCGCTGTCACCAGGCTGCCAACCTGGGGCAGGCTTTCTTCAAGGCCAAGGACAATTTGTCCTCTGGTTTTCCTGTCCCTAATCGGAGGGCAAGATCAGGGCCGTGCGGCCAAACTTAGGCTGCCTCCAAGAACCACAGGGCACTTTCCCCAATGGCCGCCCCCTCAGCATGAGCCTGGGGTCACTGAAGAGCCCCAGGAAGGCACTACCTCACCAAGGTCACCCAGCAAGCCAGGGCTCCAGCCCCAGGGTCTCCCTGTAAGACAGGGAACACAGGGATCCCCAAATCTGCAATTCACACAAACAAATTAAAGTAACAAAGCAACAAGAAATGGGCTAGGGTGCAGAAACAAAGCCATCCCCCAGAATGAAGGGGCAGGGTATCAGAAAACAGCCCACAAACTTCCTTAAAGTTGTCTTTCAGAAGCAGCCTGATGAAACCAGCCCCAGGGACATGCGCAGAACATCCACCTGTGACCCCTGTGTGACCTTCTACCAGGGCAGTGACGGGCTGCAGCCACAGCTGGGCAATTGAACTTGGGGAGCAAGAGGCTGTGCAAGCGGGACACCCCATAGTAAGTCCTGCTTCAAATCCCAGAGGCCACTGGGACAGGAGCCACCTTAGAAAGTGGCTGTGCACGCACCGTAGTTAACATATCTCCGCCCAGATGGGCCACCTCCTGGAAAGCCCCACCTATACCTATGAATAAACATAAATCTTTTCCTGCCCTAAAACCTTTAAGAACCTGTGCAAATCCTTCGTTGTGCGAGACGGGGTAAGCGTTACCTAGGCCCTCCTCGTCTCCCCTTGCAAGCCTCTTCAGTAAGCTTTGCTCAAGTGGACAACTCTCCGTGCCTCACCTGCTCATTCTGGACCGGCGAGAGGCAAGACCCTTACTCAATTTCAGCAACACCTGCAACCCCAGCCCAGCACAGGACTGCGGGGGCTCAGGGCTCACAGGTAAAGCGCCCGTCCACCCACCCTGTGTGGGCCTCCAGTCTGCACAGCAGGCAACCTCAGGCACACACACACAGAACACACGTGCACACACGTGTGTGGGTATACACACACATACATGCACACGTATGCACACCCCTTTACACACGCACACATATACAAGCACGCATATGCACACATGTACACGTGTGAACCACAGGCGTGCACACCTGCACATGTATGCACAGTACACATGCATCACACACGCATGCACACACGCATGCACACAGGCACACGTGAACTGCTGCCTCACCTCGATCTGCAGGATGGCCTCCTCCCGCAGCCGGATGGCCTCCAGGTCCTCCTCGGTGAGCTCGGGAAGCAGCGCCTGCTCCTGGCTTTGCCAAATGTCGCTGCCGCCTCCGTTGAAGATCTTCTCGTCATCGGCCAGCTCGCCAAGACGGGCCTGGGGGCTCTGCTGACCACAGAGATAGCTTGTTAGCATGGCACACTCACATTACAGACACACCAAGCTCAGGTGTCCTCACATGGCTGGAAGGGGCGGGGAGACTGAAGGTCTGAGGCCATACATGCTGCCTTGTAGCCCAGGCCTCCACGGTCTTGTGTGCCGCGCTCCGAGCCCACGCAGCACACTGAGCGACCGGGAGGAGGCCGAGCTGGGGCTCTGTGTTCTGAGGGCAGTGGGCTGGGGGCCTCTGCCTGTACCCCTGCTGTGTCTGGTGGGCAGGGTGCTGGGCGGGCTGTGGCTGTGTGTGTCTGAGTGTGTGTAATCACAGGGAGACAGAGGGCACAGGGCAGAGAAGCAGGACCGTGGCCTGGCATGGCCTCTGGCCCTGTCTCCACCTGCCTCAGGCTTCTCATCTTTAAAGCCCTTTATGTCAGTCTTCTCCCTCAAGGACCTGGACTCAGCCCTGTTATGGGGGCAGTTGCAGCTGTCTCACCGCCTCCTGCAAAGCCTCCTGAGGTGGTGTCTTGCCCACGGTGGGGACAAGGTGGAGCAGCAGAGCATCCCTGCAGGCAGAGGCTGGGCCAGGGTGACTGGAGCTCCTAAAGCCATCCTGCCCCTGCCACAAACACACAGCCTGACGCCCCAGTAGACACTGGCCCCCAGGAGCCTTCCTCGCTATTAAGCCCCCCAGGAACCCCAGGTCTTGGGCTCAGGGAAGGCCCCCTGAGCAGCACTCGGGCACAGCCCAGCTTTGTTGTGGAGCTGCACCTTTGCAGGAGCCTCCAGGGGGTTGTGTCTGCTGGTCCGTCACCTCCGAGGGTCTGGGGACAGCGTTGGGGGCTTGCTGAGGAGCAGTCCTCATGCCTTCACCCCCGCCCGCTTCGCAGAGCCCCTCTGTGTGAAGGGAGGACCGCCTTCCGGCACCTTCTCCAGCGCCCGACACAGGCCCTGTTTGCAGGCACGGACTCCTCACCCACAGGGTAAGCCAGTGTCGGGGGAGATCTGGGCTGGGCATCAGATTCAGGACGGAGATGCAGGACTCAGTCTCCAATCACCAACATCCTCCTTGCCAGCTCCAGACTCCTGACAATGACTGCCAGAACGTTCTAAATGGCTACCCTGAAGGAGGCTGCCACTCAATTCTCCTGTGCCCTTCATGGAAGACCCTCAGCTGGGTACCTGTATGCCCGAAACAAAGACCCGGTCCCGGTCTATACAGCTCAGGTGGTCACGTGGCAGCTCTGGCCACCCCAATGTCAGGGTCAGCACATGTCTGGCTGAGTGGTGGTGATCCATGACCCACTGTCTCCCTGTAACACTCTGGACTCCCTGTGGCAGGGCTGCGTCTTGTCCACTCTGTGTCCAGGGCCTCAGAAGTCAGGAAGACACCCTGGCCCTCCCACAGGCCTGCCACCACAGCCTGTGGGTGTCTGTGTCCTGAGCCCGTGGGACCCTGTCAGCAAGGGGCATCAGGGCTGCAGCTCTGCGGCTGAAAGGAAGGCTCCAAGGACAGTTCATAAGACGAGGGTCCGCCTCTGTCCAAACTCACACACCTCAGGCACCATTGATGCATCACCCCAGCCAGGCCCGGGGCGGGCAGACGGAGAGGTGAGCGTTCTTTGCACGCAACGTTCTGGCAACAAAACCTACAGATCACATAAGCAAGAGCCTGGTTGCACCCTGTGTCTCTCTGCTTGTACTCGCAGAGGGGGGCATCTAGGTGGTCCCCAGCCTCCCCTGAGACTTGCAACCCAGCCAAGGCAGCAGGGAATACGGGGCCACAAAGGAAGCCAGCTGCCTGCCCGGCCCTCAGATGACAAGGCACGGTGCTGGGGCTGGCGCTCCTGTCTATTCCCACCACGACCCCGCAGCAGGTGGCACTGCTCTCCCTATCAAGGAGGAGGGACTGCCCAAAGACGCACCAGTGAACAGGGGCCTTTAAATAAACAAATATGGGCAAGTAGGTCTCCAGGACAAGACCTCAAAAACGCGAACAAAGTGTTACTCTTTCCCTGCAGATACCATGCCCCTCACCACGTGGGTGGAGGAAAGGATCCTGGGGGCAGGAGGGGAGGGAGGTGGCTGGCCTCATGCCAGGCCCCCAACCACTGCCTCCCTCTCTGTGGCTCCCACCCTCCTCCAGAATCTTCCAGGCTGCTCCCAAAAGGAACCTCCAGATGTGGAGTCAATGATGAGCTCTGATTCCAGCTCTTACTCATTTCATACATTTCAGTGTTGTCATCTGTAAAACGGAAGCAAGGACCCACACCTCCCGAGGCCCACGCACCTGCTCCGGAACCTCAGTGGCACTGCTAGAACCTGCCTGGCCTCCCGTCGCATCCACTCCTCGCCCCACACTGCGCCTGTACTTCAACGGCACACACACGCCTACCCTCCGAGGTGGCGAGGGAAACAGAAAAGGCTCCGCCCCAGGTCACTCACCGCCTGAGTGACTGGGGGCAAGTCCCTGAACTTCCCCAAGCCTGAATCTCCACTCTGGAGGATGGAGCTAGCAAGCTAGAGAAGTGCAGACGTCGAGCACGTGAGACGCCTAGCCTCAGGGACGCGGACGCGCATGGGGAAATAAAAAACGCCACCTCAAATCTTCTGATCAGAAACACTGGAAAAGCGAGCCTTTCCCAAGTGCTGGTGAGCATGGGGCTGCTTCCTGCAGGGAAACGTGGGCGGCACAGCACCCGTGGGGGCAGCACGTGTAAGGCTGCAGACCCCACCTCCTGAACCTGCAAGCCTAAGACAGGGCTCCACCCTGGCCCAGCTCTGAGATTCTGACTGAACTGGGTGGGGCCACTACCTGGGCCACCACCTGGGCCACCACTGGGGAGCCACCACCAGGGTCATCACTGGGGGAGCCACCACCTGGGCCACCACTGGGGAGCCACCACCAGGGCATGGGGCTTTCAAAAGCTTCGCAGGTAAAGATAATAAACCACCAGGTAAGAGCACCCTAGGGAGCCCTCCCTGTGTGCCCAGGGACAAAAATTCCAAACGCTCCCTCTGGCAGTATTTGTAACAACAAAACCTTGTGGACATTCCAAATGGCTGACAAGAGCAGGAAGAGGAGAAAATATGGTCTTGGTCTCTGTGTACAATGAGACACCAGGCACGAACCAGTTAAAACAAAGGAATCACATGCGCCAGGTGAAGGAAACTTGGCCCACACTGTAACTGTCCCTGGGTTTGGGGTCTTCGGGGAGGCGCCCAACAGCCATGGGTGTGGCGTTGTGGGCCCACCGCAGGGTGTGTCAGGGGAGTGGTGAGGCCTGTGGGAGATGGAGGGGGCAGGAAGGAAGCTGGAGCAGTCTGCCTGGTGTTGGGGCTCCACCTGGTATCGGGGCCCAGGGAGGCAGCTGACGCGACTGAGGGTCACAGCAGCACCCACGGGGCCTCCCCCTTCCTTACCATGGAAGACAGGCCCACTACCTCCCGTCCACGTGGGAACAGGGAGGCCGCCGGAAGAGCAGGTAGAGTACAGCCCTCTCCAGCAGCTCAGGACAAAGATGGATGGAAGGAACAGCTTAGAGGCTGGTCCCTCCTCAACCCTTCTCAGGAAGGGTCACAGCGCACCTTTCTTCTCCTCCCAAAGGCTCAGTCTGGGTCTTTAGTGCCAAAGCTGGGATCAGGGATTTGCCGCCAGGTGTCGGCTGCAGAGGGGCCAGGCCGTGGGACGGGTTCCAGCCGCCAACAGACAAAGGCAGCTTTCTCTTCCCTCCTCAGCCGAGGGTGCAGACCGCTCTGACACGTATGAGTGAGACACACAGTTCAGGTGATGCTGAGGAAGGGCTGAGAGCATTCCTGAGAGAAAAGAGGAAGCTCGGGGAGTGGCTCCCCTCAGCAGGCCAGCCTCCTTCCACACAAGCAGGGCTCAGTGAGGCACAGACCCCGGCCAGGCCCAGGGCTCAGGCCACTGGGCACAGGTGTCTTCCTGAGCTCTTCGACTCAGGCTCTGCACAGGAGGGGAGGCCAGGACACATGCCATGCATGAACTGGGGACCCAGGCTCAGCCCCAAGGCTGGTCATTGGTTCTCTGAATGGCATCGGCACCATCTGTTAGCTGATCTGAGAATGGCAGAGCTGGAAGGGCTGTAGAATCTGTTCCCCGTTCTCCAGTTCCAGTAAGAGGTACCTAGAGCCTCTCGATGGCACTGGGTTCGGTTTGGTCTTTCGTAGGGCCTCAAGACAAGGGCGGCTATCTGCCCTACACCCAGCCAGGGACGCCTGCCGCAGGCTCTCTAGCTGGCCTCATGGGGAAGCTCAGTTTTACCTCTGCAGCCTGGGAACCACAGACTTCCGGTAGAAATCTAGGTAGAGTCGGCCAACGGTCAGGAGCAGTGGAGGACCAGCCACAGTGAACTGTCCCCGCACTGAATTGTTGCAGCTCTACCTCAGAGAGAGGGCCAGCCCGGAGAGCCGGATACTGCTCCTTGGTGGAGTCTGACCCAGTCCAGGGCCTGGGCGACCTTGCGCTGACTCACCCTGGACCCAGCTAAGCCCACAGACTGCAGGCTCCGAGCTCACTCACGCCCACACCAACACTCAGCCTGGACCAGAGAAAGCAGACAGCACAGGCCCTCTAGACCTACGGGGCCGCTGGGGCCTGCAGACAGCCGCCCTCAAGCCTGGGACGCGGCCTCAGCAGCAGGGTCTTCTCTGGGCAGTAGACTGTCTCCCCGCTTACCACTCTGAAAACTCCTGCACATGAGCTGGTCTTTGACAACGCGCCTCAAGCACTGTGGACCGGGCTCTGCTCTTTTATTTCTATTATGGTAAAAACACATATGTAACAGAGCATTTGCCAATTCAACCATTTTTACACGACAATTCAGTGACACTGATTACTTTCCTCACGTTTTGCCAATTACTGCACCGCCTTTACCAGAAACCCCATGCCCACAGCAGGCACCCCCACCACTGCCCCCCCAGGAACCAGTGCAGGCTTTGGTCTCCAAGCATTTGCCTATTTCAGGTAAGTGGGGCTGTAAGGGTTTCCTTTTTATTTTTTATTCAAGTGTATCACATCTAGAGTTAACTACACAGATCTTAATTGTCTAGCTCTATGAATTCTCACAAAGGAAAGACTTCCCAGTCAAGACACAGAACTTTTTACCAGACTTGAAGGCCCCCTCGGCCCTGCAGTCAATGTCCCACTCTGACCAAAGGAAGACTCGATTCTGGCTTCTAACACCATCCACCAGTCTGGCCTGGTCTTGAACGCTATCTAACGGAGCCACACAGAGCATCCCCTGTGGTCGAAGGCTCCTTTCCCTCAACAATAGGTCTGAGATTCATCGTGGACCCTGGTAGCAGGAGTTCATCCTTTTATTGCCGTATAGGCTTCTGCTGTATCGGGAGTCCCCGGTGCCTACCAGCCCAAAGCTTGGCGGTTCGAACCCACCCAAGGTGCCTCAGAAACAGGCCTGGAAATCTGCTTCCATCAGGCCACAGTCTTGAATGCCCCATGAAGCAGTTCTGCTCTGCACACGTGGGGTCCTGGAATTAACAGTGTTTTTTTTAACAACAGCCACGCCCACTGTGTGAAAGCACCACGAATTATTTATCCGTTCCACTGCTGGTGGGCACTGGGCTGTTCCCAGGTTTTTTCTACTGCAGGTCGTGTTGCTATGTGAGTAAGCTTCTAGGTGACTTTGGGTGGTCATACATACGCATTTCTGGTGGGTGTATACTGGGGCTGAAATTGCAACAATCACAGGTAAGAAAGCATTTAACTTTCGTAGGTATTTTCAAATGTTTTCCAAAGTAGTTGTACTAATTTGCATTTACACCAAAAGTACATGAGATTTTTAGTTGCCCCACATCCTAGCCAACGCTTGGTGTTTTCAGGTATTGTGTGTGTATGTGTGTTTGCATGTATTTAACTGTTTTGGTGGGTGTAAGGTAACATGTAGTAGTATGTTAGTTATCATGGGTTTATTTTGTACTTTTCTGATGGTTAATGATGTTAAGCCTACTTTCATGTTTATTCCTCTTTTGTGAAGTGCCTATTTAAGGTGTTTGCCCATTTTTGCCTTTAAATTGGGTTGTCTTCCTCTTTCTTATTGATTTGTAAAAGCTCTTTATATATTAGGAATATAAGTCCTTTTCAGATAGGAGTTGTGTGAATATTTTCTCTCAAATCTGTTGGTAGTCTTTTTGCTCTCTTAATGATGTCCTGGAGCCCTGGTGGCACAGTGGTTAGGAGCTCAGATGCCAACCTAAAGGTCGTCCATTTGAATCCATCAACCACTCCTTGAAAACCCTAGGGGGCAGTTCTACTGTCCTACAGGGTTGCTATGAGTCAGAATCGACTGAACAGCAATGGCAATGGTGTCTTATTTTAACAAAGTCTGGTTCATCCATCTTTCTCCTTATGGTTAGTGATTTTGCGTGTATGTAAGAAACGTGTGCCTACCGTAAAGATGTGAGGATCGCCTCCTATGCTATCTTTAGAAGCTTTATTGTCTTAACATTCATATTTAGGTCTACAATCCAGCTGGAAGTGAGTTTTACACGTGGGATGAGGCCAAGGTAAAGGACCTTTTTTCCCTAGTACAGATATGCAATGGATCCAGCACCCATTCCTGAAGAAATCAGCCATACTCCACGGCATGGACGTGCAGCTCTGTCATAAACCAGATGATCATATGCCTATAGGTCTGTGTCTGGGCTCAATTCTGTTCCTATTGGCCTGCTTGTCTACCACAGTGTTTTAATTTCTGTGGCTTTATATTATGTTCTCATACCTGGTAGTGTAAATCCTACAGAGTTCTTGCTCCTTAAAATTGTCTTCACTATTTTGTATCTGGGGCCTTAAACGCTAGCAAGCAGCCATCTAAGATGCATCAATTGGTCTCAACCCACCTGGAGCAAAGGAAAATGAAGAACACCAAAGATACAAGGTAATTATGAGCCCAAGAGACAGAAAGGAACACATAAACCAGAGACTACATCAGCCTGAGACCAGAAGAACTAGATGGTGCCCAGCTACAACCAATGACTGCCCTGACAGGGAACACAACAGAGAACCCCTGAGGGAGCAGGAGAGCAGTGGGGTGCAGACCCCAAATTCTTATAAAAAGACCAGACTTAATGGTCTGACTGAGACTAGAAGGATCCCAGAGGTCATGGTTCCCAGACCTTCCCATTAGCCCAAGACAGGAGCCATTCCCAAAGCCAACTCTTCAGACAGGGATTGGACTGCACAATGGGATAGAAAATGATACTGGTGAAAAATGAGCTTCTTGGATCAAGTAGACACATGAGAGTATGTGCGCAGCTCCTGTCTGGAGAAGAGAGGAGAGGGCAGAGAGGGTCAGCAGCTGGCTGAATGGACACAAAAACAGAGAGTGGAGGGAAGGAATATGCTGTCTCATTAGAAGGAGAGCAACTAGGAGTATACAGCAAGGTGTATATAAGTTTTTATATGAGAGACTGACTTGGTTTGTAAACTTTCACTTAAAGCATGATAAAAACTTTTAAAAAATTGTCTTCACTATTTTGGGTCCTTTATATTTCCATATAAGAGCCCCTGGGTGGCACAAAGCATTAAGCGCTCACCTACTAGATGAAAGGCTGGCAGTTCAAACCCACCGAAAGGCATCTCAGAAAAAAAACCTGGTGATCTGATTCCGAAAGGTCAGAGCCCTGAAAACCCCACGGAGCTGTTCTACTCTGCACACGGGGTGGCCATGAGTCAGAATCTACTCAACGGCAAATAAACCAGAACCCGGAAACAACAACATATTCCCATATACATTTTAGAATCAACTTGACAATTCACCAATACACACAAACACTCTCAAAACCTGATGGGATTTTTATTTTTATTTTATTTGTATTAAAGCTACAGATCCATCTCGTAAGAGCCAATCTGTATTGTTGTTGTTGTTGTTGTTAGGTGTCATCAGGTCAGTTCTGATTCATAGCAACCCTACATACAACAGAACAAAAAGCTGCCTGGTCCTTCGCCATCCTCACAAATGTCATCATGCTTGAGCCCATTGTTGCTGCCACTGTGTCAATCCATTTCACCCAGGGTCTTCCTCTTTTTCACAGACCCTCTACTTTACCAAGCATAATGTCTTTCTCTAGGGACTGGTGCTTCCTGATAACACATCCGAAGTATGTGAGAGGAATTCTTGACAATCTCACTTTCAAGGAGCACTCTGGCTGTACTTCTTCCAGGACAGATTTGTTCACTCTTCTGGCAATCTGTGGTATAATCAGTATTTTTCACCCACACTATCATTCAAATGTGTCAATTATTCTTCCGTTGTCTTTATTCACTGTCCAGCTTTCGCATGCATATGAGGCAACTGAAAATATCACGGCTTGGGTCAGACACACTTAGTACTCAAAGTGGTATCTTTGGTTTTTAACACTTTAAAGAGGTCTTTTGCAGCAGATTTGCCCAATGCAATATGTTGTTTGATTTCTTGACTACTGCTTCCACGGGTGTTGATTGTGGATCCAAGTAAAATAAAATCCTTGACAACTGCAATCTTTTCTCCACTTATCATGATGTTGTTTATTGGTCCAGTTGTGAGGATTTTGGTTTTCCTTATGTTGACGTGTAATCCATACTGAAAGGTGTTCGTAGTCTTTGATCTTCATCAGCAAGTGCTTCAAGTTCTCTTCACTTCCAGCAAACAAGGTTGTGTCATCTGCATATCGCAGGTTGTTAATGAATCTTCGTCCAATCCTGATGCCCTGTTCTTCTTCATATAGTCCAGCTTCTTGGATTATTTGCTCAGCATACAGACTGAATAAGTATGGTGAAATGATACAACCTTGACGCACACTTTCCTGACTTTAACCCAGGCAGTATCCCCTTGTTCTGTTCGAATGACTGCCTCTTGGTCTATGTACAGGCTCCTCATGAGCACAATGAAGTGTTCTGGAATTCCCATTCTTTGCAATGTCATTCAGAATTTGTTATGATCCACACAGTTGAATGCCTCTGCATAGTCAATAAAACACAGGTGAACATCCTTCTGGTATTCTCTGCTTTCAGCCAGGATCCATCTTACATCGGCAGTGATATTCCTGGTTCCACATCCTCTTCTGAATCCGGCTTGAATTTCTGTAGTTCCCTGTTAATGTACTGCTGCAATAGTTTTTGAATGATATCCCACAAAATTTTACTTGTGTGTGATATTGATATTGTTCGATAATTTCCACATTCCATCGGATCACCTTTCTTTGGAACGGGCACAAATATGGATCTCTTCCAGTCCGCAAGCCAGGTAGCTGTCTTCCAGATTTCTCGGCAAGTGAGCGCTTCCAGAGCTGCATCCATTTCTGAAACATCTCAATTGGTACGGTGTCAGTTCCTGGAGCTTTGATTTTCGTTAATGTTTTAGTGCCGCTTGGTATAGAGCTTCTTTCATTTCTCTTAGTAACGTTTTGTAGTTCTTTGATGTGGAGCCCTTACACACCTGTTCATAGAATTCATCTTAGTTCTGACGCTGTTATAAATAGCATCTCTTTTTAAATTTCCGTTGCAAATTGTCTTCTGCTAGCATATATGCTGTCTTCTGTACACTGTCACCAGAGATCTTGCTACCTTCACTTATTAATTCATCCAGATTTTCTATGTACACAATCATGTTGCCTGCCGAGCACAGTTTGTCTTTTCCTCCCCAGTCCTTATACCTTGAGAGAAATATATATTCCTCAGTGGTTGGCTACAGACACATAAATATCAAATAGGTCAAGACGATTAGCAGTATTACTGAATTCTTTCAGATTTTTGTCACTTTTAGCAGTTACTTAGAGAGGTGTGTTAAAATTTCCAGCTGTGATTGTGGATTTACGAGTTTTCTTTTGTAGTTGTTGTTGTTGTCAGGTGCCATCAAGTCGTTTCCAACTCATAGTGCCCAGTCCTGCACCATGCCCAGGACTGTTGCTATACTGGAGCAGACTGTTGCAGCCACTGTGTCAGTCCATCTAGTTGAGGGTCTTCCTCTTTTCTGCTGATCCTGTACTTTACCACGCATGATTCCTTCTCCAGGGACAGTATCTCCTGACAACATGTCCAAAGTATGTGAGATGTAGTCTCGCCATCCTTGCTTCTAAGGAGCATCCTGGTTGTACTTCTTCCAAGACAGATTTATTCATTCTTCTGGCAGTCCATGGTATATTCAATATTCTTCATCAACACCATAAATCAAGGCATCAATTCTTCTTTGGCCTTCCTTATTCATTGTCCAGCTTTCACATGCATATGATGCAATTGAAAACACCATGGCTTGGGTCAGGCGCACCTTAGTCTTCAGGGTGACATCTTTGCTTTTCAACACTTTAAAGAGATATTTTGCAGCAGATTTGCCCAATGCAATGTGTCGTTTGATTTCTTGACTGCTGCTACCATGGCTGTTGATTGGGGATCCAAGTAAAATGAAAGCCTCAACAACTTCAATCTTTTCTCCATTTACCATGATGTTGTTTATTGGTCCAGTTGTGAGGATTTTTATTTTCTTTATGTTGAAGTGCAATCCGTGCTAAAGGCTGTAGTCTTTGATCTTCATTAGTAAGTGCTTCAAGTCCTCTTCACTTTCAGCAAGTAAGGTTGTGTCATCTGCATAACGCAGGTTCTTAATGAGTCTTCCTCCAATCCCGATGCCCTGTTCTTCTTCATATAGTCCAGCTTCTCAGATTATTTGCTCAGCATACAGATTGAATATGTACGGTGAAAGGATACAACCCTGACACACACCTTTCCTGACTTTAAACCAATCAGTATCCCCTTGTTCTGTTCGAACAACTGCCTCTTGATCTATGTACAGATTCCTCATGAGCACAATTAAATGTTCTGGAATTCCCATTCTTCACAATGTTATCCGTGATTTGTTATGATCCACTCAGTTGAATGCCTTTGCATAGTCAATAAAACACAGGTAAATAAAACACCCTTCTGGTGTTCTCTGCTTTCAGCCAGGATCCATCTGACATCAGCAGTGATATCCCTGGTTCCACGTCCTCTTCTGCATCCAGCTTGAATTTCTGGCAGCTCCCTGCCGATATACTGCTGCAGCCGCTTTTGAATGATCGTCAGCAAAATATTTTTTTTTTTACTACTGTCAACTTTTGTTTTGCATATTTTGAGGCTAAGTTATTAGGTATATACACATTTAGGATTGTATGCCTTCTAGCTGAACTGACGTTTTAATGTACTTCTATTTATGATAATTTTTCTTTTTCTACTTCAGAGAGTTCTGTTGGTGATAAATTCTCTCAGGTTTTACTTTTTTTAAAATGTTTTCATGTCACCTTCATCACTGAAGAATATTTTCACCAAAGATAGAATTCTAGGATGGGAGTTATTTTAATACTTTAAAGAGGTGTTTCCATTGTCTCCTGGCTTCTGTTGTTTCTTTTAAGAAGTTAGGTGCCCATCTCGTCCCCCTTTAAAAATAATAGGACTTTTTCTCTAGCTTTAATCTGCTTTTAAAATTTCTTCTCTTTGATTTTCAAATTTTTACTTGAAAAGTATTAAGGGTGCTTTTCTTTGTGTTTATTCTATTTATCATGGAGCTCTTTATGTGGCTTGAAATATTTGGACAGTTTTGGAAAATTCTCAACCATTATCTTTTCAAATATTGCATCTGTCCATTCTCTCTCTCCTGTTAATCGAGGGGTCCAATTACATTTTTTTTCTAGATTTTTTATCTTTTTTTCCCTTTGTTTTCAATATAGTTGTTTTCTTATGACACTCCTTCTAGTTCACTAATTCTTCTGTCGTGTCTAATTTGGCATTTAACCAATCTATTGAATTGCTAATTTTAGTTATTTTTCCATTCTAATATTGTTCAATACTAGAATTTACTTTTTTTTTTTTTTTTTTTTTAAGATTTAAGTTCTCTATAATGAGTCTCTTGGAAACCCTGGTGGCATAGTGGTTAAGTGCTACAGCTGCTAACCAAAGGGTGGGCGGTTCAAATCTGCCAGGCACTCCTTGGAAACTCTATAGGGCAGTTCTACTCTGTCCTGTAGGGTCGCTATGAGTCAGAATCAACTCGATGGCACTGGGTTTGGTTTTGGTTTAGTGAGTTTCTCTTTTCATCTATTTTTAACATATGAATAATAGTTATTTAATGTACATGTCTCGTTACTCCAATATCAGAATCACCTGTAGGTCAGTTTCTATTCAACCATTTTTTTTAGACTTTAATAATACCACCCTGTTACCTGGTATGCCTAGTAATTTTGGATTAAATGCCAGATATTGTAGATGAATAATTATAGCAGATCCAGACGATGGACTCTTCCTCCAGAGAGGATTCAATTGTCTTCAGGCAGACAGAAATAAACATGATTCGAAGCCGTGTTTCATATTTTGTGAGAGCTGGTCTATTTCTGGTTTCTTTCTCCCTAAAGGGACTCATCTGAAACCTGATAGTGTTTAAAAGAGTCCCTCCTACTTGATGGGCCCTAAACTCCAACTTTTGTCTCTTTAGCATCCTGAGAGTGCCTCGATCTTTGTTTAACTTCTTGGAAATTGCTTTTTGGTTGGTCTCTTAGCCTCTCACAACATGCTTGCAGACCTAACAAATCAGCAAATGCCTGAAGGGGAAACTGCACACAGAGTTTTGTAACCCTTTTTCCCCAGGATTCTGATTCCTCCAGTGTTGGCTGTCTTAGGAGCCCTAAACTCTAATTTTTGTCTCCTCGGCCCAATAAGGCTGTTGAAGCTCCAGGACGTCATCTTCTGTTTAGTCTCAATCTGCTGAAACACACGTCAGAAAATGCCAGGATATGGGAAGGAAGTGGTGATTAGCACAGTGCTCATCACAGTGCATTTCCCATCTTTTTGGAATTTTTGCTTCTCAAGTCCTGGCTGCTTTGTTTGCTCTCTGATGTCTTCAAACTGCTGTGTCTGTGTGGTGTGTGTGTGTGTGTGTGTGTTAATCCAAGTTGTACACTTGTTCTTGGTAGGAGTGTTAGTCTGGTACAAGTCAGTCCTTTCCAGCAGGTGAAACTGCCAACGATCATAATTTGGAAGCTTACCCTTGTCATGCTCTGTGCTAGAGACCTAAGGTCAAAATGCCAATTTTTAGGAGGTCATTTGTCAAAGCAAACCTCCTCAGTCAGGGCCTCCACCATCAGTCCTTCCTTCCCTTCCCTAGATCACAGATGGTGATGGATTCTGGGCTGCGCTCTAACACGCGCTGACCACGGTAAATGCTTGTCACCCACCTGTCTGCCGCCTCTCTGTGCCGTGGGAAGCAGCGCTCTGGACTTCTCCGCAATTTTCTGTTGGAAAAAGTACAAGAGAAGGGAAATAGGAAGAACAAAACAAGGTGGGGAGGACAGAAGAAACAGTCAGATAAACACAAGGCTTCAGACACTGAGTGACAGCAAAACACGTTAGGGTCCCCGTCCCAGGTCTCAGGAAAACTGTCCCAGGTCTCGGGAAATCTGTCCTGGGCCTCAGGAAAACCATCCTGGGTCTCAGGAAAACTGTCCCAGATCTCAGGAAAACTGTGCTGGGTCTCGGGAAAACTGTCCTGGGTCTCAGAAAAACTGCTGGGTCTTGGGAAAACTGTCCTGGGTCTCGGGAAAACTGTTCTGGGTCTCGGAAAAACTGTTCTGGGTCTTGGGAAAACTGTCTTGAGTCTCGGGAAAACCATCCTGGCTCTCAAGAAAACTGTCCCAGGTCTCAGAAAAACGGTCCCAGGTCTCAGGAAAACTGTCCTGGGTCTCAGGAAAACTGGGCTCTTGACTGGGCTCTGCCCATGAGTTGCTAGATGGTCTCCATCAATGCACTTAAGTTCTCTGGGTCTCAGTTTCCTCACCTGCCCAAACAGGTGATACCTCATCTTCCACCTCCCGGGAGGCTGTTGTGAGATAGCCTCTTGGGCAGCACTTGAGAAGGTGAAGGTCTTTTACTACACATGCCCTGAGGGTAAACTACCCCCTACTTGCAGAAGGCTCAAAGGCTGGTGCCTTTCCCTGCTCTGGGGCCAGCCCAGGGATGAGGCAGCCAGAGTGGCTGCTCAAGGGACTGGGGCTCCATCACTGCCTGGCCTGACCTGAGACCCCCTACCTGCAGGGCCCTCACCTTCTGCGTGACTCCATAGCGCTGAATGGCATCCGACAGCTGATTTTTCAGGCGGTCCAGCTGAAGACGCTCCTGCTGCAGATAGAAGTGTGGCTTAAATAGGAGGCCAAGGATTGTCTACCCCCCACAGCCCCCTCCAATCCTGGGGGATGCCTCAGTTCCCAATTCTTCTTGTGCCCCTCTGTCCCTCCTGGTCATGTCTGCACCATGCCCCACCTTCTCCATCCATCACCAGGCTCCCACCTTCTCCATCCATCACCAGGCTCCCACCATCATCACCATCCCCACTGTCAGAATTAGGCTCCTCACCATCTACTTCATCACCCCCAGCATCATCACCTCCATCACTGAACTGCTGTTCGCACCATCTCCGCAGGCACAGCCAGCACCACCACCAATGCCACTCAATTCCACACTCAACTTCTTCACCAGCAGCTCTGCTCTGAGCACGTGACACATGTCTAAGCCACTATTAGGTGAGAACTTTATCATGCCCCCAGTGCAGCTCAGCAGACCTTGGCCCCAAGTTCTAAGTGGCTTGTTCAAGGTTGCACAAGTGGCGGAGCAAGGCCCTGACCCCAGGTCACTGACCGCAGGCCCCTGACCACATGCGTCTCGTCACCATCAGAACTGCAATCAGCAAACCATCCCTCCCCTCACATCTCACCATCCACCCTCCCTCCAGCTCCTCACTGCCTCCACCTCTCCACCCTATCCCTTCCCTGCTGGAAGGGGTCGCATCCGTCTCAGCCCCCACCGCATCCCAGTGCCCAGAATGAAGTTGGGCACAGAGCCGGTACTCAAGGATCACACAAGGATGGAGGTGAGCCCGGAATCTGGCTCTGCCTGCTCTGGTTTCCTACGAGCACCAACGGACCATCGGGAGCCCCAGCGCGTTTCTCTCCACACAGAACCAGCACAAAAGAGGCCACGTCAGTCCCGTTTCCTTAGATGTGGACCCAGACATAGCTCCTGGCCCCCACCTCGATCCAGCATCTCCCATGATCCCCTGGTAGGGGCCGCTCCCCTGACCCTGCATCCCAAATCACAGGAGATGCTCACTCCCAGCTGGGGGTGCCTCTGTGCAGGCCCGGCCTGAACTCTGCCCCTTCATGTCACCACGCACCCACCATCCACCACATGGACAAGAATGGGGTGGGGGACGAACCGACAGGTCCCGTTGGAATGGGACAAGGCTTTCTATGCATGCCTTTCACTACTCTCACAGCATACGGTTCAAGTAGGCCTTGTAATTAGCACCCAGTGTGCCCAGGGTGCCTCACCTTGTGCCCTTGCAATTAGTACCTTGTATACCCAGGACTGCTCACCTTATGCCCCTGTAATTAGCACCTTATGTGCCCAGGGCTGTTCACCTTGTGCCCTTGCACCATGATTGCTCTCCCTGTACCTTCCTCCACCTGGAGGGGCTCTCAGCACACTCTACTCATGACAATTCATTAATTCATCCATCCACCCATTCATTCTCCAATTCAATAAACAGGTACTGAGTGCCTGCTATGTTAGGTCTGATTCAAACCCAGACAACCCGAGATGCCTTCTTCAGTATCCCCTTTATAAAGTGGCTGTAATCGGCCTCCTGCCTTCCCCTTCCACTGGCCTTCCACACACACACACATGCAGGCACACACACATGCTGCCTTTATTAATCATTCTTCCTTGAACCCACATCCTCTTGGGCTCACACGACAACCCACACGCCTTTGCTGAGCCCAGATGACACTCAGGCAGCTGCTAGGCCCCCCCACCTATGGAGGCATTGTGCCACGCCCCCCTCCTTCACCGTTTGTGGGGCCCTACTCGGCTTTAAGACCCAATTAGATATCACCTCCTCTAGGAAGCTTTCCCAAGCCAGATGTGCAGAAAGTCGTCCCCTGCCACGGAGCCCCCACATGCCCTGAGCACCTCCGGGGAACGTTCCGATAACGACGGATGCTTCCTAATTTACATTCTGTCCTCCCACAAGGCTGTGGGAGCCTCAAAGAGGGAGCTGCTTCTCATCTGACTCTTTCTCCTGCATCTGGCTTGGAGCTGGTGTTGGAGAAAGGTCTGCTGGTTTCTTGGACGGGTGGGTGAGTGGGTGGGCAGATAGATGGGTGAGCTCAGCTGAGAGCAACCCCTCTGAGCTCCTGAGGAACACAGTACACTGCCACTGCCCTCATAGCACACAGAGCTTCCATGAACATGGGCTCTGGGCCCAGAAAGACCTGGGTTCAAGCCTAGCCAGGGCTGCTCCTGGCTGTGGTGCCTTGGCACATTATGCTCCGAGCTTCCTTCCCTATATGAAGGAGGTGGATGAGGGCCCTGCTATGAACTGAATTGAGTCCCCCAAAAATTATGTTATGAATCCTAACATTTATGTCTGTGGATGTAAGCCCATTTGAGAAGACGATTTTCTTTGTTATGTTAATAAGACCATATCACTATACAGTGTATTTTAAGCCAATTGCCTTTGTGATATTAAAAAAAGCAGATCAGGCACAAAAGCAAACAGAGCTGGGGAAGATAGGTGCCACATGAAGACAGCCAAGCACCCGAGGAGCAGAAGCTGCAAAGGACCTTCCCCCAGAGCCGAACCGGAGAGAAAGCCTTGCCCTGGAGCTGACACCCGAATTCGAACTTCTAGTCTCCTAAACTGTAAGAAAATAAACTTCTGTCTGTTAAAGCCATCCCCTTGTGGTATTTCTGTTCCAGCAGCACTAGGGAACTAAGGCAGGCCCCCACCCTGCGGCACTGTCAGGAGGACTGGTGGAAGGTTTAGCACAGTGCCGGAGTGGGCTGACCCTCCCACGACGAGGCAGCTACTGTTACGCCTTGACCTCATTCCGCACTGTAAGGGACCACTTCCTATCCAGGTGTTTAACCAGTTGCCATCGAGTCAATCCCGATGCACGGTGACCCAACGTGTGTCAAAGTAGAACTATGCTCCATCGGGTTTTCAATGGCTGCCAGGCCTTTCTTCCATGGTGCCTCTGGGTGGACTCGAACCTCCAACCTCCCGGTGAGCAGCCAATCACATTAACCATTTGCGCCACTGGGGGACGCCATCCAGGTGTTTACATCCCTACAAAGTCAAAGACCCAGGTGGCACTTAACAAATGCCGTCTGAATTGAACTGATGAGAAATGAACTTCCCTGGAAAACCACGTGCTTAACTATATTGCTCTTATGCTGCAGAAATATGTTCCAGAATCACAGCTCACCAAAATTTGGGATTTGGCCCTGCACCTCATATGGTAGGTGCTCAGTAAACATTCTGAGTGAGTGAACAATAAATGAGTCAGAGAACAGAGAACAGACCTGCCCATGAACAGGCCACACGAACGCCAACACTGCCAACCCTCTGCAAATGCTGACCATTACGCTGCCTAACACCTTATAAGGAGCCTTGGTGGAGCAATGATCAAGTACTTAGCCACTAACTGAAAGGTCAGCAGTTCGAACCCACCCAGCAGCTCCATGGGAGAAAGACCTGGCCATCTCCTCTGTAAAGTCTTCAGCCTAGGAAACCCTATGGGGCAGTTTTACTCTGTCACATGGGGTCACTATGAGTCGGAATCAACTTGAAGGCCCACAACAACAACAGTGCCCTTCTGTGGTGAGCCACAGTGATTCCACCCGAGTTCTGCACCAGGAAAGCACTCGCCTCCCCAACAGAAGGCTGGGCCCGCAATGACTGAATCCCGAGCTATGGGCACCAGCCAGCAGAGCACCGCAGACAGGCTTCCCTCGGTCTCATGCCGGGGTATCCTCTGCCCGCGGGCCCTGGAGAACTGCTCCTGCCCTCACATCCTTGTTCAGTGTGTCTGATTACCCACCTGTGGCGTGGCTTTATTAAAGGAGAATTTAGATCCCACACAATTCCTCCACTGTGAGCATACCAGTCGATAATTTTTCGTAGATTTCTACAGTTGTACAGCCATCACCACAACCTAGTTTTAGGGTGCCTCCAACATCCCAAAACTTCCCAAGGCCCTTTTGCAGCAGACCCCACTCCCGCCCCTGCTCATCTGCCTTCAGTCTACAGAGTTGCATTTTCTGGGCACTGCATCTAAATATAACTACAATGTGTGGTCAGTTTATCCAGCTTCTCTCACGTGGTGTAAAGTTTTGGGGTCCATCCCTGTTGTAGCTGTATTTGTGCTTCACTCTTCTTTGTTGCCGAATAGCATCCCAGTGTACAGACGCACCTCACTTTTGGATCCTTGATACCTGAGGTCGGCAAACCTTTTCTGCAAAGGGCCGGGGAGTGAGTATTTCAACCAGACGGTCTCTGTCACAATGACTCAGTTCTGTGGTGGTCATAACATGAAAGCAGCCATGTGGTCACATGTGTCACCAAGCGGGCATAGCTATGCCCAGTGAAAGTCTGTTCATGAGAACAGGTGGCAGGACCATGGACTCATCCCACTGACCCTGCTCTAAACATCTCAAGGTTTGACAGTATTTGATCTCAGGTGCCACACACCCTGCAATCTCTCAGGATTGGGTGAGGAGTGGACAAGGGCAGGGTCGCACTGCACCTGGCGTGGGTGAAAGTGGCTGTGTTAGTGGAGGCGGGTGGGGTGGCAGTGAAGGGGCTGCGGGGCATCATGGTGTAAGGGTGGCAGTGGGCACAGTGGCAGCGCGACCGTGGTGATGAGGTCTGTGACCTAGTGGTGCAGGTATCAATGACAGTAGGGACACAGTGTGTCCTGACAGCAGGGGCATTTTGAGGTGGCCCTGATGTGGAGCTGGGCAGTGTGGGAGGTGGCAGGTGGGCCTGTGTGGTTGTGGTTTGTGTAAGGTGGTAGCAAATGGCCCTGTATGGTGGTGGGTGGTATGGGGGGTGGCAGGTTGCCCTGGTGTGCAGGGGGGTGGTGTGGGGGAGTAACAGGTGGCCCTGGTGTGCAGGTGGGTGGTGTGAGGAGGTAGGTGGTAGGTGGCCCTGGTGTGGAGGTGGGTGGTGTGTGAGGTGGCAGGTGGCCCTGGTATGCACGTGGGTGGTGTGAGGAGGTGGCAGGTGGCCCTGGTATGCAGGTCAGTGGTGTGGGAGGTGGCAGGTGGTCCTGGTGTGCAGGTGGGTGGTATGAGGAGGTGGCAGGTGGTCCTGGTGTGCAGGTGGGTGGTGTGAGGAGGTGGCCCTGGTGTGGAGGTGGGTGGTGTGGGGGGTGGCAGGAGGCCCTGGTGTGGAGGTAGGTGGTGTGAAGAGGTGGCAGGGTGCAAGCTGCAGTGGACATGGGGTGACAGTGGGAAGGGGTGGCCGTGACCTCCCACTCAGAAGCGCATCATCGTCCCCTTTAGAACCTCAGCAGGGGCTGCACTGTGCAGCCCCCCACCTCCATGGCTGGGGCAGTGCTCCATGGACAGCGGCTGCAGGAAGGACGGCCCACGGGGCTCAGATCCAAGCAGTGACCTCAGCCGACCCCAGCCCAGAACAACATTGTGCCCCTCAGTCTCCCACCACCCACCCTTCTGCCAGCCCCCTAGCTCCAGAGGCTTCTCCTCCAAGGTGTTGGCCCCCTCCTTGCCTGTGGCCTGGGTCTCCAGGGAACATACCCGAGAGGAGCCGCGCAGGAGCCCCGACAGCTGCTTCATGGCACTGGTGCTGGCCGTGATGGCTGCATTGGTCTCCTGCTGCACCGTGTGCCTGGGGGCGAGAGGGTGGGGACACGGGTTGGCCAGGGAGGGCAGGGATGGGAGGCAGAAGAACCAAGAAGGAGAAGTGCAGACAATAAGAAGCAGGAAAGGAAGGACAGACACACGGGGACATTAAGGGAGGCGGGGAGGCCATGAAGATGCAGACAACAGGAGGGACGAAAGCAGAAAGAAAGGAGGGACAGAGAGACAAACAGGACAGTGAGGGAGGAGAAGGACAATGACACGGATGGAGGAAGGCCCAGAGAGCCAAGGACAAGGAGGGAATGTACAGAAACACGTGGGGAGGGAGGGACATGGAGGGGGGAAAGCAGAGTGAGCATGGAGAAGGGGAGAGAGAACAGAGGTGAATTCCACTGCAAGTGGACTTCCAGCTACCATGATGCCGGAACCAGCCACCATGGGACCACCTCTGCCTCCCCCTCCCACACTACCCACCCTGAACAGAGTCAGCTATGGTGGCAACTGTGGAGCACAAGCCCTACCAGGTTGGTGCCTTCACCCCCCAAAGAGGCCCAGCCTTGAGGTGTGCAGAGCATTGGGGCACATGGAGAAAGTGTGCGCAGGGGACAACAGTGTGAGGATGCAAAGGAGCACAGGAGCTCTCAACTTTCCAGGTAGAAACACAAATTGGCAAGGACTGAGGCGTCCCTTAGTGAGTCAGGACAGATGGGGGCAGAGAGGTGATGGGGACAGGTGCCATCATGTGCATGTGGATGCCTCCTGAAGATTCCAGCCGCCACCAGTCAAGTCCCCCCCTCCATCTGAGGCCTAGACACCATGGACCCAAGACCAGCTCCCCACTGCACGCAGCTAGAGAGGACAGGGCAAGTGGTAATGAGGACCACAAGGAAATAATGACCAAAATTTTCCCAAATTTGATAAAAAGTATAAACCCACAGAACCAAGAAGTTCAACAAAACCTAAATAAGACTAGCACAAAGAGAAACACACAAATTCAGGACTCTCAGAAGACCCCAAACAGGGGAATTACCCACAAATAAGAACCAGACACACACTTACACACATCATATTCCAATGGCTAAATACAAAAGAAAAAGAAAAATTGCTGAAGTCACTCAGAGGACAAAGACACATTCCACAGAGGAACAATGAAAAAGAATGACAGCAGACCTCTCATCAGAAACTACGCCAGCCAGAAGAAAATGGAGAAGCATCTTTTAAAGCGCTGACACAGAGGAGGCGGGGCCAAGACGGCAGAACAGACAGGCACTTCCGGCAAGCCTTCTTACAACAAAGACCCGAAAAAAAAAGTGAAACGAGTATATTTATGACAAGCTGGGAGCCCTGAACATCAAAGGCAAAGTTAGAAAATGAAATGAGCTGCAGGGGGGAGAAGAGACAGTTCAGAAGCGGAGAGGAGCTACCGGACCTGAATCGCCAGGAGCCCTCAGGTACCATTGCCAGGAGTAGCTGCGGCAGGGTGGTACAAGCGTTTGGCCGCAGTTTCCTCAGGGAGAAGCAGTCAGCCACATAGCCTACTCACACCTCTGGAACCAGAGAAGAACGGCGCTTTCGGCAAAAGCTAAGTACTTGCATATATTTTACCATGCCCCCTGCCCCCAAGCCAGCTTCAGTGGCTGTTGATTTCCCTGGGCTTGAGATAGGCACTGTTGAGCACCTAGAGCCATCCTCCCAGCCTTGGAGAAGGAATAAATTCACAATTGGGGGAAAACATAATTTGCCGGCTCCGCTAACCTGGGGAGCTCAGGACAGAAGCAGCTCCTCCCCAGGCATAAACGGTCTGTGGACTTTGAGTACATTTCCCCTTTGCATGGACCTATGTGGGCCTATTTCAGGAAAATAGCCCCTTGTTGGCAGACTACAACTGTTTCAGCTGTTCGGTGGAGAGGTGGGTGTTTGATGTTTGACACTGCTTTGCCTATTAAACAGGGTCCTCGTTTACGCACATCAGGGGCCTAAGGGCTGGCGGCTCCACTCAGGTCACTCAGCCACTCAGGACAGGGGTCCAAGGATAATGGTACCTCCCAATCCTTACAACCAGAAACACTGGGTGCCCATGGTCCATCTGCAGAACCCACCCACCTATAAGCTCTAGGGAAGAGGGACACGCTTTCCTCAGAGACACCTGGGGGATGATTCTCAGCCCCCTTCCTTGTTGAGAGTGTGACCCCGTGCTGCAACCAGATGCTGGTACCCACACCAATCACCCCTGCCCCTCTAAGACTGTAGGATAGAGCCTTTACCACACACTTGATGATCAGCTACCTGGAAACCTGAGCTGAATTCATACAAGAAAAGTGAATAGACTCCTAGACTGCTATGCCTGATAACAGCTCTAGCTATCTGGGGACAGGATGTCAGAGCTCCAAAGGTGAAAATAATCAAGCTAGCTCACTCAAGCAACCCATCTGGGCACATCAAAACAAAATAAAGCAAGAAGCTACAACACAGTAAGCAAACATAAAAGAAACTAATACAATAACTACAGATGGCTCAGAGACAAGAGTCAATATCAAGTCACGTAAAGAAACAGACCATGATTGCCTCAACAAGCTCTCAAAACAAAGAATCAAGGGATTTTCTAGATGAAAGTGCCTTCCTGGAATTACCGGATGCAGAATACAAAAGATTAATATACAGAAACCTTCAAGACATCAGGAAGGAAATGAGGCAATATGCAGAACAAGCCAAGGGACACACAGATAAAGCAGTCGAAGAAATTAAAAAGGTTATTCAGGAACATAATCAAAAGTTTAATAAGCTGGAAAAATCCATAGATAGACAGCAATCAGAAATTCAGAAGATTAACAATTACAGAATTAGTCAACTCAATAGAAAGTCAGAGGAGTAGAATTGAGCAAGTGGAAGGCAGAATTTGTGAACTTGAAAGTAAGCCACTTGTTACCAATGTATTTGAAGAAAATCAGATAAAAGAATTTAGAAAAAGGAAGAAACCTTAAGAATTATGTGGGACACTATCGAGAGAAATAATCTACAAGTGATTGGAGTACCAAAACAGGGAGGGATAACAGAAAATACAGAGAATTGTTGAAGATTCCTTAGCGGAAAACTTCCCTGATATCATGAAAGATGAGAAGATATCTATCCAAGATGTTCATCAAACTCCACATAAGGTAGATTTTAAAAGAAAGACACCAAGATATATTATAATCAAACTTGCCAAAACCAAAGACAAAGAGAGAATTTTAAGGGCAGCTAGGGATAAAAGAAAAGTCAACTACAAAGGAGAGTCAGTACAAATAAGCTCAGACTACTTCGCAGAAACCATGCAGGCAAAAAGGCAATGGGATGACTTAGATAAAGCACTGAAGGAAAAAAATTGCCTGCCAAGAATCATATATCCGGCAAAACTGTCTCTCAAATATGAAGGTTAAATAAGGACATTTCCCGATAAACAGAAGTTTAGGGAATTTGTAAAAACCAAACCAAAACTTCAAGAAATACTAAAGGGAGTTCTTTGGTTAGAAAATCAATAAAGTGCTGACACAACTGTGAAGCCAGACTTTAACACTCAGCAAAAACATATTTCAAAACGAAAGTGTAATAGTGACTTTTTCAGTCAAACAAAATCAAAGACCATCTCTACACGAAATGTTAAAAGAAGGTTTTCATGGAGTAGGAACATGAAACCAGACAGAAACTTGGATCTACATAAAGAAACAAATATTCTCAGAAACGGTTAAGACTAAAGATAAAAATAAAAGAAAAAAATCGCCTAAATATTAATCACTTAAAAAAAAATTGACTATTTAAAGCAGAAATAGCAGCAACGTATTGTGGGCTTATGACACATATAAAAGTAAAATGTCTGATGTTAATAGCACAAAAGAGGGAGAGGAGGAAGCAAGATGAATAGGGAGTATGTGTTGTAACGTTCTTATACTGTATGTGAAATGATTATTTGAAAGAAGACTGATTAAAAAGTAATTTTAAAACCTAGGAAATAATACCCTACTCCTCTATCAGTTTGTTGTACCGTGGTGGCTTGCATGTTGCTGTGACACCGAAAGCTATGCCACTGGTATTTCAAATACCAGCAGAGTCACCCATGAAGACAGGTTTCAGTGGAACTTCCAGACTAAGATAAGACTAGGAAAAAATACCTGGTGATCTACTTCTGAAAAAACTGGCCAGTGAAAACCTTCAGAATAGCAGCAGAACATTGTCTGGTCCAGTGGCTGAAGATGAGCCCTCAGGCTGGAAGGCACCTTCATCTACCCTGATGAACTCAACTCCTCATCAGTCCTGAAGTAAAACGCTGTCAGTGATAGGATAATATCCACATGCCCACAAGGAAGATCAGCTAATATGACTATCGTTCGATGTATGCACCAACCACTAATGCCAAAGAGGAAGAAATTGAAGATTTTTGCCAATTTCTGTGGTCTGAAATTGATCAAACATGCAGTCAAGATGCATTGATAATTATTAGTGATTGGAGTGTGAAAGGTGGAAACAAAGAAGAAGGGAAGTATTAGTAATTGGAAAATACAGCCTTGGTGATAGAAATGATGCTGGAGATCACCTGATAGAAATTTGCAAGGCCAACGACTTCTTCATAGCAAATACCAACTTTTTTCAACAATAGAGACTATACACATTGGCCTCACTGGATGGAGAACACAGGGATCAAATCGACGACATCTGTGAAAAGAGATGATGGAGAAGCTCAATATCATCAGTCAGAACAAGGAGAGGAGCCAACTGTGGAACAGATCATCAATTGCTCAGATGCAAGTGCAAGTTGAAACTGAAGAAAATTAGAGTAAGTCCACGAGAGCCAAAATACGAGCTTAAGTATATCCCACCGGAATTTAGAGACCATTTCAAGAACAGCTTTGATACAATGAACACTAATGACCAAAGACCAGACAAGTTATGGAATGACATCAAGGACATCATATATGAAGAAAGCAAAAGGTCATTAAAAAGGCAGGAAAGAAAAGACGAAAATGTATGTCAGAAGAGACTCTAAAACTTGCTCTCAAATGTCAAGGAGCTAAAGCAAAAGGCAGAAATTATGACGTAAATGAGCTGAGCAGAAGATTTCAAAGGGTGGCTTGAGAAGACAAAGTAAAGTATTATAATGAAATGTGCAAACACCTGGAATTAGAAAACCAAAAGGGAAGAACACACTTGGAATTTCTCAAGCTCAACAAACTGAAGAAAAAATTCAAACTTCGAGCTACAATATTGAAGGATTCTACAGGGAAAATACTGAACGATGCAGGAAGCATCAAAAGAAGATGGAAGGAATATACAGTCACTGTAACAAAAAGAATTTGTGGATGTTCAACCATTTCAGGAGGTAGGTAGCATATGATCAAGACCGATGATATTGAAAGAGGTCCAAGTTGTGCTGAAAGGAATGGCTAAAAACAAGGCTCCAGGAATTGACAAAATACCAACTGAGATGTTTCAACAAATGGATGCAGCACTGGAGATGCTCACTCGTCTACATCAAGAAATTTGGAAGACAGCTTCCTAGCCAGCCAACTGGAAGACATCCACATTTGTGTCCATACCAAAGAAAGGTGATCCAACAAAATGCAGAAATTATCGAATATCAATATCACACGCAAATAAAATTTTGTTGAAGATCATTCAAAAGCAGTTGCAGCAGTTCATCAACAGGGAGCTTCCAAAAGTTCAGGTCGGATTCAGAAAATGACATGGAACCAGGGATATCACTGCTGATGTTAGATGGATCCTGACTGAAAGCAGAGAATACCAGAATGATTTTTATCTGTGGTACCAAGAGAGTGGGGTGCTGCTCTAACCAAACCAAACCCACTGCCGTCGAGTCGATTCCAACTCATAGCGACCCTATAGGACAGAGTAGAACTGCCCCATAGAGTTTCCAAGGAGCACCTGGTGGATTTGAACTGCCGACCTCTTGGTTAGCAGCCATAGGACTTAACCACTATGCCACCAGGGCTGCTCTAACAGATACCTAAAATGTGGAAGCAGTTTTGAAACTGTGAATGGAGAGAAGACTCAGAAGGAAGTGAGGAGAACTGTTAACCAGAGAAGGCACAGAGGGTGAGGAAGCAGCAGCAGAACCAGGAGACTAGCGTGAGATGGTGCTGGAGCCAACCCACGGAGCAAGAGAGCCGAGTGCCTTCTGATGGAAGTTCACCGGAAGAGTGGGGTGTGCCCAGGCACTTAGCAGAGGAGCTACAGAGCTTTAGAACACTTGCCCCAGCAGGACAGACACAAGCATGAGGCCCAAGGGGCCGAGAGGCCAAGGAACCAGGAGGCAGAAGCTGAAGAGACAAGGAACACAGGAGGCAAAGCTGCCTCAGTCTCAAAAGGTATGCCCACGACGTCTGGGGCTTCAAAGGGTGGAGCCATGGCCTCTGGTGTTTCTAAGGGTAGAGTCGTCACTCAGGTGGACTAGGAGAATGGTGCATCTAAAGCCAAGGGAGCAGAGTTGCTGTCCCAGTGGGCCTGGAAGGTGGGGCTTAAGCCTAGGGCTGAGGGGCCTCCACTCAGAATCTGGAGAGTGTGGCCAATACCTAGAGTCTGAAGATCATTCAAAAGTGGCTGCAGCAGTATATCGACAGGGAACTGCCAGAAATTCAGGCCGGTCTCAGGAAGTGTCCGAAAGGAAACTCCACACCCAGAGACTTTACTGGATTAACTCTACCAAAACATTGAAGGAATACTAACAGCAATTCTAAACATTCTCTCACAGAAAATAAAAGAGGTAGGGACATTTCCCAACCCATTTTATATGAGGCCAGGATTATCCTGATAACACCAGACAAAGGCCTTCCATGAAAAGGAAATTACAGACCAATATGCCTCAAGGCACAAAAACCCTCAACAAGATATCAGCAAATTGAATCCAGCACTATACACAAAGGGCCTTGCCTCAGGACCAAGTGGGACTTCTCCCAGGAATGTAAGATCAGTTGCGATAGAAGTGAGTTTAAATCCTCATGAGGTCACTCACTCAATGTCTGTCCTGAGGCAAGTCGGCTGACTTCACCAAATCTCAGGACCCTCCATTGTCAACACCCGGGAAGGTGACCATCCCTGCATGGCTGGGGGGGGGGGGTGCTGATGCTCACCCCCTCCTCTGGCCCTTGCCTCCTGGGCTCCGTGCAGGCCTACGCCCAGCAGGAAGAGGGGGCCATGGCTTGGTGGCAAGGAGATGGCTTGGCAGGAGACAGACCAGCCCCAAACCTGCCTCCAACAGCCACATGCTCTTGGGGAAGCTTCTAGCTACACGTGGACATAAAAGTGACAAACTTATCTGAGGTAAGAGTATATATGAACAGGGCAATAAAATAGTAATAGAACTGTAAGGAGCCCTGGTGGTGCAATGGTTAAGTGCTCGGCTGCTAAATGAAAGGTCGGCCATTTGATCCCACCCAGCAGCTCTGTGGGAAAAAGACCTGGCCGTCTGCTCCCGTAAAGATTACAGCCTAGAAAACCCAATGGGACAGTTCTACTCTGTTGCATGGGGTCGCTATGAGTCGGAATGGACCGGACAACACTCAACAACAACAGAACGATCAACCACCCCACTGAACAGGCGTTCCGTTTTGCTTTAGTGGAGAGTTTATTTGCTACTTTTATTGCATGCTTGATCATACATGGATTTGTCTAATTTTTCTTTTTTTTTTTAATGAAAAACTCCAGAGTGTCCCTTATTCAAGAAGTGGTTTGTGTTTGAGAGACTTAAGATGCAGGTTCTGGGTGTGGGGGAGGTGGTAGAGAGGCCGGTTTGATGGGAGGGAGGTCCCTCCACCCACTGGCTGCTGTCCACCCCAGAACCTGGTCCTACTGCGGTCTTGCCACCCTCGGGTTCCCTGATTTCTGACTTGGCTGTCCCTTCCATGAGCTTTGTGACAGAAGGTAGCTGTCATCTTGTCAGCGCCCAGCACCCTGCTGGCAGTAAGCAGGCTCCCAACTTTCCAGGCTGACGCACAGACACAGATGGGCAGGGACTGGGGTGTCCCTTAGTGAGTCTGGACAGATACAGGACAAAGGGGTAAGGGGGCAGGTGCCATCACGTGAGTGTTGGCGCTTCCAGAAGATTCCAGCCACTAGCAGTCAAGTCCCCCTACCCCCTACATGAGGCCCAGACACCACAGAGGCGAGACCAACTCCCCACTGCACTCGGCCAACCCCTGACCCCCAGCTCCTCAGACCCTTCGTTTTCACTGGCCTTGGCCCTGAGTCTGGGTCTGGCCCTGGGCTTCACCAAGGTTTCTTCCCCTCAAGAAATGGAACTGGGCTTTGCCTCCAGTTCTCAACAGCACCATCCCCAGGCCAGATGCTGCTCAATCATCCCCAGGGGTCCTGAGGGATGCTAGAGAAGGGGTCCCCAACCCAGTCGTGATCATGCTGTAGCCCCGAGAAAGTCACCCCCCTCTGGGCCTCGATTTCCCCAGGTGTCAAGTGAGGGAGCTTGGTTAGATCAGCTGAAAGGCCCTCCTGGCTGGCCTCTGAGTCTCTGAGCCCGAGGTGGCTTTGAAGGAGTCAGGCAGCCTCCAGCCAGAGCACAGGTGGGCAGGTGTGCCCAGGTGATGGGCAAGCAGGTGTGCCCCGGTGACAGGTGAGCAGATGTGCCCAGGTGATGGGCAGCATTCCTCTGGGAAATCTTCCAACAGTGAATGATGGGCAGAGAGCTTTGAGGTCTTTGTGCACAGTGTGCTCCTTTGTGGGCATGACGGAACGAGAAGCCCCAGGGGGGGATAAAGCAGGGCTCTGCTGGGGCGCATCTGCAGCAGGCGGCTGTCAGTGACTAAGCCCTTCAGAGCCACTGCACCGTCAGAGGCCACAGTGCAGGATTAAGGCGATTCGAGGTGTTCTGATCCCATCTGGGACCCAGCTCTGACATGTAGATCCAGCATCGGGGGAAGGGGTGCTCAAGCCGCAGTGTGGGACCCATCACCGCAGGTTCCTGGGTAAGGCCTCAGCCGTCACCTCCAGCGCACACCTCTCTGCAGGGTTGCCAGCAGCACAGGACGAGGTGGGGGCATCATCACACCCACCACCCGGAAGCCAGGAGCTCCAATCCTCTCTGCCCAGCATCAGAAGTGGCCCTCGGTGGGCACATCCATGCTCCAGACCACGGCCACCCAGGCTGCCCTGGGAACAAGGGTCTCCGCACGACAACCACGCCCCATGAAAGAACTGCATCCCCAGCACAGCTGGGAGGTGGCAGGGGGGCTAGGATGTCTGCAGAGAGGAAGTGGGTGGCCACCCCTCAGAGCCCCCAAATGTCCCAGCTCCCACTCAGGTTCCCGCAATCCACTTCCCAAAACTGTCCCGGATCAAGGGCTCCCCAAACCCAGCTGCTGGAAGGGGTCCCCCACAGCTGTCCTGCTGAGCTGATGCCCACGCCTTCTGTCCCCAGCCCCCTAGGTTCTCAGCCCAATTCAAACTGAGGGAAGGCTCTGTGCCTGCGCTAGGCGTGAAGTGGCCCGGGACACAGAACCACATGGGTGGTGGGCTGGGGGCCAGGGCTTGGCCCAGGGCTGGGTCAGGTCTGCTCTGTGCTGGGGCTGAGGCTGCCCTGGCTGATGAGGGTGGAGGGCACAGTGCTTGCAGCCAGCCATGCAGCACCTGAAGAGGTGTGGACACAGCTGCTGGAGGTCTAAGCAACCCCCTGCCCAGCAGTAATTGGTGTCCCCACCCTTGGGTTGCTTCCCCGGAGCCTAAGCAACCCCGCTGTCAGCAGCCACAGACACCCAGGAAGGGCAGTCACACAGTGGGCAGGTGACAAGGCTGGCCCTCCCCCTGGCCCCACCCCCACACATCAGAGGCGCATGTTTCCCAACCAAGCTGCACTGCGGGCGGGCGGTCGGCCCAGACATGGTAAGGCTTTCTCAGCAGGCACAAGGGGTGCTGCCCAGTCCTGAGGGGACCCCCCAGGCTGCCTGGGATGAGGACCTCCGTGTCCGGGAGGTGAGGGCCTTCTGGAGTGGGGCGCTCAAGAGCAGCCTGGAGGTGAGGGGACACTAAGGCAGGGACTGGAGGAAGAGTTCCAGCACATGGTGGAGAAGTCGGGGGTGCAAGGCTAGCGTGTGTCCCCGCACCACTGGCCAGGCCTGAGATCAGGTCTCCCACATCCTCTTGGTTTGAACAGGCTCATGGGGTGCCTACAAGCTCTGCTGCAAGTTCTTGCCCTAACGAGGCTGGGCCTGCGGGGTCACTGCCCAGGCCGGGCCACACCATACCCTGCCTGCTTCTTCCTGCCCTCAGGGGAGGGGTCTCAGTCCCAGGGAGCTCAGCTGCCAGTGCCCCCTCGTCCTCCATCTGGTCAGCCCGGTCAGTCCTATGGGGCCCCCAGAGCCGGTGAGCCACGCCCTCACCATGCTCGTGCCCACCAGGCCAGCAGGCTGGAGCTCCCATCAGGGTTTACAGATGAAGGCGCTGAGAACCAGAGGAGGGCTGAGCATTCAGGCCTGCACTGCCTCCAAGTCACCTGCACGTGGGGCCTGCCCCTGGCCTTGGGGGCAGGGCGGCCCTTCTCACGCTGGGAGTGCTGGCCTGGCCTGCCCTACGAGGGGTCACCTTCTCCTGGAAGCCCCCTGCTGGGCTCTGCAGTACTCTCCTGGTCCTCTGCCCACCTGCCAACAGCTTCCTCTCAGCCCCCTCATGGCTCGCCCTACACCTGCCCCCAGACTCTGCCCCCAGAGGCCACTAGACCAGAGAAGGCAGCCCCAGGACGTAGACCCTGGCCTCCTGCTCTCCACAAATGTGCCCCAATGGGCCGGCAGCAGCTAGGGAGCAAACCTGCCCCACAAAGCCCCATGGGCCATGGTCTGTGCATGGGGGGCCCCACGACACAGAGCCCCTCCCCTATCCTAGGCACAAAGAAGCTACCACAACCACACCAACCCGCCAGAGACACAAGGAAAGACAGAAGGGAGGGGGCGGGAACAGGGCTTGAGCAGGGATGGGCTGAGGGGCAGGCCTGCAAGGACATGTGGAAGAAGGAGTGAGATGAGGGGATGACGCATCGGGGAGTCCCACCTGTTCTGGGGTGTGCCTTCAGGGGTGCAGAAAGCACTACTCTTGGCGCTGATGCTGCTGTTTCCATAGCAACAGCGATGCCCCCACCAGAAGGGCAGGGCAGCCATGGACACCATTCAATGGAACTGTCGGAAGCCAGGCGGCCTGGCCAGACGTCCTCCTTGCCTCCACACAGCGATGCGGCCGGCCTGCTCCACCCCGTCCCTCCACGTGGGCTTCTGAGGGCCCCATTTGTCCGGGTCAGAGCAGAGACCTTGGTGTGGCGAGGCCACTGAGGAGCCAGTGCGAGGCCCTGGCGGGTGTGCTCTCTTCCGTGGGCATCACAGCCGCCTTCCTCCCCTGGACACGGGGCGGCGCCAGCCCCCACCGCGGAGCACTCGTGGCACGTTCCTGATGCACAGGGTGGTCCCAGCAAGCACCTGGCAGAGACCTGCAGGCACAACAGGCTCCAGGCCCAGAGGGTCCTGAACTCCGCTCCCTGGTCAGTGGCTGCCTCCTCAGTGAGAGCCAGGCAGGCAAGGCCCCTGCGGCCACTGAGCGCCACCCACAGGGACAGCTCACAGCTCTCACACACCTGATGGTCCGCATGCCCGTCCACTTCCCTCCTGGGGACGGGCAGCACTGACAAAGCTCACGCCTGCCTTGAGTGAGCCGAGATGAAGCGGCACAGCCTTGTGAGTTTTCTTATGAAGCTACATTTATTCCAGGTGAAGCCCTGGCCTATCTGCTGAGTGGATCCCCCACACTCACACAGCCCTAGACGCCCTTCTTTTATGACAACGGTGATAACAGCTGGCGGTGGGTCTTCCTTTCTGTGTCCTTCCTCGGAGACATCGCAGAGCTGGGACTCTGTCAACATGTGGAAGAGGAGTTAGCAGCCCAATGTGGGCCCCCAAGTTATTTTAAAACGTCAACAGTCCATGAATTGGGTCACGGAAGGCTCCAGAAGGCAGTGAAGTGTAGGCGACACCCTCAGCCTGCTTAAGAGTGGGCCTCAGGGAGGCGGGGGACGGGAGCCGTCCAGGTGAAAACCAAAACCCCATTGCCTCCGAGTCCACTCCGACTCACAGAGGCTCCATGTGTGTCAGAGCAGAGCTGCCCTGCAGGGTTTTCTTGGCTGCAATCTTAGCAGAAGCTGATTGCCAGGCCTTTCTCCAATGGCACCACGGAGTGGTTTGAGCTCCCAACATTCACGTTAGTTGTTGTTGTGTGCCATCGAGTCGACTCCAACTCATAATGACCCTATGTGACTGAAGAGAACTGTTGGTGTCTCCCCGGGACCCAGGTGCCAGGGCAGGGGCAGGAAAGCACAGGTGAGCACTCTAGGACTTGAAGCGGCAGGGGAGGAGGGGTACTCTTGGCCTGTGGGTCAGGCCCTGTGGGTGGTGGAAAGTCAGGGCACCAACACCGCTCCCTACTCCACCCTGGGCATCAGCTCCCCCAGGGCCATGTTTGAGGACGCTATCCCTTCAGGTAACAGAAACAGCAAGGCAGCTTAGGACACCCACAGGTGCACCCAGGTCCCGAAATGCGCTGCTCAACCCATGGGACACATGGCCAGGAATCGGCGGAAAACAATCAGCCACACACAGACTTAGCCACTGAACATTCTGGAACTCTGTATGTGAAGGAAGGGCAATGAGCTAGCACAGAGGTGGTTGAACCCTGTGCACAGGACAGAGTCCACGCCCCTCTGCAGAGTTGTTCCAGGCAATGCCTACCAAGGGACCACGCCACGCGAAGAGCAGGGTCGGGCAGCACCCGCTCAAACCTCCATCTGCAAAGCGCGCCCGGCCTGGCGAAGCCGAAGGACACACCTCAATGCTGGCGGTTCCGCAGGCACCCTCCACATCTACGTTTTTCCAGTCAACACAGGGTACTTCACCAGACAGAAAACAACAAACGGTATTTAAAAAACAAAAGGACAGAAAATCTGGGAAGGGCCCTGTGTTGCCTCAAGACCTTGGCCTAGCTGCAGCCCTGAGAATGCAAAGGGAGAGAGCAAGGCCCTTGGGCCTTCAGTCCCCCACCTCTCCTCCTCTGCATGTCCTTCTCCGGTGGGAGACCGGGTGCCCAGCTCTGCCAGGAGACCACAGGGAGGTGGCCATGCCCAGGCACCCCCAGACCCAGCAGTGGCCCAGGGAAACCACCAGCAGACTCAAGGGCAGGATCACAGCCATCCGCGCTCAACTGGACTCCACAGCTCAAGCCCACATTCCCCGCTTAGCGCTGGCCTGAGCCCTACTGCATGCGTGCCAGGCCGGGCACCCAGAGTGACGAGTCTTGGGGGGCAAGAAGCCCACTGACACCATGAGCTGCTCACAGGTCAGCACGGTGCAGGCACCGCAGCTCAGGAGTGGGGACATGAGGCCTAAAGAGCAAGTCTGGACACAGAGATTGGGAGGAGGGCGTGGCAGGAGGAGCCGGGGGCACAGAGCCAGGCCCGCAGAGCCTCCCACAGCCTAGCAGTGCTGGATGGCTCCCAAGTGGGCAGGACTGCAGAGGATAAGAGGGCAGGAAGGCAGGGAGAAGGATCTAGATAAGGCAGGGATGGACCCAGGGCACGTGCCACCCACAGCTGGTCTCAACACTTCCCTCACACTGGCCCTCCACAGGGCCCAGGCCCCATGCCCCACACCCCAGTCAGGCTCAGGACGAGCCGCCTGGGGGGTGGGCCTTGCAATGGTGTCAATGCCAAGAATCAGGGCTCTGGGCATAGCTGGGCTGGTGTCCATGCAGGTCCCACCACTGCACCAACCCGCTCACTTCCCGGGGAGGCTCGGCAAGGGTGTAGGGGACTCGCTCAGGGCTCGGCTCCCCCTGGGGCTCTGGCCCCACCTGCCAGCATCGCGGCATGAAGAGCCAAGCTCCCCGGGGCACAGAGAAGGGCCTCATGGCCTTGTAGAGCCCCACCGCGTGAGGGTGGGGGGCTCCCCACACAGAGACCTGCTGCCCCTCCCGGCCAACTTAGGCCTGCTGAGCCCAGGAGGTCAGCTGCATGCCCAGGGAGCAACCCAGACCAGCCCGCTCACCTGGCCCACCCAGGACAGGCCTCTGGGACCCCCAGCCCCCCAGGGTGTGTCTCAGCACCTGAAAATCGGTTGTGCAGGTGGCACACCTATGCGTGCAGACACCTCGCTCATGTGTTTACAGGATGTGCAGCTCTGTTGCCGAGCGCTGCTATGTGCGGGGCACACATGTGGGCGTGTCTGTGCCCAGGCACCACCAGCACCTGCATGTGTGGGCAGGTGTGCATGCAGGTGTGGGGTTCCTACCCAGGTGTCTGCTGCATGCTTGGCCTTCAGGCCACAGACCTCTCCCACAGGTGCCATGTGCAAACACCTACGTGCTCCTGTAGAGAGGTATCTGAGCCCAGTCTACACAGATGTTCTGAACACGGACTGGGGCCTGTTCACAGGTGTGCAAGGCGGTGCGTGCAGTGAAGGTGGCTGTGGACAAGTGGAGATGTGGACACGCCCAGGTGTGCAAGTGTACCCAGGTGTATAAGAGTGTGGGAGGGTGCCTGGGTTTGTGAGTCTGCCCAGGTGTGCAGGGGTACCCAGGGCCTCGCCTGTACAGGCCCCGTGAGCTCCACGCACAGGCATGACGTGGCCCGACCCTGACACACACTCACAGGCTGTCCCGAAGCTCCTGCGTGTCACTCGGCGTCCCCAGGGACCGGAGGCTCCGCTCCAAGGAGGTCACTGCCCAAGAGAAGAGGGAGAGGTGTGAGAGGCTGGAGTAGGCTCGCTGCCAGGCAGTGCTGGGTGGTCTCACCAGCACGGAGAGGTGGGGGTGGGGGACTTGAGGACACAGGACAGGGTGTAAGAGGGACATGGGGACAGGGAACTTGCAGGAGAGCCAGGGGACACACGGGCATGCAATCTGGCCCTTCTCCATGCTCAGTCACAGCCCAGAGGAGCCCCAGACCAGCACTCTCCCCCAGCTGTCCTGAGGAAGACGCCTGGCCCACTGCAGCCCACGAGGCTCCTTGGGGGCCACCTCACTTGGGCCCAGCCCATGGGGAAGGCAGCGAGGTCTGGGGAGGACTGCTGTCTTCTCTTCCCCTGTGTTCTCCTCCTCTCCATGTCCTGAGGCTACAGGGAGCAAGGGACAGCCTGACCTAGTGGTTGGAGTGTGGCTCTTGACCCCCTCCCCCACCGATGTAGTGAACCTGGTGGCCTGGGGTGGAGGCTCTGAAACCATCCTCCCGGGCCCCACCTCCTGCCCTTGAGCTGTGGCACTCAGTTCTGGGGGCCCCAGCTGTGGGCAGGCCTGGCCCTCTCCCTGTCTCTGTCTTTGAGGAGCTTTGGCCCCAACTAGAGGGAAAGACCTCTTGCCAGTGTCCACCCCCTGCAGTGTCACCCAGGCTGGGGGAGGGGAAGGGCACGGCCTGACACAGCGTACCACTGGAGTTGATGCGGAAGACATTGGCCGACGTCTCCTGGAATAGCTCCTGCAGCTCGCTCAGGTCCACCTGGGTGGCTGCAACGAGACAGAGAGGCGGGCACACGTTCACTTGGCTGGCTGGAGGGGCAGGACCACTGACCTGCTCTGGGCAGGAACCTAGCCGCGTCTTGGAAGAGAAGCAGCACAGAGACTGAGCCCTGTTCCTCTCGTCCCTCCTGGATTAGCCACCCACCAGCATCCACTAGGACCTCCTTGGTCAGTCGGTCGTGCTCAGGGTCAGAGACACAGATACCCAAGCCCCACCCATGAGGTGCTCTCCAGCCGGTTGGGATGAGAGAAAAGCAAGCAGGGTGGTTCCTCAAAGGTTAAACGAAGTCACCATGTGACCCAGCAATTCCATTCCTGGGGTATGCGCAAGAGAACTGAAAACACATGTTTACACAAAACTCGTACACGACATTCATAGAAGATCTATTCACAGTAGCCAAATGGTGAAAACAACCCAGCGATGAATGGACAAACACAATGTGGTCCACCCATACAGTGGAATACTATTCAGCCATGAAAAGGAAAGAGGCACTGATACAGCCTACTCGCGGATAAACCTTGGAAACACTGTGCTAAGTGAAAGAAGCCAGACACGAAAGCACAAGTACGCGTCGTTCCATTTCTATGAAACTCCAGAACAGGAAAATCCATGGAGACAGAAAGCAGATCAGTGGTGGCCCAGGTCTGGGGAGGGGGCGTGGGGAGTGACCGATGAAGGAGCACAAAGTTTCTTTCTGGGGTGACGGAATGTTCTGGAATTAGACAGTGGTGGTGGTTGCACAAGTCTATGAATATACTAAAAGCCACTGAATTACACACTTCGAAATGGTGAATTTTATGTCACGTGAATTTTATCTCAATTTTTTAAAAGCCATCAGGAACACACACAACGTGGTACGGACAACATCGAGCACTGGTGAGGAGGAGGAGGAGCCATTGGAACTCTCAGACGCTGCTGGGCGCCCATAAAATGGGGCAGCCACCCTCCAAAAGGCTGATGGCTCCTTAAAAAGCTAAGCACACGCCTACCCTATGGCCCAGCAATTCCACCCCTGGGTATTCACACCAGAGAAATAAAAACATCTCTCCACAAAAAGCTGGTATGAGAACGGTCACAGCAGCTTTGTTCTTAACAGCCGAAGCCCAGTCCTAGTCCAGGCGTCCACTGGAGTGAATGAACAAACAAACACTGCTCAGCCACAGAAAGGACCACACCATCCACACGGGCACCATGGCGAGTCTCAACAATATGCTGAGTGGAAGAAGCCACACTCAAGAGCACAGCTGTGTGAGTCAACTGGATGAAGCTCTAGAACAGGCAACAACAGCCCACTGTGAGAAAAAGCAGAGCAATGGAGGTCCCTGGAGCTGGGCAGGGGTGCCTGGAGAGGAGCAGGAAGGAACGTCCTGGGGAAGGGCCATGAGATATGCCAGGACAGGGGGTGGGCTACACAGGGCCCTGTGTCTGTCTGTCAAGACCCCTGAATGATGCATGTAGGACCTCTGTTTTCATTGCATGTTATTTTTGTTGTTGGGTGCTGTTAAGTCTATTCCGACCAATAGCAACCCTATAGAACAAAGTAGAACTGCCCCATAGGGCTTCCAAGGATGTAATCTTTACAGCAGCCCTGGTGGTGCAGTGGTTAAGCACTTGGCCGCTAACCTAAAGGTCAGAGGTTTGAACCCACCAGCAGTTCCGCAGGAGAAAGTGTGGCAGTGGGCTTCCATAAAGATGACAGCCTTGGAAACCCTACAGGGCAGTTCTACTCTGTCCTACAGGGTCACTATGAGTGGGAATCAGTTCTACTCTGTCCTACAGGGTCACTAAGAGTGGGAATCAGTTCTACTCTGTCCTACAGGGTCACTATGAGTGGGAATCAGTTTGATGGCAATGGGTTTTTTGGTTAATCTTTAAGGAAGCAGATCACTAGGTCTTTCTCCTGCACAGCAGCTGGTGGTTCCAAACAGCCGACCTTTCGGTTAGCAGCCAAGCGCTTCATCAATGCACCACCAGGGCTCCTTTTGTACATTATTTTACTTCCAAGGAAAAACCACAGTCAAGTAAACAAGTATTTAGAAGCTGGGCCTCCAAGACCAGCCCCGGGCACCTCTGCTTGGGGGTCACGTAACATAGCTGGGAGGCAATTGTGGGAGGCAGGAGACCCCTCAACACATGTCCATAAGGACAGACCCCTCACGAACGGGACCTGGGATGGAGAGGAACAGGCCCCAAGACCAGCCAGGCGCTGTCTCAGGATGGGGCATGTTCCTGGGCTCTCTGTAAGATGGGGACAGCACCTGCCACGGGCGACGGACAAAGCAGAGGCTCAGACAGCCTCAGCCTCTTAATTCCTGTACCCCGAAAATGAAGAACTTTGTCCCAAGTCCTTCCTGTTCTCAGTGTCTATATCTAGATGATTCCAAGAGCCACCACTGGGTAAACAAACCCTGCAGGACCCAGGAGCCTCCCTCCCCTCTCAGCCTGTGCCGCCCCTCTCCTCTCCTTGCCCGTCCACGCTTTCCTTGCATGCCAGGCCCCCTGGACCGCTCCTAGGCCTGCCCCCGCAGCCAGTGGCCCATCTTTCTGGGGAACAGGCTGCCCTGCTGACCACACTAACTCCACGAGGCATGTATCTTCCTTAAATATGGCAAGCTCTTGATAGAAACAGGTTTCATGGCCACCATTATATCTAGCGGTTTAGCGAGAAAGCAGCTGAGGCCCTGAGAGGCTAAGTAACTCGCCCAAGGCCACCCAGCCAGCACAGGGCAGGGCGAGGACTGGGATCCACCTGCATTCAGACAGTGGTGTTCTCAGTCCCACGACCAGCGGGCGGGTAGGTGCATGTCCACTGGTCTCTAGAGATGACATCATGCAGAGAGCTGGAGCCACAGCAGCAGCAGAGCTGGAGGGCCGGGCAGCACAGTGGGAGTCTGGGGGCACTTCGGCTCTTGGGGTGTCCAGATGCTGGCTCCAGCAGCCAGAGCCCCTGCAGAGCCCCCTGCAGAATGAGGAGTCCTGGGGTCTACAGCCAGCAGGTTCCTCAATGGCCAAGGGGTGCCAGGCCAGGGTAGAGCAAGGGGCTGGCCAGCCACCCTGAGAACAGGGCTGGGGCCTGTGGACCGAGCCCTCTGCTGGCCGTCTGGGGTCCCCCGACCGAGATGGAAGCCGTGGGTGGGTCGGCCTGGCAACAGCAGCAGGTGCACCCTGCTATTTCTGACGAATGCACAGAGTCTGGTAAACACCTAGAACCTCCGTGGGCGAGCACGAAAACCAAAGGGGTGGGGAAGGCTGCAGCTGGCTTCTCGGGGGCAAGTCCAATCGGGGCGGGGTGCAGACATTCTGGATGAAGGCAGAAGCCAGCTAGTCCCACAGACAGGAGGGGCCACTCTGAGTCCCCTGGACTTAGCCCCTTCCCTACTCAGTGAAGAGGCCTCTCAGCTAACCATAGGGACTCACGGGGGGAGACGCTGCCCAGGTCAACTGCACAGTACCAACCAGGGGACTGCTGGCTATCCCCAAAATCCAAACTTTCCTTCTCCTGAGCACACGCCACCCAGCTGCAGACATTTCAGCCTCCCCTGGAGAGAAGGGACCACGTGAGGAACTCTCCCTGCTGGAGTTTGAGAGGAAGTGGGTGTGCAATTCCCTCTCATGCACTTTAAGGGACAGTGCCAGCCCATGGTCACCTCCCACCCCACTTGCCATAGACAGGCGCTGATGTAGTGATGGGGTTCTGATGTATCTCACTCTGCAGATGAGGATGGAGCATGGTACCACACGTGGAAGGAGCCCAGATCCCTGAGTGTCTCAGTGGAGCAGAGGTGCCCTCGCAGCCTAGAGTGGCTGGATTTTTACATGAGGACATACATGTTACACAGAACACACCCTAGGAAGCAGGGAGCCACAGGTGGAAGAAGCCTGGATCCCTGAGTGTTTCCATGGAGCAGAGCTGCCCTTGCAGCCTGGAGTGGGTGAGTGTTACATGAGAACACACCTGTTACACAAGGACATACCCTACAGAGCACGAAGCCACATGTGGAAGACACCTGGGTCCCTGAGTGGACTGGTGGAACAGAGCTGCCTTCATAGCCTGGAGCCGGCACTAGGAGAAGGATTTCTCTTTCTGTCAGCTCTGAGGGAAGGTCCCTGTTCCTTAGAGATCTTCATGTGGTGTGGCATCTGTCTTCCTCCATCTCTGCTCACTTCTCTGTGCTTCTCTGCTCCTTTTATATCTCAAAGACGACTGACAGGCTTAAGACACACTGTACACTATACTGTCTCATTAACATGACAACGAACACCCATTCCCAAATGGAGCTATAACTATCGGTATAAAACCAAAACTAAACCCACTGCCATCGAGTCAATTCCGACTCATAGCGGCCCTATAGGACAGGGCAGAACTACCCCACAGGGTTTCCAAGGAGCAGCTGGTGGATTTGAACTGCCAACCGTTGGCTAGCAGTCAAGCTCTTAACCACTGCATCACTAGAGCTCCAACCACAGGTACAGGGGTTAGGACCTAAAACATATATTTGGGGGGGATATAACTCAATCTATAACAGAGACAGAGACTGGAGTTTGGTAAGACACGGGCAAAGCACAGAAGATGAGAGAACCAGGCAGAGAAAGAGATTTAGAAATGTGTGAGAACCCCTTGAGTCTGAATACAAATCTGTACATGCATAGGGAAAAACCCCACAGGGCCAGGAAAAAAAAAAAAAAAAACTTTTGAGGAAATAACAAAAACCAAACAATACCCAGAGCTCACACAGAGCTGGGAATCATTCGAGTTTGCACTTTAAGAATCAAGAGAATTCACTGAATACATGGGGCATTTAGTAGTAACCACACAAGTGCTGTACCTTAGAAGTGGGGCTAAATTAGTGTTAGGGTAAAGGCTTGTGGTGCAATGGGTCACTTTTATATGGCCTTTCTCAGCATGGTCTTGTAACTCCCACCAAATGACTGGGTGAGACTATGCAAATAAGGTACTTGTGGCCCACCAAGGGGATTGCACACCTTGTTAATAATGCAAAAAGGTGTGTAGAACTCCTGCAGGTGTGGGACCATGCAAATAAGGTGTATGGAACCCTAACAAGGGGACTGCTCAGTTTTGCCATCCTGCTAGGCTTAAAGGGAGCCAATCCCAGGGCAAGAATGGGATCTCACTACCACCAAGAAAGAAGAGCCACGAGTGAAGTACATTCTTTGGACCTGGGGTCCCTGTGCTGAGAACCTCCCATACCCAGGAGACAGGGCTGTAACACCGGAAAAGGAGGGAGAAGGTGAGAGACGCTAAGAAGTGGTGGCAGAGAAATGGCAGCAGCAGAACCTGGAGACCAGCAAGAGACAGGGCAGTGGGCTTCCCAGCCCATGGAGTAAGGCAGCTACAGAGGGCATGCTGACTCTCAGAGCAGGAGAGATAAGCACCTTCAGGCTGAGGGTTACTGGCGGAGTGGGGTGCCTCCAGGCACTTATTGATGGAGCTAAAGAGCTTGGTAACATTTGACCGAGCAGGGCAGAGGCCAGACCCAAGAAGAGGCTTTCCTGACAGGGCCTAGAAGAACCTGTCCTGAGGAAGCAGAGAGGAGCCTGTCCTGAGAGGGCCAAGAGAAGCCTGTCCTCAGGGGGCTGAAAGAAACCCTTCACAGCTAAGGGGAGCTGAGAGAGCTGTCCTGCACTGAAGAAGGGAGACTGTGCCTACATGCTTCCTGATCCTCATCCTGAGTTGTACCCTGTTAACCCTGAGCCGAGTTGCAGCCTGTCACTTCCCTAACAAACCCCATAACTGTAAATATGGTCTGTGAGTTCTGTGTGGCCATTGCAATGAAGCATTGAATCCAGCAGACAGACAAGTAGAGAGAGAAAGCCATGGGAGGGATGACTTGTATCAGAATTGTTAAAAAGGGAGGAGAGAGGCAGTATGTCTGACCTCCACCTCACAGGGATCAGCCTTCGGCTGATCTTGATTCTCTCTCCTCCCCCTTGTAATATCAGGAAAGGAGGTCTGACACTGCCATGCCACCATTTTTACAAGGCTACCCTAGAATTGCCCTAAAAGGTTTTAAAGACCAGTACAAAAAAATCAAAGTTATTCATAACTAACTGCCTCCTAGAACAAAGTCTAATCCTCTTTAAAGGAAACTAGCAAAATCCAGCACTAAATTCACAATGTCTGGCATCCAATTAAAAATTACTAGACATTTGAAGGAGCAGGAAAACGTGACCTGTAACCAGGAGAAAAGTTAGTCAATAGAAAAAAAACAGAAATGACAGAGATGATGGAATTAGTAAAGGAGAGCACAAAAGCAGCTATTACAAATACACTAAAATAGTTATTATAAATACGCTCCAAGATATAAAGGAAAATATGTAGCAAGTGAGGAGAAAAATGCAAGATATGAAAAAGACCTAAACGGAACTTGTAAAGATGAAAAGTACAATATTTCAAATTAGTATTTCACTGGTTCATATTATAAGAAGATTAGACACTGCAGATTAAAAGATCAATGAACTTGAGGGCAAATCAACGGCAACGATCAAAATGAAGCACAGAGAGAAAAAAGACTGAAAAAGTTAACAGATCTCCGTGGTCGTAGGGGCAATATCGAGCAATCTAACATACACATAAGCAGAGTCCCAGGAAAAGAGGGATGAGACGGACAAGCAAGCACACACAAAGGAACCTGAAGAAAGATTGGCTAAAAATTATTCAAATTTTATAAAAATTGTAAACTAATAGACACAAAAATTTCAACAAACCCCAAGCATGAAAACGTATTTTTAAAAAACCACCCCAATAAGCAGCATCATGATTAATGGAGAAAAGACTGAAGTTGTCAAGGATTTCATTTTACTTGGATCCACAATCAACGCCCATCGAAGCAGCAGTCAAGAAATCAAATGACGCATTACATTGGACAAATCTGCAGCAAAGGAGCCTTTTAAAGTGTCAAAAAGCAAAGATGTCACCTTGAAGACTAAGGTGCGCCTGACCCAAGCCATGGTGTTTTCAATCACATCATATGTGTGTGAAAGATGGATGATAAATAAGGAAGACCGAAGAAGATCTGACGCCTTTGAATTGTGGTGTTGGCGAAAAATATTGACTATACCATGTGTTATGGATTGAATTATGTCCCCAAAAAAATGCGTGTCAACTTGGCTAGGCGATAATTGCCCATAGTGTGTGATTGTCCACCATTTTGTCATCTGATGTGATCTTTCTATGTGTTGTAAATCCTGTATCTATGATGTTAATAGGGCAGGATTAGAGGCAGCTATGTTAATGAGGTAGACTGCAAGATTAGGTTGTATCTTGAGTCAACGTCTTTTGAGAAATAAAAAAGAGAGACGGGGGACCTCCTATCTCCAAGAATGAAGAATCAAGAAGAGGGCATATCCTTTGGACCTGGGGTCCCTCCTCTGAGGAGCCCCTAGACCAGGGGAAGATTGATGATAAGGACCTTCCTCCAGAGCTGACAGAGAGAGAAAGCCTTCGCCTGGACCTGCTGCCCTGAATTCAGACTTCTAGCCTACTGGACTGTGAGGGAATAAACTTCTGTTTGCTGAAGCCATCCACTTGTGGTACGTCTCTTATAGCAGCGCTAGATAACTAAGACACCATGGACCGCCAGAAGAGCAAATAAATCTGTCCTGGAACAAGCACAGCCAAAATGCTCCTTAGAAGCAAAGATGGCAAGACTTTATCTCACATACTTTGGACATGTTATCAGGAGGGATCAGTCCCTGGAGAAGAACATTAACCAAAAAAAAAAAACCCTCGCCAGTCAAGTCAATTTTGACTCATGGCAACCCTATAGGACAGAGTAGAACTGCCCCATAGGGTTTCCAAGGAGCAAATGGTGGATTTGAACTGCGGGCCTTTTCATTAGCAGCCAACCTCTTAACCACTGTGCCACCAGTGCCCCGGAGAAGAATATTAGGCTTGGTAAAGTAGAGGGTCAGCAAAAAAGAGGGAGGCCCTTGATGAGATCGACTGACACAGTGGCTGCAACAATGGGCTCAAGCATAACAAGCATTGTGAGGATGGCGCAGGACCGAGAAGTGTTTCGTTCTGTTGTACGAAGGGTTGCTATGAGTCAGAACTGACTCAACGGCACCAAGCGACAATGCCACTACCCCAATTCTAGTTACCATCAAGTCAATCCTGACTCACAGTAACCCCATGTGTGCCAAGAGAACTGGCTTCGTAGGGTTTTCAATGGCTAATTTTTTGAGAGCAGATCTCCAGGCCTTTCTTCTGAGGCGCCTCTGGGTGGACTCGAACCTCCAACCTTCCAGGTAGCAGGCAGGCATGTAAACCACTTGCACTACACCAGTGACAAAGAAACCTTAACAGGAGCCAGAGGAAAAAGTGCACATTATACACAGAGCAAAATATGAGAATGGTTTCATTCTCTCATCAGAAACTGGCAACCAAAAGACAATGAAATGACATCTTTAAAATGCCGAAACAATAATAAAAGAAACTTTCAACCAGAACCCCATGCCCAGTGAAATCACGTTTCAAAAATAGAGGCAAAATCAAGATTTATTTTAGACAAACAAAAGCCAAGAGATCTGTTTCTACCAGATGTTCACCAGCAGAAGGGTTACAAGAAGTTCTTCAGGTCGAAAAGATCTGATAAATGGAAACTTGGGTCTACATAAAGAACTGAAGTTCCACAGGTAAATATGAGGATAAATAAAACATTCTTTCCCTCATATTTAATTTCTTTAAAAGACAGTTGACTATAAAAGTAAAATCAATAATATTGTATCATAAATAAAAATGTGTTGTGAATAACATGGATATCTCAGTCATCTAGTGCTGCTATAACAGAAATACCACAAGTGGATGGCTTTAACAAACAGAAGTTTACTCTCTCACAGTCCAGTAGGCTAGAAGTTCAAATTCAGGGTGCCAGCTCCAGGGGAGCGCTTTCTCTCTCTGTCAGCTCTGGGAGAAGGTCCTTGTCATGACTCTTCCCCTGGTCTAGGAGCTTCTCAGTGCAAGGACCCAGGGTCCAAAGGATGTGCTCCCCTCTGGGTTCTTCATTCTTGATGGCGTGAGGTCTCTCTCCTCTTTCTTCAATTCTCTCTTTTATATCTCAAAAGAGCCTGACTCAAGATACAACCTAATCTTATAGATTGAGTCCTGCCTCATTAACATCACTGCCTCTAATCCTGCCTCATTAACATCATAAAGGTAGGATTTAAAACAACAGATAGGAAAATCACATCAGATGACAAAATGGTGGACAATCACATGATACTGGGAACCACGGCCTAGCCAAGTTGACACACATATTTTGGGGGGACACAATTCAATCCATAACATTCCACCCTTTGGTGCCCCAAAATCCATGGCCTTGCCACATATAAAACACATTTGCCCCATCATACCACAGTAAAAGTCTTAAATCAACTCCAAGTCCAAAATATCCTGGGACAAAATTCCTCTTCATCTGTGAAATCTAGATTACGAATTATCTGCTTCCAAAGAACAATGGTGGGACAGGCACAAGGCAGATATTTCCATTATAAATGGAAGAAACAGGAGGTAAAGAAGTGATAACAGGCACCAAACAAGTCAGCAGAACACTTTACATTAGCTCTCAAGGCTTGAAAATAATCCTCTATTCTCTGACAAGTTTAGGCAATGGCCCTGCCCTCTAGACTCTGGGTGCTAGCAACACTCTCTGGATTCTAGGTGGAGGCCTCGCAGCCCTGGGCTTCAGCTCCACCTTCCAGGCCCAGTGGGACAGCAACTCTGCTCCCTCACATTTGGTTAGCCCCATTCTCCTAGTCCATCCGAGTGGTGACCCTACCCCCTCGTCCAGGCAGGCCCCATTATTCTGCCCGTTGGGCATGGCAGCCCTGCCCCCTCAGCTTTGGGCAGCGGATCTGGCCCCATCCCACTAACCAAACCAAACCCAGTTTTGTCAAGTCAATTCCAACATATAGCAACCCTATAGGACAGAGTAGAACTGCCCCATAGAGTTTCCAAGAAGTGCCTGGTGGATTCAAACTGCCGACCCTTTGGTTAGCACCCGTAGCACTTAACCACTACGCCACCAGGGTTTCCCCCATCCCACTGGCACTTGTGAAAGGCAGCCCCACACTCCAGAACCAAGCTGGTGAAGATCTGACCCATGAGACCTAGGAGGCTGTGGCCCCACCCTTTGAAGTCCCAGAGGCCACGGCTCCACCCTTTGAGACTCCAGGTGTCTGCCCTGTTCGGGTAAGTGTTCCAAAGCTCTTTAGCTCCATGGATAAGTGCCTGGAGGCACCCCACCCCGCCAGTAAGCCTCAGCCAGAAGGCACTCAGCTCTCTTGCTTCATGGGCTGGCAAGCCTAGCTCCACCAATAAGTGCCTGGAGACACACTACTCCGCCAGAAAGCCTCCTGCCCAAAGGCACTCAGCTCTCTCCTCAGCTCTCTCACTGCCTGGGTCTGCTTCAGTGCTGTCTGGCACTCGTCTCCTGGTTCTGCTGCTGCCATTTCTCTGCTGCTGCTTCTCAATGTCTGAACCACCTCCAGTGTAACAGCCCTCCTCACTTCCTTCTGAGTCCTCACCAGGGTTGTCTTTGATGTCCATAATTCCACCAACGGTCTCTTCAAGGAAATCTAGGCTTTTACCATTAAGCACTTTAAAACTCTTTCCATCATCGCCAAAAATTCTACCCACTCACAGTTTCAAAGCCGCTTCCACATTTTAGACACCTGTTAGAGCAGCACCCCACTCCCCTGGTACCAAATTCTGTCTTAGTTACTCGGGGAGACACAATTCAACCCATAACAATGGGTAAATGTATGAAAATTATAACAGGGGATAGGAAAGGGGACATATCATGTATGTGAAATGATATTAAATGACAGTAGGCTGGAAAAAGTTAAAGATGCATATTGTAAACTATAGAACAACAACTAAAAAACAAAACAAATAGGTACTGCTAATAAGCCAATAATAGAAATAAAATGGAATACTAAATAATCACTCCAAAAAAGGGGAGAAACAAAAAAAGAGCAAAAGGAAATACAGACAGCAAATAGCAAGACAGTAGATATAAACCTAAACATAACAGTATTTACATTAAAGGTAAATTAGCTAAACCTGAGTTGTCCAATATAGTAACCACTAGCCACATGTGCCACCCACCCACACATAAGTATAAAATTTAATTAATTAAAATTAAGTAAAACTAAAAATTCAGTCCCTTCATTGCACTGACCACATCTCAGGTGCTCAACGGCACCTGACTAACGGTTACCACACTGGAACGTGCAGATTACAGAACATTTCCATCATCGGCAAAAGTTCTATGGGATAGCGCTGTTCTAAACATTAACAGTTAAAAGGAAGGCAGAGATTGTCGGATGAGATTAAAAGCAAAGCTCGACTACACACTGTGTATAAGGAACCCACTCTAAATATAAAACCAGATAGCTTATAAGTAAAAAGGATTGAAAAAATACATCATAAGGAAATTCTAAGAGTAAATATATTACGAATAAATCATAAGAAACTGAAGTAGACAGAGTAGAATTTAGAACAATGAATATAACTAAGGATAAAGAAGGACATTTTTATGAGGATAAAAGGCTCTGCTGATTGAGAAGACAGAACAATTCTACCTATGTATGCACCTAACATCACAGCCTGAAAACATCTGCAGAAAAACTGACAGAAAGAACAAGGAGAAACAGACACAGCTACAGTTACAGTCAGAGATGTCAACATCCTCTCTCAGCAGCTAAGACACAGCTACAGTTACAGTCAGAGATGTCAGCACTCCTCCCTCAGCAGCTAAGACACAGCTACAGTTACGGTCAGAGACGTCAGCACTCCTCTCTCAGCAGCTAAGACACAGCTACAGTTACACTCAGAGATGTCAACATCCTCTCTCAGCAGCTAAGACACAGCTACAGTTACACTCAGAGATGTCAGCATCCTCTCTCAGCAGCTAAGACACAGCTACAGTTACAGTCAGAGATGTCAGCATCCTCTCTCAGCAGCTAAGACACAGCTACAGTTACACTCAGAGATGTCAACATCCTCTCTCAGCAGCTAAGACACAGCTACAGTTACACTCAGAGATGTCAACATCCTCTCTCAGCAGCTAAGACACAGCTACAGTTACAGTCAGAGATGTCAACATCCTCTCTCAGCAGCTAAGACACAGCTACAGTTACACTCAGAGATGTCAACATCCTCTCTCAGCAGCTAAGACACAGCTACAGTTACACTCAGAGATGTCAACATCCTCTCTCAGCAGCTAAGACACAGCTACAGTTACACTCAGAGATGTCAACATCCTCTCTCAGCAGCTAAGACACAGCTACAGTTACAGTCAGAGATGTCAACATCCTCTCTCAGCAGCTAAGACACAGCTACAGTTACGGTCAGAGATGTCAACATCCTCTCTCAGCAGCTAAGACACAGCTACAGTTACACTCAGAGATGTCAACATCCTCTCTCAGCAGCTAAGACACAGCTACAGTTACACTCAGAGATGTCAACATCCTCTCTCAGCAGCTAAGACACAGCTACAGTTACAGTCAGAGATGTCAACATCCTCTCTCAGCAGCTAAGACACAGCTACAGTTACACTCAGAGATGTCAACATCCTCTCTCAGCAGCTAAGACACAGCTACAGTTACAGTCAGAGATGTCAGCACTCCTCCCTCAGCAGCTAAGACACAGCTACAGTTACAGTCAGAGATGTCAACATCCTCTCTCAGCAGCTAAGACACAGCTACAGTTACGGTCAGAGATGTCAACATCCTCTCTCAGCAGCTAAGACACAGCTACAGTTACACTCAGAGATGTCAACATCCTCTCTCAGCAGCTAAGACACAGCTACAGTTACGGTCAGAGATGTCAACATCCTCTCTCAGCAGCTAAGACACAGCTACAGTTACACTCAGAGATGTCAACATCCTCTCTCAGCAGCTAAGACACAGCTACAGTTACGGTCAGAGATGTCAACACTCCTCTCTCAGCAGCTAAGACACAGCTACAGTTACAGTCAGAGATGTCAACATCCTCTCTCAGCAGCTAAGACACAGCTACAGTTACAGTCAGAGATGTCAACACTCCTCTCTCAGCAGCTAAGACACAGCTACAGTTACACTCAGAGATGTCAACATCCTCTCTCAGCAGCTAAGACACAGCTACAGTTACACTCAGAGATGTCAGCATCCTCTCTCAGCAGCTAAGACACAGCTACAGTTACGGTCAGAGATGTCAACACTCCTCTCTCAGCAGCTAAGACACAGCTACAGTTACAGTCAGAGATGTCAACATCCTCTCTCAGCAGCTAAGACACAGCTACAGTTACAGTCAGAGATGTCAGCACTCCTCTCTCAGTGGCTAAGAGAACAGCAGAAAGAAAATCAGGGAGGATACAGAAGGCTAAACAATGCTACCAACAACTGGACCTGAGTGGCATATACAGAACGTGCCACCCAACAACAACAGAACACACATTCTTGCCAAATGCACATGGAACATTCACCTAGACAAACTATATTTCAGATCATAAAGCAAGTCTCGATATATTTAAAATAACTGAAATTATACAAAAAATATCTGAGCACAACATAATTAAACTATAAACCAATAACAGAAAGATATCTGAAAACATTCATATGATTTGAAAATTAAACAACACACTTCAAAATAACCACTAGTAAGAGAAATCAAAAGTGAAATGAGAAAACATTTTTAACTGGATGAAATGAAAACACGGCACATAAAAATACATACATGTAAGTAAGGCAGTGCAGAGAGGGAAATTCAGCAGTAACTGCTTATACTGGAAAAGAAGAAAGGTCTCAAGTCAATAATCTGACAAAAGCAAATTAAACCCAAAGTAATCAGAAGGGAGGAAATAATAAAGATGAACAGAAATCAATTAATTCAACATTGGATAAACAGAGAAAACTAATGAAATCAAAATCTAGTTCTTTAAAATGACCAATGAAATTGATACACTTCCAGTCAGACTAATCAAGAACAAAAAAGAGAAGATACAATCAGCAATATCAGAAGGAAGAGGGAGCACTACAGATCCTACAGGCATTAAAAGGCTACTAAAGGAACATCATGAACACCTTCATGCCAACAAATTTGAAAACTCAGGTAAAAGGGACAAGTTCCTTGAAAAACATAGAACTACCAAGACTCATTTGAAAGAAACAGATAACTTGGATAGTACTATAACATTAAAGAAATCAAATTTGTAGTTTAAATTCTTCCCATAATGAAAATGTCAGACTCAGATGGCTTCACTGGTAAATCCCACCAAATATTTAAAGGAAGAATAATACCAATTCTACACAAAGACGTTCAGAAAACAAAGTAGGAGGAAACGCTTCCCAACTCATTCCAAGACTTATTTTATAGTTATAGTAATCTACATAAGATGGTGTTGACATAAGCAGATACATACAGATCAATGAAATAAATCAATATCCCACATGAAAATACAGTAAACTGATTTTAGACAAAAGTACCGAGGTAAATTCAATGGGGAAAAGGCAGTCTTTTCAACCAATGGTGCTACAAAAATTGGTTATTCATTGAACCTCAACCCAAAATTAACCAAACACAAAAATGAATTAAATATTGATCATGGACTTAAATGTAAAAGCTAAAACTATAAAATGTCTTTTAAAAATAGGACAAAAAAAATTGTTATGACCTTGTAGTAGGCAAAGACTTATTAGGTAGGATACAAAAAACAAAAACCATAAAAGAAAGCAATGATAATATCAAAAAATAAAACTTTTGATCCTCAAAAGACACTGTTAAGAAAATTAAAAGACAAGTCATAGCCTGAGAGAAAATATTCAAGATACAGATACCTTGTGACAAACCCCTTGTATCCAGAATAAAGAGCTTATATAACACAATAAGGCAAACAACCCAATATAAAATTCACAATAGATTTGAACAGACATTACACAAAAGATATACAAATGGCCAACAAACACAGGACAAGCTGTTCAACATCATGGAAATAAAAATTAAAAACTACAAATAATGAGATACCACTACACATCACCATAATTAAACCAAACCCATTGCTGTTGAGCCGATTCCAACTCATAGCAACCCTATCAGACAGAGTAGAACAGCCTCATAGAGTTTCCAAGGAGCGGGTGGTAGATTCCAACTGCCGACCTTTTGGTTAGTAGCCAAATGCTTAACCACTGCACCATCAGGGCTCTACTCACCACCACAGAAGAGCTAAAATCAAAATGCCTGACAACACCAAGTGCTGACAAGGATGTAGGGCAAGTGGAACGCTCATACGTAGCTCATGGGAATTTAAAATGGTACAACCACTTTAGAAAACAGTTTGGAAATTTCTTTAAAATTTAACTTAAACTTACCACGTGACCAGCAATTCCACTCTTAGGTATTTATCCCCCTATTGCTGGGAAAAAAAAAAAACAAACTTTCTTTTTTGGGCCACACAAAGATTTTACTCAAATGTTCATGGCACCTTTATTCATAACAGCCAAAAGCTGAAAACAATGACACCACCCATCAGCTGGGGAATGGAAACTCAACTTGTGGCATCCTAAAGGGTGGCGCACTGCCGAGCAAGAAGAAGGGGAGAATCCTGACACATGCAATAAACGTAGATGGCCCTCAAAGTATAATGCTGATGAAGAAGCTGGACACGAGAATAAACGTGGATGGTCCTCAAAGTATAAGGCTGAGGAGGAAGCCGGACACGAGAATAAACGTGGATGGTCCTCAAAGTATAAGGCTGAGGAGGAAGCCGGACATGAGAATAAACGTGGATGGTCCTCAAAGTATAAGCCTGAGGAGAAAGCCGGACACGAGAATGCAGACCAGACGATCCCAAGCACATGAAACTCTAAAAAGGAAATGGAATGCACGGTGGCCCAAAACAAACCCATGGCTGCCTGGGCTCAGGCTGAGGTGGGATGGGGGTGACTGAGGGTTCTTTGTATCATCACTGTGGTGAGCTGCAATGGTGTGTGTTGGTGAAATGTCATTAAACCACACCCTTAAAACGGCTGCAATGTTTTCTATATAAATTATATGTCCATGAAATAGCATCCTGGGCTTCTAATGAGGGGTACAGCAGAAGCCCATGCCCAGAGCCATCTGCACCCACTGCTTCCCCTCACCACCTGCCACCCCCACCCAGCCACGTCTCCCCAGCACCGAGCCCCCCAGGCTGGCCCATCGCCCTCCCAGCAGCCCTCTCCACCTGGCTCAGAGCTGCTTCTCCCCTCCCACAGCCAGAGTGGTCTTCCCCAGGACAAGGGCAGGGCCTGTCCACTTTTCACCCCTAGTTTCCAGACCAGGATCTGACTCACCCAGAATCCCAGGAACAAGGTGACTAAGGGAACAAGGCCATGATGGAGGGAGCCCGCAGACGCCCTGTCCTGTCACGGGCCAGGCCATACACTCACTGCCCTCCTCCTCCAGAGCACCAGCCCTGCACCCTCTCAGAGGACATTCTCTACTCAGGCTCGCATCCCTCGACCCATAGCAAAGCCAAGTCAGCATCGCATGCCATCATCAAGGCTCTCCTGTGCAAGAAGCAGGGCCCCATCACTCCATGCCACAAACAAGGTCCTCAAGGTGAGCAGCTCACTAGGCCCAAATACAGCCCGGGCTTCCTGACCCCACATCCTGTCCCTTCTCACTTCACCCTGGGGGCCAAACGGTCACCACAAGCAGGTGGAATAGGAAAAGGAAGCAGGGGGGAAGCACAGCCCTGCTTTTGGGGGCTCCCAGCCTAGATGGAGAAACAGGGCTCTTACCCCACAGCCGGCAACGACACGGTCAGAGGGACGCCTGGGACACGGTTTCTGAGCGTCTGAGGCATTCCTCTAGGAACAGCCGGTGGGCTGGAACCACAGGGCTCCAAGGAGGTGCAGAGGCCCCCCAGAACCAGACACCCCAGGCTGGGTCCACATCCCGGAGGGAGCCTGAGAAGAGCCGCGGTCCCCCGTCCTTGGCCCCAGGCCCACCCAGAGGCGGGAGGAAACCTCACTTTCCAGATTTTACATGCACAACCCCGAGCAGCTGCACTTGCACACAGTAAGCTGCAACATGAACTTGGCAGAGCTCAGGGTGGCTTTTCACCTCCCCGCGACCCACCTGCCCTTCCTCCCGCTGCCAGCAAGATAATGGGCCTTTCTAAACATGACCACAAAAAGCAAGGGCATCCACTTCCCTGGCCCGGAGGGTGGGTCGCATCTCCCCATCGCACTCTGTGCTATCTGCCCACTGCAGAAAGGGGAAGCAGGACATCAAACACACACGGTGACCATGCTCTACCACGAGGTCCATGCCCCCCACCTGGTCTAATCAGCGGCCCCCACTGAACCAGGGCCCAAGGGCACCTGCAGCCACGGGGGCCTGCACTCACAGGAAGGGGAACCACCGGGGCAACAGCTAGAGGGACACTGCGCCACACAGCCACCGTCAGCACACGGCCTCCCCTCAGGAACCCCCCCTCAGCACAGGGGCCTCCCCTCAGGAACACCCCCTCAGCACAGGGCCTCCCCTCAGGAACTCCCCCTCAGCACAGGGGCCTCCCCTCAGGAACTCCCCCTCAGCACAGGGGCCTCCCCTCGGGAAGCCCCCTCAGCACAGGGAATTCCCCTCAGGAACCCCCCTCAGCACAGGGGCCTCCCCTCAGGAACCCCGCCTCAGCACAGGGGCCACCCCTCAGGAAGCCCCCCTCAGCACAGGGGCCTCCCCTCAGGAAGCCCCCTCAGCACAGGGACTTCCCCTCAGGAACCCCCTCAGCACAGGGGCCTCCCCTCAGGAACTCCCCCTCAGCACAGGGGCCTCCCCTCGGGAAGCCCCCTCAGCACAGGGAATTCCCCTCAGGAACCCCCCTCAGCACAGGGGCCTCCCCTCAGGAACCCCGCCTCAGCACAGGGGCCTCCCCTCAGGAAGCCCCCTCAGCACAGGGACTTCCCCTCAGGAACCCCCCTCAGCACAGGGGCCTCCCCTCAGGAACCCCGCCTCAGCACAGGGCCTCCCCTCAGGAACCCCGCCTCAGCACAGGGACTTCCCCTCAGGAACCCCCCTCAGCACAGGGGCCTCCCCTCAGGAACCCCGCCTCAGCACAGGGCCTCCCCTCAGGAACCCCGCCTCAGCACAGGGACTTCCCCTCAGGAACCCCGCCTCAGCACAGGGACTTCCCCTCAGGAACCCCGCCTCAGCACAGGGGCCTCCCCTCAGGAAGCCCCCTCAGCACAGGGACTTCCCCTCAGGAACCCCCCTCAGCACAGGGGCCTCCCCTCAGGAACCCCGCCTCAGCACAGGGCCTCCCCTCAGGAACCCCGCCTCAGCACAGGGCCTCCCCTCAGGAACCCCGCCTCAGCACAGGGACTTCCCCTCAGGAACCCCGCCTCAGCACAGGGACTTCCCCTCAGGAACCCCGCCTCAGCACAGGGCCTCCCCTCAGGAAGCCCCCTCAGCACAGGGACTTCCCCTCAGGAACCCCCCTCAGCACAGGGGCCTCCCCTCAGGAACCCCGCCTCAGCACAGGGCCTCCCCTCAGGAACCCCGCCTCAGCACAGGGCCTCCCCTCAGGAACCCCGCCTCAGCACAGGGACTTCCCCTCAGGAACCCCGCCTCAGCACAGGGCCTCCCCTCAGGAACCCCGCCTCAGCACAGGGCCTCCCCTCAGGAACCCCGCCTCAGCACAGGGACTTCCCCTCAGGAAGCCCCCTCAGCACAGGGACTTCCCCTCAGGAAGCCCCCTCAGCACAGGGCCTCCCCTCAGGAACCCCGCCTCAGCACAGGGCCTCCCCTCAGGAACCCCGCCTCAGCACAGGGACTTCCCCTCAGGAACCCCGCCTCAGCACAGGGCCTCCCCTCAGGAACCCCGCCTCAGCACAGGGCCTCCCCTCAGGAACCCCGCCTCAGCACAGGGACTTCCCCTCAGGAAGCCCCCTCAGCACAGGGACTTCCCCTCAGGAAGCCCCCTCAGCACAGGGCCTCCCGTCAGGAACCCCGCCTCAGCACAGGGCCTCCCCTCAGGAACCCCCCCTCAGCACAGGGCCTCCCCTCAGGAACCCCGCCTCAGCACAGGGACCTCCCCTCAGGAACCCCCCTCAGCACAGGGGCCTCCCCTCAGGAACCCCCCTCAGCACAGGGCCTCCCCTCAGGAACCCCGCCTCAGCACAGGGACTTCCCCTCAGGAACCCCGCCTCAGCACAGGGCCTCCCCTCAGGAACCCCGCCTCAGCACAGGGCCTCCCCTCAGGAACCCCGCCTCAGCACAGGGACTTCCCCTCAGGAAGCCCCCTCAGCACAGGGGCCTCCCCTCAGGAACCCCGCCTCAGCACAGGGCCTCCCCTCAGGAACCCCGCCTCAGCACAGGGCCTCCCCTCAGGAACCCCGCCTCAGCACAGGGACTTCCCCTCAGGAACCCCGCCTCAGCACAGGGCCTCCCCTCAGGAACCCCCCCTCAGCACAGGGCCTCCCCTCAGGAACCCCGCCTCAGCACAGGGCCTCCCCTCAGGAACCCCGCCTCAGCACAGGGACCTCCCCTCAGGAACCCCCCTCAGCACAGGGGCCTCCCCTCAGGAACCCCCCTCAGCACAGGGCCTCCCCTCAGGAACCCCGCCTCAGCACAGGGACTTCCCCTCAGGAACCCCGCCTCAGCACAGGGCCTCCCCTCAGGAACCCCGCCTCAGCACAGGGCCTCCCCTCAGGAACCCCGCCTCAGCACAGGGACTTCCCCTCAGGAACCCCGCCTCAGCACAGGGCCTCCCCTCAGGAACCCCGCCTCAGCACAGGGCCTCCCCTCAGGAACCCCGCCTCAGCACAGGGCCTCCCCTCAGGAACCCCGCCTCAGCACAGGGACTTCCCCTCAGGAACCCCGCCTCAGCACAGGGCCTCCCCTCAGGAACCCCGCCTCAGCACAGGGCCTCCCCTCAGGAACCCCGCCTCAGCACAGGGACCTCCCCTCAGGAAGCCCCCTCAGCACAGGGGCCTCCCCTCAGGAACCCCGCCTCAGCACAGGGCCTCCCCTCAGGAACCCCGCCTCAGCACAGGGCCTCCCCTCAGGAACCCCGCCTCAGCACAGGGACTTCCCCTCAGGAACCCCGCCTCAGCACAGGGCCTCCCCTCAGGAACCCCCCCTCAGCACAGGGCCTCCCCTCAGGAACCCCGCCTCAGCACAGGGCCTCCCCTCAGGAACCCCGCCTCAGCACAGGGACTTCCCCTCAGGAACCCCCCTCAGCACAGGGGCCTCCCCTCAGGAACCCCCCTCAGCACAGGGCCTCCCCTCAGGAACCCCCCCTCAGCACAGGGACTTCCCCTCAGGAACCCCGCCTCAGCACAGGGACTTCCCCTCAGGAACCCCCCTCAGCACAGGGGCCTCCCCTCAGGAACCCCGCCTCAGCACAGGGACTTCCCCTCAGGAACCCCGCCTCAGCACAGGGACTTCCCCTCAGGAACCCCGCCTCAGCACAGGGACTTCCCCTCAGGAACCCCCCTCAGCACAGGGCCTCCCCTCAGGAACCCCGCCTCAGCACAGGGACTTCCCCTCAGGAACCCCCCTCAGCACAGGGGCCTCCCCTCAGGAACCCCCCTCAGCACAGGGGCCTCCCCTCAGGAACCCCCCCTCAGCACAGGGACTTCCCCTCAGGAACCCCGCCTCAGCACAGGGACTTCCCCTCAGGAGGGCCCAGGCCTGCCCCTACCCTAGCCACACTGCTGCCAGGAAAACCCCCACCATGATGCCACCCTGGTCTGGTGGCTCCCCTCTCTGGCGACCTCATCCTCATTCACAAGTGGAAATGCACACTAAAGGGCCAAGGTCCCGACTCAGATCCAGGGGAGGTGACAGAGCAACAACACTGCCCTGTGTGTGGCCCCAACCCTCTCCTCCAGAGACACAGGTAGGACAATGCTCTCAGTTCAAGTCTCCCAGGGATTCACACATCCCATCCTGCACTTCAGTTTCCTTCTCTGGGAATAGGGGCCACTGCAGAGGCCGGGTGGGTACCACTGAGTTCACAGTCTCAGAAATCCCAGCGCTCCGTTACCCCCCGCCAGCACACAGGCAGGGCTTGGAAGTTTTCAGAACGTCGAGTCCCACTAATGACACCATGGATAATGGCCCCGAGGGCCCTACTGTCCCTCCTCACTGTCACTCAGGCACAACCATGGCCCCATGATGACACTGCCATCCCCACTGCCATGGACTGAACTGTCTCCCAAAAATATGTGTATCAATTTGGTTAGACCATGACTCCCAGTATTGTGTGGCTGCCCACCATTTTGTCATCTGACGTGATTTTCCTGTGTTGTAAATCCCATCGCTATGATGTTATTGAGATGGATTAGTGGCAGTTATATTGAGGAGATCCACAAGATTAGATTGTATCTTAAGCCAATCTCTTTTGAGATATAAAACAGAGAAGTCAGCAGAGAGACGGGGAGCTCACACCACCGAGAAAGCAGCGCTGGGAGCAGATCGCATCCTTTGGACTCAAGGTTCCTGCACAGAGAAGCTACTAGACCACAGGAAGACTGATGACAAGGACCTTCCTCCAGAGCCAACAGAGAAAGAAAGCCTTCCCCTGGAGCTGGTGCCCTGAATTTGGACTTCTAGCCTACTGGACTGTGTGAGAATAAACTTCTGTTTGTTAAAGCCATCCAGTTGTGGTATGTCTTAGTCATCTAGTACTGCTACAACAGAAATACCACAAGTAGATGGCCTTAACAAAGAAAAATTTACTCTCTCACAGTCTAGTAGGTTATAAGTCCAAATTCAGGGCATCAGCTCCAGGGGATGGCTACCTCTCTCTGTTGGCTCTGGAGGAAGATTCCTTGTCATCAATCTTCCCCTGGTCGAGGAGCTTCTCAGGTGCAGGGACCTCAGGTCCAAAGGATGTGCTCTGCTCCCAGTGCTGCTTTCTTGGTGGTATCAGGCCCCCAACTCTCTGCTTGCTTCCCTTTCCTTTTTATCTCTTGAGAGATAAAAGGTGGTGCAGGCCACATCCCACGGAAACTCCCTTTACATTGGATCAGGAATGTGACCTGGGTAAGGGTGCTATAATCCCACTCTAATCCTCTTTAACACAAAATTACAATTACAAAATGGAGGGCAACCATACAATACTGGAAATCACGGCCCAGCCAAATTGATACACACTACACCACCAGGGTTTCCACACACATTTTTAAGCAGACATAATTCAGTCCATGACATGGTATTTCTGTTATAGCAGCACTAGATGACTAAGACACCCACCATTGCCACCTGGGCATGGCCATGGACCTGACAACACTGCTGCCCCCATCACTGCCACCCAGGCATGGCCATGGCCCCTGACCAGGCTGTCTGCCCTCTGGAAGCACGCAGCTGAGCCTCTGCAGCTTTTAAGAATGAACCACCAGTCCTCACACAGCACAGAGCAGAAAAGGGGGTCAGGGTGAAGGTGGGGCTCTGCTCCCAAGCACAGGGCACACCATTAGAAGCAGCCATTCTCCCCAACCCTGCTAGGAAGGGGGCAGTGCGCTAACTGTGCCAAAAGGAGCAGCTACGTGATGATGTCCTCCCTGCCACACTGAGGCGCTAGTGAGGCCCCGCCCAGGCCACGTCCATGTCTGCCCCTCGTCCACACACGACCCAGTAGAGGACCGAGCACCTGCTGGCTCCACTCCCGGGCTCCACCAGCTCTGCCCAATCCAGCAGTGCAGACGCCTCCGTCCTCATTGATCCCGGGCTCCGGCCGGGTCCAAGCTGACGTCCTGATGGGGGTCTCGGACTGACCTGCTACAGCCCATGCTCTAGGGACCCCACCCCACCCCAGATGGCAGGACAGGCTGAGCAGCTCCACAGCAGAACAGCACCCAGCACCTCATCTCTGCATGGCTGAAGCCTGGGGTAGGGACACACAGCGCCGTGATCCCCGTCCAGCTAAGCGGAGAGTAGGGGAGGGGGCAGCTGCTGCTGCTGCGACTTAGGAGGCAGTCCCCACTGCCAGAAGTGTGGCCTGTGGGCCACAGCACCGTCTGCACCTTGTACCTGTTCCCCAGCACCTGACTGCCCCCCACTCTGAGCGCCCCCAGTGACGGCCTGGCAGCGAGCCTTCCCTGGAGAAGACGGACCCCAGCCAAGATGTTCTGCACCGACTGCCAGGGGAGACACTCTGTCCAAGCCTCAGGGGCCACAGGGAAAGGGGAGGAGGTAGAGAGAGGCCCCTCTCCCAGGTCTCAATCTGCCTGTCTCCACCTTTCGGTGGAGCACACGTATCCAGCAGAGCACATGTATCTAACCGCAGGCTGAAACCCAGGTCATAGGTCTAATAAGTCACAATGAGGAATTTCTTAGGAAGGGATGGGATGGAGCAGAACGGGACAGGAGAGTGTCGGCAAGGACAGCCCAACACAGGAAGTGCTGCCTTGAAAACCCTGCATTTAAATTGTGTGTGCGTAACTGGGCTGCAACAGATAACACATGTCTCACTAGGGGTCATGATCCCATGTCTGACCCAGCTGACTTTGGGGGCTCCTCTCATTACTTGGTGTGGGCTCACCTCTCAGCGACAGGAGAAGGAAAAGGGCTAAGGCCAGAGCTAAGCAGGAAGTGTCAATTTTCTTCTCAAGCTCCCTCAGTACTTTAAAAATGTTGGCCAAGTGTAAGAACAGATGCATGGATGGGTGAATTACTGAATGGGTAAGAGAAAGAATGGAGAAAAATGGTGCAGATGATGATGGTGATAGGGACAAAGAGGAAGAAGAAAATGGAGGAAAAGGAAGAAGGGGAGGGGGAAGGGAAGGGGGAGGGGGAGGGGGAAGAAGGGGAGGGTAGAGGGAGGGGGAGGAGAGAAGAAGGTCCCTGTGGAGGATAATGAGGAGGAGGAGGAGGTCCAGGAGCAGGAGAAGGGAGGAGGTCCCTGTGGAAGGGGTGGAGGAGGGGGAAAGGGAAGGAGGAAGGGGAAAGGGAGGGGGAGGGGGAGGGGGAGGAGGTTCTGTGCAGGAGGAGGACGGGTGGGCAGCTGACAGTGGGACACAATCAGGGCCCTGCAGCAAAGGCCAGGAGAGGGCTGACCCTGTGGGCCAAGCCTGGCCAGAACTCACCTCGGGGCAGCTCCAGGCCGAAGCCCTCAGGGGTCAGGGCCTGGCAGGAGAAGGTCTTGGCCACCACCTGCTCCACAGGGGTGAGGGTCAGGGCCTGGGGCTTGCCAGCGCTGGTGCCAGGCCCGGGGACTGCCTTGCGCAACTCGCCCAGCTTGCGCCGCACCACGGCTCTCAGGTCCCGCCACTTGTGCTTGAGGTCGACGACGTCGCGGTGGCAGTAGCCGAGCGCGTTCACAGCCTGCAGGATGCGGCTCCACACACGGTACTTGCGGGCTGGCTCGGCCTTGAGCAGCCCAGTGCCGAACAGCAGCTGGTGGTGCTTGCTGACCTTGGCCACCAGGACCTCTGTCTCCTGCGGGCAGAAGTTGGGCTTCCTCTTCTTGGCCCGGGCAGCGCTGGGCCCTGCCATGTGGCCCAGCGGCCCAGCGACCTCAGTGGGCTCCGGCACCCAGTTGCCTTCTGGAGTGACCTCTGGTCCTGGAACAGCACCAAAAGGCGAGTGTTGGAAGGGGCTGGCCGGCGGGGCGGCGGCTGCTCCAGTGTCATCAGGGCGCCTCCACGTGGCTTCTGCTTCAGGGTGCCGCTGCCCTCCCAACCCGCCCTGCCTGCTGTTGTCCAGAGCTTTGGCCTGGCTGGGTGCCACTAAAAATCCTGGGCCACTGTGTCCCCATCTCCAAACAGGATCACACTGTGGTCTGCTCTGCACCCATGGGATAAAGGGACAAGACATGGGGTGGCCGGCCCTGCCCTCCACCATTCCCTGTCCTCAGGCCAGGTCGGCTGCCCCTGCACACCCGGCCGGGGCCCAGCCCTCTCTGCACAGCCCAGGACCCCTGCACCTCCTGGAGACTCTGTGCTCAAGAACCCTCTGGGGACGCGGCCCATTCCCTGCCTGGCCTGGGGAGCCCCTGGGAGGGCTGTCCTCACCCCCCACAACACACAACAGAGCCCCTCTGTGATCCACAGCCCTCCTCTCCAGCTCCTGGCACAGGGTCCCAGGCGAGGTCCCTCTGCCTCCACCTGCGTGTGCTCCCTCACCCCTCACACCGTGCCCTCCTGAGGGTGAGGGCCAGGCCTCTAGGTGGCACCCCTCATTCTGCACCATAGAAGGCTCCACAAGGTCAGAGGCTGGCTCCCCCGTGAACCCACAGCCTTCCAAATAAAAGCCTGGTCCCCAACCTGCTCGTACCTCTGGAGGACAGGGACATTGTCGCCCCACTGAAGGGCCCGGAACGCAGATCATGTCTCAGCCCCACCCAAGGAGAAGCATTCAGGGGCAGCAGCTCTACCCCCTTCCTTGTCCCCACCCCAGAAGCCCCCAGACAAAGACCCCTGCTGGCCTACCTCTCCAGGGCCCCTCACACCTCTCAGCATGGAGGCCTGCCTGCTGCACCCCCGCCCAGCCCCGCAGGGAGACCCTGTTCCAGGACACAGCCCCATGCACCCCAATTCGGGGTGCAGGCCCCTCAGTTTCTCCTGTGCCTCTAATTCAGCGCCCGTGGCCCTGCCTGCATGCCACACCCCTCCGCTGCCTGCCAGCCTCTCCACAGGGGGAAAGGCTACGGGGCCCAAGTCAGCCTCTGCCCCCTCTCAGCTCAACGCTGCCAAGGCACCTCGCCTGAACCCCAGCTTCCATTCCTCCCAGCCTCTCCAAGTAGCCTTTCCGAGACCCCAGCCCCGCACCCGAGGGGAAGTACCTCGCTTCCGGGCCAGCAGGCCTCTGGGCATGCCCACCGCTGGCCCCATGTGGCCTTCCCCATCCTTCCCCACACGGGCCTCCTGTGGGCTACGTTCTGGCGACGGGCAGGGGAAGTGGCGGATTCCATACTCCGTCCAACACTTAGCGCACTCTACGACAACAAGGACATCCACGATTACTCCCGCCAGCCACAGTGCGGCAGCACAGTCCCACAAGGGCAAGAGGGTCATGCCCGGGAAACCTCCCCCAGGAAGTCTGCCCTGGTTGCCTTGGCCCAGGAACGTCCCCTTCTCTGGCCCTGCCAGCACCGAGCTCAGAAGTTGAGATGTTTGGAACCTCTCTCTGAACTCAGCTGTCTTGAAAGGTTATCTTAATCAGGTGGCCCCCCGGCAGAGCCCCTCGAATGTGGTCTGCAGACCAGGTGGGTTGCGACAGGTGCTACCAGCCTGTGACAAACGAAGTGCAAAAACAGAGAATAAGGTTTTGGAGACTTTTACCGTGGTTCAAAACTTCCGCAGCATTCAAGCACATGATGGTTTTCCTGCACTTTAGGGAAGTCCTGTTCCATGCCGTATCTATGCCTCTCCACCGTGGCCGAGAGCTGTGGGGAGGTGCAGTCGGCCCCTTCACACTCCCCGCGTCCAGACGGCTCCCAGCGCAGGGTCGGGCTCAGGGAGAACGCTCTGCATTTTCACTCTGATATTTGTTTACTCAAAAACATTGTTGGGCACGTTTGTCTGAAATTCATCGATCCTAAGATTCACATTCTAGAAATATTTTAACATCTCTGGAACTGAGATGTGCTTTTCAGTTCATGGTACCTTAGCCTTGATCGTTCACGGTGTGTGCACAGAGGCCACAAAACACCCGTGTGCCTGTCCCTGGTCTGTGTGGCTCCTTTTCTCCGGGGTCCCTCCTACAAGAGATAGGAGGCGGTTTCAAAGAAGACAGGCTGCAGTGGGTGGTAGGTGATGCAGCAGATGCATTTTCTGGCCACGACAACAGCCTCTGCAGGGTCCCCAGCTGCCATGGCTGGCCCTGGGCTGTGATGCAGCTCTTTGGAGATGCCCTGTGTCTCAAAGCTGCCAGCTCCACATCCCCGCCTGAGAGACAGTACCCTGGTCAGCCTGTGCCCTGTGTCCTTCTGAGGGGAGACTGCAGCCAGCGCCATGGGCATAGAGGGACTGCCCCTTGGGGTGGGAGAGATCCCAGAAGGCCACCGTCCCTCCTTCCGGCTCCAGGCAGGGCTGCCCACACCACACAGGCACGCTGCTGGTTCCACCAACTAAGAGAGAGACCCTCACCTCTTGCTCACCCAGCAGCCTCCTGCTCCTGGAATTCGGACCACTCTCCTCTGAGCGCCAGGGGACAGGGCAGGACAGGAGCCGAGCTAAGCACATGTCCACAGAGCATCCAGAAGTTTCCTTCAGCACCTAGTACAGGCGCACGCCATGCTCGGGCAGGCAGGGCAGGGTCATGCAGCATAGAAGGCACTCGATGGCCAATCCCTCACTCGTTCCCTCGCTCACTCACTCACTCAGGGGCCGTCTCACTGGGGAAGCCCAGCACACGTGCCTGCAATGGCTCCGTCCTGGGCTGGGGTTTGCTCCACCGCTCCCCTAAGCTGGATCTTGACTCGTATCCAAGTCGCGTCTCATAAACCACCTGCCGCCAGCTCTGTCCATCACTCTGCTCGTATCCTCGGGGTCCAGAGGCATGGCTGGGCCTGGAGAGGGAACGTTCTGGAGTCCTGGTGTGGCTGGTGCTGCCATGTGCTCCTGCAAGTGGGGACAGCCTCTCCTCCATTCCAAGGCTGTTCCCAGGCTATTCCCCTCACCGACCACTGCTCCATCACAGCCAGGGTAGCATCTCACTGCTCTTTTCATGTCTGCGTTTCTGGTCTCCAGTGGGACTCGGAAGCCATCTACTCATCCCATCTGTTCAAGACCTAGCCTGTTATTATGGAGATTTGGGAGTTTCTTCCTATTTATTGGAGTTTCCATCCATAGATGGAAACCCTGGTAGCATAGTGGTTAAGAGCTATGGCTGCTAACCAAAAGGTCAGCAGTTCGAATCCACCAGGCACTCCGTGGAAACCGTATGGGGCAGTTCTACTCTGTCCTATAGGGTCGCTATGAGTCAGAATCGATTCGACGGCAACACGTTTGGTTTAGCTTGGTTTAATCTATGATGGTTAAAAAAAAGGAGCCCTGGTGGCAGAGTGGTTAAGAGCCCAGCTACTAAAGCCAAAAGGTCAGCGGTTTGAACCCACTAGCCGCTCCGTGGGAGAAAGATGTGGCAGTCTGTTCCTGTAAAGATTACAGCCTTGGAAACCCTCGGGGGCAGTTCTACTCTGTCCTATAGGGGCGCTGACTTGGAATGGACTCGACAGCAGTGAGTTCTATGTAGGTAACAACCCGACAGCTGGCTTTTGCTGCATCTGTTTATGATGGAGAGAGATCACAAAGTGAGGCTCCACACAGTTACCACGGGGTCGCCACGATGACCTGAGTTATACAAGGGAAACCACTGGGCCCACAGCAAACAAAAAAATGCTCAGTTGCTGAGTCGATTCCAACTCGCCGCGACCCTATGTGTGCAGAGTAGAACTGCTCCACAGGGTCCTCGAGGCTGTGCCCTTTCGGAAGCAGATCTCCAGGCCTGTCTTCGGAGGTGCCTCTGGGTGGGTTGGAACGGCCAGCCTTTTGGCTAGTTGTCTAGCATTCTGGTAGAAGTGGCCACTTCTGCACACGGTAGGTCTAACACTGATGGGGGTCTCTTCCAGGCCCACTGCCCTGCCCGGAAGGCCTTCCACAGCTCTTACCTGCCCCTAAGGCTCAGCCCCAGCCACTTCCCCAAGAAGCCTTCCCAGGTCAGCCAGGCAAGAGCCACCATGTTCTCTGGGGAGGCCTGGCTCTTACTTGACTCAGAATCTTGGGGGCATTTTGTGGTTTTATCTCATGTCCCCAGTGCAGCCTAACCTGAGGGTGGAGACAAGTTATAATCATCTCTGTGCACTGCTCGGTAAAGAGACACGGGACCAGAGTCCCAGCTGGCATCCCCGAAGCAGCCCCCAGTGTGAACACTGTTCAGGCAATCAGGAAAATAAAGGTCATCTTCTGACAGAAATGCAATTAAGTTAGAAATAACTCTTCAAAGACAACCAGAAAAAGACACGCATGTTTTGGAATTATAAAAATACTTCTAAATAACTCATGGCCAAGATGAAATCATAAGGAAAATTAGAAAACATTTAGAATTGAACAATCACAAATATACTATATATTAAAAATGTCTCATGTTCAACTAAAGTCGTGATTATGTGAAAATTTATCATCGTAAATGCTTTCATTAGAAGATAATAAAGCCTGGGTGTTAATAAGATAAGCATCCAAATTGGGAGTAAGAAAAATGAAAAGCATCGACTCAAAAGAGAAGGAGGAAAATAACAAAAATACGAGAAGAAATTAATCAAATTTAAAAGCCAACATATAATAGAAAAGATCAAGAAAACCAAGCCAGTTCTTTGCAAAAACTTTATAAAATTGCTAAGTCTCTGTCAATGTTGATTTTAAAAAATAAATAAAAATAAGGAAGCACAAATAGATAACATTAGGAAAAAAGGAATATGAGTCAGATATTGCCAACATTAACAACAATAAACCACGACCGCCACACAGCTAACCCTGACACAGCCCTGACTGTGAACCTGGCACAGTCTACATGTGTGCGCTCGTTCCGTCTTCACAGCAGCCCCGTGACACAGTCTGTTATCACCCACACATTCAGACGGTCACACACGCAGCTAGTAAGCGGCAGAGCAGGCCGGGATTGGAAACACAGCAGGCCAGTTTCCGAGCCCAGGCCCTTACTCGCTACACGGTACTGCCCCAGTGCCATACTTGACAATGGGAGGCTGTGGTGAACAATTTTATTCCAAATTTATTTTATTTTATTTTATTGACATTTAGATGAAAGAGAAACAGTTCCAGAAAAACGCAATGTAGCAAAACTGACTCAAGAAGAAATGGAGGCCTTGAATAGCTCTTTATACCTAGACAAACGGAACTGGAAGTCAAAAATTTTTCCACAAAGAAAACACCAGGCCCAGATAGTTTTATAGCAAAACTCCAAAACATTCAAGAAATACACAATTCCACGCTTCCACAAACTCACAGAGACACGGTCACCGCTTCCACGCCACTCTATTAGAGGCTTCAGCCAGCTCCGGACAGTAAGAAAATAAATAAAAGATGAAAAAATTGAAAAAGAAAAAACTGTCATAAGTCACAAATGATATTATCTATACAGAAAACTCAAAAGAATCTACAGAAAAAATATTACAAGTAATAAAGGCTTGGCAGAATGGCTGGATATAAAATCAGTGAACAAAAGTCGATTACGCTGTACAAGAAATAAACTCGTTTTCAAAAAATAAACTTCAAGAAAGGAAGAAAGTGCAGACGTGGGGAGCCCAGAGATCAGGAGACTTAAAAGGCAAACCAGCCAACGGCAACATGGGATCGTGTGTTTGCATCCTGATTCAAACAAGCAACTGTTAAAAAAAAAAAAGGTGACGTTTATGATGCAAGTGAAAATCTGCATGGCGGATATCTTTGTTGCTAAATTTCGGACACTATAGTGGTATTTCGGTTATGTTAAAAAGGAGTCTTCTGGTTCCTCAAAAGTCAAACACGGAATTGTCATATGACCCAGAAATCCCACTCCTCAGTTTATTCACAAAAATCAAACACAGAATTGTCATATGACCCAGAAATGCCACTCCTCGGTTTATTCACAAAAGTCTTGAAAGCAGAGACGTGAACAGACAGCTGAGCACCAGTGACCACCGTAGCACTAACCACGACAGCCAGAAGGCAGCTGACTGGACCAAGAGCATGTGGCACACACACCATGGAGTGTTAGTCAGCCATAAAGAGAAACGGAGTCCTGATACACACTACGACGTGGGTCAACCCTGAAAGCATCATGCTCAGCGAAATAAACCAGAAGAGAAGGACAAACACTGTATGACCCCATTGATATGAAATATCTGGACAGGCAAGCACAGAGGCCCAAGTTCATTAGTGGTTACCAGGGGCTGGGGGTGAGAGGCACGGGCAGTTATTGCTGATGAAATATTGAGCTTCTGCTTCAAAAAAAACCCGCTGTGGTCGAATCAATTCTGACTTATATTGACTGTATGGGACAGAACAGAACTGCCCCATAGGGCTCCAAGGAGTGGCTGGTGGATTGGAACTGCCAACCTTTTGGTTAGCAGCTGTGGCTCTTCACCACTGGGCCACCAGGGCTCCTGAGTTTCTGCTTAGGGGGACGGGGAACATTTGGACAAGGACAGTGGTGACGGCTGCACAGCACGGCAAGCGTAACTGCTGTCACTGAATGGTACGCACAAAACAAAAGCTGAAATGGCAAATGTTTCCTTATATCTATTAGAATAGAAAAAGAAAAATTACAAAAAAAAGGAGACCTTCTCTTTTAGAGATAAAACCAATTGCTGTCGAGATGCCCCGACTTACGGCGACCCCACGTGGGTCGGAGTAGCACTGTGCTCCGCAGGGTTTTCAACGGCTGATTCTCCTGAAGCAGACTGCCGGGACTTTCTCCCGAGGTGCTTCGAACCACCAGCCTTTTGGTTAGCAGCAAGGGCGCTAACTGCTGCCACCAGCCAGGGACTCCTTTTGGAGGCGCAGCCTGAATACTTGGAGATGAGATGACTGACGTCTGGTATCTACTTCACAACGACACCGAAGGCGGAGCAGCTGAGGGCACAAATGAGGCTGTGCTGGCCGCGAGCTGATGACGGACGGGGCTGCGCTGGGCTCATTACGTTCCTCTGTCTCTTTATGCACACAACTTAAATTTTCCATATTTAGAAAGTTAAAAAGTAAAATATTCAAAAATAAACAAAATTTCTAGGCTTTCTTTAAAAAAAAAATCAGAAACAAAAAACTATGTACATACACACCAGCAACAAACATTTGTAAACTGTAATATTCAGAACAGCACCGTTTATAATAGCAGCAAATCTTTTTTATTTTGTTAGAGAAGATGTAAGATCTTTATGGATAAAAATATAAAACTTTATTGAAACCGTTACAGAGGCCTCATAAACACAAAGACAACATGTGCGTGGACTGGAAGGCTTGGAACGAGAAGGATGCCGGCCCCCCTCACGTTAACCCAGTGGATACAGGGCAAATGCAACGGAAATCCCGTGGTGTGACAAGGCGATTCACAAATTTATGGTCAACAACCAAGGGCCAAAAATAGCTAAGACATTACCATAGAAAAACCAATGAGGGCCACTTGCCCTAAAAGATGTCAAGAATTATTATCAAGCCATCGTAATGAAGATGGAGCCTGGCACAGGACTAGAAAATTGACCAGAGAAACCTTTATCACAGGGCTGGCATTGCAGGTCTGCAGAAAAGGGACAGAATTTTCCATAAATAGTTCTGGGACAACTTATAATTCAAATAGAGAAAACTGAAATTAGAATTCCCATCACTCTACCTCACATGGTATATGAAAATCTGTTCCAGGTGAATTCAAGACTTAAATACGAAAAAAAAACATAAAATCGTTAGAGAAAAGTAAAGGATAACACAGTTGTAATTTTGTGGTAGAATTTATCCAACTAAACAGAAAAAGGCAAGTCGTAACAGAAATGATTGATAAATTCAAGCATTTTGTAACTAAGAACTTACGTTCATCACCACCCCCAACTCAGAGAGAATCTTTGCAACACATCGAACTCACAAGGGCATCATTATAGAATATACAAAGAAACCTTGCAAATTATAAGAACGAGACAAATCCAAAAGAAAAGTCAACAGAAGGAGATAACCATAGGAGAAACCCAAATGCCCGATAAACATACGCGGAGATGCGCAATCCCACTAGTTACCCAGAGGAAAAAAAGTACAAACAGGACGACGCCGTTTCATGCCCACCAGACCGGCCACAAAGAAAATGCCTGACAGGATGTGGTGCTGACAAGTAGGGCAAAGAGAAATCAGAAGTGCTGCTGGGCGGAGCAGGTGTTTCTCCTGAAGGTGGGAGTGCGCTGGCCTGGTTGCAGTGATCCCTTCCAGAGGTGGAAAAATTCAGCCACATCAATGACAAGAGCTGTGGGAGTGAGCACTGAGCAGGACCGCCGTGACGCGTGAAGCAGGACCCAGCCTAAGTGTCCCTCACACGGAGAGTAGGTGCAGGCCCTTGGTGCACGCACACCATAAAACATGGAGCCACAAGACAAGCAGAAGGGTTACAGTTCCACGCAGCCATGCCACAGCTGCCCAGCAAACTGCAGAACACCACAGACACCACAAGGAGCCCTGGTGGCACAGAAAGCACATGCACGCTGCAAACCAAAAGATCAGTGGTTCAAACCCACCCAGCGGCTCCGCAGGAGAAAGACCTGTCCGTCTGCTCCCCTAAAGATTACAGCCTAGAAAACTCTACGCAGGCAGTTTTACTCTATCACATGGGGTCGCTGAGTCGGAATCAACTCAATGGCACCCAACAACAAAGACAACCAATAGTATGATTCCTTACATAAAGCTCTCACACACACACACAACCCTCAACAGAGACTATTCAGGGACATAAACACATTGAAGTCAGGCTACGAAGGGGGCAGGGAAGTGATAAATCCACTGTTCAGGGAGAGGAGGAAAAGAGATGGGGCAGGGAAATGGTGGTGGTTACCTGGGTGTCTGAGTCAGTAACCCTTAAAATATGTATTACATACATACCCACTGCCGTCGAGTACCCATTCATGTATACACGCCCACGGACACATACATGTGTTAGTATTTGTGTACATATAGGTGCATATATGTATATGTTTACCCATGTGCGTGTGTGTATAAACGTGTATATATGTTTATATATGGATATGTATGCATATGTGTGTATATATGTGTATGTAGGTGTACATGTACATATACATATTTGTGGTTATACATATGTAAGAAAACCCAAACTAAACCTATTGCCATGGTGTTGATTCCAACTCATGGCAATTACTATAAATAATATATATATATAAAAAAAATATATATATATATATATATACACACTACTGTAATACACGTACTCATCTGTCAGTTTATCATACTGTGGAGGTTTGCATGTCGCTGTGATGCTGGAAAATATGCCAGCAGTATTTCAAATACCAACAGGATTACCCATGGTGGACATGTCCCAGCGGGGCTTGCAGACTACGGCAGACCAGGAAGAAAAACCTAGTGGGCGACCCACTTCTAAAACAACTGGCCAGTGAAATCGTTATAAATAGCAGCAAAACATTATCTGTAACAGTGCTGGAAGACGAGCCCCTCAGGCTGGAAGGCAAAAGACGACAAGGGAAGAGCTGTCTCCTCAAAGTAGAGTTGGCCTTAATGCCGTCGATGGAGTCAAGCTTTTGGGGCCTTCATCTGCTGATGTGGCACGACTCAAAATGAGAAGAAACAGCTGCAAACATCCGTTAATAATCGGAACGTAGAACGTACAAAGTACGAATCTAGGAAAACTGGAAGTTGTCAGACATGAAATAGAACACTCGAAGACAGATATCTTAGGCATTAGTGCTGAAATGGGCTGGTATTTGCCATTTTGAATCAGACAGTCATACTGTCTACTATGCTGCGATTGACAAACTGAAGAGGAATGGTGTCACATTCACTGTCCAAAAGAACATTTCAAGCTCTATCCTGAAGTACGATGCTGTCAATGATAGGATAATATCCACACACATACACAGAAGACCAGTTACCACGGCTATTATTCAAATTAACGCACCAACTACTAATGCCAAAGATGAAGAAACTGAAGATTCTTACCAGCTTCTGCAGTCTGAACTTGATCAACCCTGCAGACAAGATGCACTGGTGATTGGAATGTGAAAGGTGGAAACAAAGAAGAAGAAACAGCAGCTGGAAAACACGTACTTCGTGAAAAAAGGACGTCGGAGATCACATGATAGGCTTTTGCAAGAGCAATGACCTATTCACTGGAAATACCTTTATTCAACAACAAAAACAGCGACTACACACATGGACCTCAGCAGATGGAACACATAGGAATCAAACTGACTACATCTGTCGAAAGAAACAATGGAGAAGCTCATATCATCAGTCAGAACAAGGCCAGGGGCCAACTGAGGGATAGACCATCAACTGCTCACATGCAAGTTCAAGTTCAAGCTGAAGGAGATTAAAATAAGTCCACAAGAGCCAAAGTACAATATTGAGTATATCTCACCTGAATTTAGAGACCATCTCAAGAAGAAATTTGATGCGTTGAACACTAATGACAAAAGACCAGACAAGTTGTGGGATGACATCAAGGATATCATATATGAAGAGAGCAAAAGGCCATTAAAAAGACAGGAAAGAAAGAAAAGACCAAAATGAATGTCAGAAGAGACTCTGAAGCTTGCTCTTGAATGCACAATAGCTAAAGCAAATTGAAGAAATAATAAGTAAAAGAGCTGAACAGAAGATTTCAAAGGGTGGCTTGAAAAGACAAAGTATTATAATAACATGCACAAAGACCTGGAGATAGAAAACCAAAAGGAAGAACATGGTCAGCATTTCTCAAGCTGAAAGAAGTAAAAAAATTCAAGCCTCAAGTTTCAATATTGAAGGATTCCTTGGGGCAGTACTGAATGACACAGGAAGCATCAAAAGAAGATGGAAGGAATATAGAGTCACTGTACCAAAAAGGATTGGCTGATGTTCAACCATTTCCGGAGGCAGCATGTGATCAAGAACCAGTGGTACCGAAGGAAGAAGTCCAGGCTGCATTGAAGGCGTTGGCAAAAAACAAGGCTCCAGGAATTGACAAAATACCAACTGAAATGTTTCAACAAACAGATGCAGAACTGGAAGTGCTCACTCGTCCATGCCAAGAAATCTGGAAGACAGCTACCTGGCCAACTGACTGGGAGAGATACATATTTGTGGCCCATTCCAAAGAAAGGTGATCCAACCAAATGCAGAAATTATTAAACTATATCATTAATATCACATACAAGTAAAATTTCGCTGAAGATAATTCAAAAACGGTTGCAGCAATACATTGAAAGGGAACTGCCAGAAGTTCAGGCCGGATTCAGAAGAGGACGTGGAACCAGGGATATCATTGCTGATGTCAGATGGATCCTGGCTGAAAGCAGAGAATACCAGAAGGACGTTTACCTGTGTTTTATTGACTATGCAAAGGCACTCGGCTGTGTGGGTCAGAACAAATTATGGATAACATTGGGAAGAATGGAAATTCCAGTTGTGCTCAGAGGCAGTCATTCGAACAGAACAAGGGGATACTGCCTGGGTTAAAGTCAGGAAAGTGTGTGTCAAGGTTTTATCATTTCACCATATTTACTCAGTCTGTATGCTGAGCAAATAATCCAAGAAGCTGGACTATATGAAGAAGAACAGGGCATCAGGATTGGAGGAAGACTCATTAACAACCTGCGATACGCAGGTGACACAACCTTGTTTGCTGGAAGTGAAGAGAACTTGAAGCACTTGCTGATGAAGGTCAAAGACAAGAGCCTTCAATATGGATTACACATCAACATAAAACAGAAATCCTCACAGCGGGACCAATAAGCGACATCATGATAAACAGAAAAAAATATTGAAGTTGTCAAGGATTTTATTTTACTTGGATCCACAATCAACACCCATGGAAGCAGCAGTCAAGAAATCAAATGACACATTGCACTGGGTAAATCTGCAAAAAAAAAAACCTCTTTAGAGTGTTAAAGGGCAAAGATGTCACCTTGAGGGCTAAGTTGCACCTGACTCAAGCCATGGTATTTTCAATCACCTCGTATGCATGGGAAAGCTGGACAATGAATAAGGAAAGCCAAGGAAGAATCAGTGACTCTGAATTATGGTGCTGGCGAAGAATACTTAGTATACCGTGGACTGCCGGAAGAATGAACCAATCTGTCTTGGAAGATGTACAGCCAGAATGTTCCTTAGAAGTGAGGATGGCGGGCGAGACTGTGTCATGTACTTTGGACATGTTATCAGGAGGGACCAGTTCCTAGAGAAGGACATCATGCCTGATGAAGTAGAGCGTCAGCAAAAAATAGGAAGACCCTCAACGAGATGGATGGTCACAGTCCTGCAACAATGGGCTCAAACAAAGCAATGACTGTGAGGATGGCGCAGGATCAGGCAGTGTTTTGTTCTGTTGTACATAGGGTCGCTATGATTTGGAACCAACTTGATGGCACCTAACAATAAGGATATAACATATATACTACTATCTATACCCGTAGGAGCCCTGGTGGTATCCTTGTTAAGCACTCAACTGGTAAATGAAAGGTCAGGGGTTTGAACCCACCAGCTGCTCCAAGGGAGAAAGATGTGCAGGAAAAAAATGTGGTGACTCGTTTCCATAAAGGTTACAGCCTTGGAAGCCCTATGGGGCAGCTCTACCCTGTCCTACAGGGTTGCTGTGAGTGGACAACAGTGGGTATGCGTAATCGTCTTGGATCTACTCAGCACCCCAGGGAGTACAAGTCTAAATCATAAACAAGGCAGTGCCCACCGGCCCCACGGGAACCCCCGAGGCTGCACTTCGCACTAAAGCAAACGTGTGCCCGTGGCCTCTGGCCTCGCAGACCTGGCCAGCCTCCCCTCCACCCAGCTATGCTGTTTCCACCACCCAAGGTCCCCCCATGGCTGTCCCTTCCCTCATTTGTGCCCACTAAATGTCACTTCCCTCGGGGCCTGCCCTGTGCCCTCCTTCATTTCTCTGAAGCACTTAAATGAGATAGTTCCAGAAACATCTCCCCACAAACATGGCTCCTTAGAGCAAGGGTCTTCTGCTCTTTACCCTGAGCCCAGGCCTGGGGCACCCCTGCATGAGCCACCAGGGAGGAAGAAGGAGGGCGGCAGGGAGGACAGCAGGCAGCCATCCACAGCCTGCTGAGGACAGGGCAACCCTGGAGGATGATGCCGGCCCAGTGTTGAGGAGACAGGAGGGAAGGCATGGAGGGCAGCGTTTGGACAGCCACAGGGTAGAGGGCCTGCAGAGGGACATAGCTCAGCAAACGGGCAAGAAATGTCTAAGTGGGTCCCAGCCCAGCCCGAACAGCACAAGGGCCTCAGTTTCCTCCTGTGTCTTTGTGGAAAGTCATACCTGCTCCATGCCATCCTCAGAAACCCAACGAGACCCTCCATCCACCACGTAGCCATGGGCAGAGCACCCCTGAGCCCTGGCCTCTTGGAGCCCAACCCTTGGTCCAGTCCTTCCAGGCACTGAGCAGCCCACCCACGGACTGGCAGTCACTGGGGTCTCAGGACGTGTTTGTCAAAGGAACTGGTCCACCACCACCACCTCCAGCTCAACAAAGACCCCACCTGCAGCCAAGCCTCCCTCCACCCCCCAAAGCTGCACCGCTGTCATTACCTAGGGGCTGATACCCTTGTCTCGAGGGACCCCCAAATGGGCCACGGCTCCCCAGGCCCCCACCGCCGGCAATGGATCCATAGGACATCTTCTTTCAGCAGGCAGCCTCCTCAGGAGCTGGAGAGGACACAGAAACGGGGGGGAGGGGGTTACAGCTCAGGCTGGGCACTCAGGCCTCTGTGCCCACCCCAGACCCAGAGCCCGGCCCCACCACACCCTTCCCAGGGACTCTGTGCCATGACTCAGCTCAACTGGGCTCCCACCAGCCCTGAGTCAGCGAGACCCCCGCATCCCTCCTACTGCCCTTTTGTTCTACCCACTCGGGCATGGGGATGCTGAGACCCCAGGCTGCAGGCACCCACCAAGGGAGACCCTGCAAGGACCACCACTGGGGAGACCCCACAAGCACCCCACTGAGAGGAGCCACCCACAGGCACCTCACCAATGGGAGGCCCCCCCAGTTATCCCACCAATGGAAGTCCCCCCAGACACCCCACCAAGGAGAGCCCCCCACACACACCTCACCAAGGGGCGACCCCCACAGGCACTTCACCAAGGGCAGCCCCTCGCATGCATCTCAATAAGAGGTATCCCCCGCAGGTATCTCACCAACCAGAGCCCTCTGCAGGCACTCCACCAAAGGGAGCCCCACAGACACACTCCTCCACAACAGCCCACCACAATGCCAGGGGCCTTAGGACTCCTGTTCACAGAGAGACCAGCAAGGCCCAGACACAGAGGGACTGGCCCAGGCCACAGGGGGCCAGATGGCTGTCCAGTCCTGAGGCTGCTGCCCCACCAGGCCTGGCCCAGGCCTGGCCACAGGGGGCCACACCGCTGTCCAGTCCTGAGGCTGCCGCCCCACCAGCACTGGCCGGACCCTGGCCAGGCACTTGACCTGCACAAACAACAGGAACCCACCCAAATCCAAGGCAGGAGTCATCACCTGTTTTAAAGATGGGAAACCGAGGCTTTGAGAGGTGAGGAAACTCTGCCAAGTCCTGCTTTGTGATCAGAACAGGGCCTGGGGAGATGGGAGGCTGGTCCACGGAGTTCACACTGGCGCTGGCGTCCACAAGGGCGGCACACACAGTGTGAACCCACCTCTGAGTCTCTGAGGTCTCCGGGACTGTGTGCAAGGGTGGCCAAAAGGATGCAGTCACAGCAGGACTGCTGGGCAGAAGGAATGGGTGCCGAGAGGGGGAGGCGGAGGGCTGGCCTGACCTCCAGGGCCCCATGTGGTCCCCCGCTCAGGGCCACATCGGCTCCCTGACCCCACTCTCCCCTGAAACGCAAGGCTGGGTGGCTCTGGGTGCTGAGTTCTGGAACCTGTGCTGCGCTGGGGAACTTCCAGAGACTCCAAGAGGAAGCGCGCCCTGTGGGGGGCAGGTGGAGGCCCAGGCTCTCAGGCAGCGCCCACCCTGGGCCAAGCTCAGAAGGAGAGGGGCCTAGGGAGTAAGAGGAATGCAACTAAGCGGGAGGGCAGAGAACAGATCATTACAGGGCCTGGGGCCTCTGAGGGGGCCAGGCAGGCAGAGAGCAGGCAGGCACTGAGCAAGATGGGAGGGGGCGGAAGCTGGCAGCAGGGCCAGGCTAGGGATGACAGTGGAAGCTAACCATCAGTGGTGCCCAAGAATGACCCCAAGCCCCAGGACTGCCTGAATAAGGCCAGACAGAGGGCCAAGGGGACAATGCCCGCCTGCCTACCCACTCACAGGAGGCCCCTGCCGAGAGGCTTCCGGGAACACCAGCATGGCTGGCGCCGGGGCCGTCCCCCTGCCTGAGGGGAGCCGTCTGCCCTCTGGGCTCAGATCCTGTTTACCGGGCACTGGAGGAAGCAGCGGTGCCAGAAAACGCCCACTGCAGCCTGTTGCTGCCCCAAACAAAGCACCAGCCTGGAGGAGAAAGGCCAGCCAGCAGGACGCCACGGGGCTGCCCTGCTCCAAGCCCAGCCAGTGAGTGGGGCAGGGCTGGGTCCCCATCCCAGGAGCCCCCAGGCAGGCTGCCCTGGGCCAGAGCTCTCAAATCCCCAACAGCCGGGGCTCCCAGAGGACAGGTGGCCCTCACAGCAGATGATGAGCCATGTTCACCAGACTGGGCTCCCACTGAGCTGAGGGGCCCCGAAGGGTGAGAGCAGGTGGGGAGGGGGTTCCACAAAGACTCTGCTAGACAAGTTGGGCGTCAATGAATGGGATCGAGGATGAGCAGAGGGGATATGCCCAGGTCAACCGTGAGTCTGCCCACCATGTGGACAGCCTGTTGGGGTGCCCTGCCCGCCCAGCCCGGCTCACACAAGATGGAGAGGAGACCCGCTCAACTCTCCAAGCAGACTGCCTTCTGAGTGATGGGGAGTACCGGTCCCCAAAGCTGGTCCTAGGGGAGAACACTGCTTTGAAACTGCAAGGTCAAAGAGGAGGAAATTAATGAGACCCCCAATCCCGCCCAGCTGGAGCTGCCAGCCTGCTCTTAGCAAGTTTCCCTGCTTGAAGTCCTTCCTAGGGGCTAACTGGCACCCTTCCCGCTGCACCCCCCACCCTGTTCCTGATCAGCCTTCAGAGATTAGTCACACCCCATGTCTCTCTGTCCACACCCCGAGCTGGGGCAAGTGTTAAAAGGACGAGCACAGGACTGAAATGTCAGATACGTCAACCCTGGCTCTGGGGTCCGGGGAAGGGAGCTAGGGTCCCACTGCTCCGGAATTCTGTCCTCTGTGACAGGAGGAGCAGAGAGGGCAGGGGCCATGGCACTTGCCTGATGCTGATTTCTGGTGGTGTGGTGCCTAGTCATGTGGTACAGGCTGCCCGGTGACCACTGCCCAGAAAGCGTCAAGCACAGAGGTCAGCAAACGACACCCCACCTTGGAGTTGTGAGGGTCTGTGTGCGCTGTGATGGGTGTGTCAGAGGGATGGACAGTGGGAGAGGAGGGAGCAGCCAGGCGGGGCAGGAGGAGAGTCATGGCTGCGCTCCCACGCTCGGTCTGCCGGCTGGCAGCACCGCAAGGCTCACATGCCCAGCGCTGCCGGGGGCACACAGCAGACACAGCCCTGCGGCTCTGCCCAACCCTACACCATGCACCAGCTGCCACCACCAGCCACAGCCCCTCCAAGGAGGCAGGCAGCCTAGGCCATATTGCTTCGAGACCTCAGCAGCTGCCCACAGAGGACAGGGTTGGGAGGCAACCAGGAGATGCCCACGTTGTTCCAGGTGGATGTGGCTGCCAGGCTGCCTGCTCAGCCAAGGGCCAGCGGGCTCATCGTGTCTGCCTGGGAAGGCTTCGGGCAGGACTAATGCCATCTGGACCGCCTATCTTCCACTCGTCCCTGCCGCAGGCATCACCAATACGGCACCAACCTCACGGATGTGTCCCTAGTGGTCGCTGTGGAAGCCAAGCCAACTTTGGGACTGCAAGGTGAAGACCAGGATGTCACCATGAGGCTAGGCCACACCCCAGAATGGGCCTGAGTCTGGTCACAACCAGTGCCATGTTGAGCGTTACATTGAAAAAACTTCTAGGGCCTGTTTTGGGGCCAGAGGGTGCCTGGGATGACGGCTGGGGTCTCCCATGGGCACAGGCCAAGGAGCCTGTGCTGGGTATTTCCCAAGCTAGCTCCAACCTCGGTGTTTAAGATGAGGAAACCACCACAAGCAAGGAAAAGCAGCTTAGAAAAGTCACAGACACAGGCAGGGCCTAGACCAAGGCCACCAATTCCCCCAGGCCTGGAGGGCTGTCAGCCTGCCCCTGGCTCCCATGCTCACAGGACCCCTCCTTGGTGCTGCATCATGTGTGGGATCTCACGGGTGCCCTCACGCTGGTCTCCCCGTTAGACCATGAGCTCCACAAGGGGACCAGCTCTTGTCCATCCTGTAAGGCCCACGTGTACATTCACTCATTCATCTACAGCATGGTGGTGCTTGATTCAAAATCAGCGGTGCCAGCAAAACGTCAGGGCTTTTAAGGTGCACAGGTAGCTATAGATGTCAACGCGTGTGGGTACATACAGAGTCACATACACACACTTACACAGGCTTGTATGCGTATGACACACATCTGTTTCCTAATTTTATCCACTGAGAGAGCCTAGAAGCTACGACACCACCATAGCAATGCACAACCTACCACACAGAGCCACAAAAGGACTTAAGGCTCCTTAGACGAATGGCTGATTCCTAGGCCGGGGCAGGAAAAGTGAAAGACAAGCCTGGAATGTCTTGTTCTGGAAGAAAGTAAAGACGTGCTCAGAGAAAGGAGGGGACACCACAAAGCACAGAGGAGCCAACTTGCAAAGCTTCCTACTGGCAAAATCTGGGACAGCGTGTGCATGAAAATAGCAAATGATAGTAAAGGACTACAACCCACTGAATAAAACAAAAATGCATGCAACCACACTGTTATAAACGAACTGTTGGTGTTAGGTGCCATCAAGTTGGTTCCAACTCATAGCGGCCCTATGTCAACAGAATGAAACACTGCCCGCTCCTGCGCCATCCTCACAATCATTGTTATGCTTAAGCCCACTGCTGCAGCCACTGTTGTCAATTCATCTCATTGAGGGTCTTCCTCGTTTTTGCTGACCCTCTACCAAGCATGATGTCATTTTCCAGGGACTGATCCCTCCTGACAACATGTCCAAAGTATGTGAGACATAGTCTTGCCATCCTTGCTTCTAAGGAGCATTCTGGCTGTACCTCTTCTAAGACAGATTTGTTCGTTCTTTTGGCAGTCCATGGTATATTCAATATTCTTCGCCAACACCACAATTCAAAGGCGTCAATTCTTCTTCGGTCTTATTCATCGTCCAGCTTTCACATGCATAGGTGGCAACTGAAAACGCTATGGCTTCAGTCAGGTGCACCTTAGTCTTCAAGGTGACATCTTTGCTTTTCCACACTTTAAAGAGGTCTTTTGCAGCAGATTTACCCAATGCAAATGAATAAGTAGAAAAAAGAGGGAGAGAGAAAGCTTTTCCTCACGGTAGAAAGCCAACTAACTAATGTGGAAGGAATGATGGAACCAGCAACCATCAGGCCAACAGCTGATTCTGCGGACATTCAGAAAGCCCAGAGGAGCTAAAGCTAGTGGGTGAAAGTGTGGTCAGAAACAGGATATTTATATAGTTTCAATGTATCTCCCCTGTTACAGGGTGAATGGTGTCCCACTGAAAAGATGTGTTGAAGGCCTAACCTATGAATATGACCCTGCTTGGAAACAGGGTTTTTGAAGATGTTATCCGTTAGGCTAACAGGAGGTTATATAGGAGTAGGGTAGATCATAATCCTGTATGAATGATGTCCTTATAAACGAAGAGACACAGAGACAGGGAGAGGAAGGATACCATGTGACAACAAAATAATTCAAAAGTACAAGGGCAAGCAAAGAAGGATTGCCAGAAGCCACCAGAGGCTGAGACAGAGATGGAACAGAGTCTGTCCCAGAGTCCTCAGAAGGAATCAACACAGTTGGCACCCTGACATCACACTCAGCCCCAGAACTGTGAGACAATAAACTTCTGTTCTTTAAAGCCACCCAGTGGTTTGTACCTTGTTACAGCAGCTGTAGGCGACTAATACCTCCCCCAAGGTACTTATTTAATTAAAAAGGGAAAAATAACCGCCTTACAGAGGAAAAGAGACACCATTTTATCCCAGGATCTAGCACGTCGTCATCAGCAACAGGACAAGCCAGCATCATGTGCCACCTGACAGGACACACTGAGAGGGACACACCATCACTGCTGTGGTCTTCCTGCCAGAAGTATATGACCAGGATAAACACTACAGAATAAAAGGGCTGCAACCTCCGTAAACGCCGATGTCGTAAAACAAAGGCAGGCTGAGGAACTGCTCCGGTTACAGGAGGTTAAAACGAGCGTCATCACCAAAACCAACACGTGATCTGCAATTTCCTTTTGCTAAAAAGGATATAAGGTGCATTGGCAGCTCAGTGGTAGAATTCTCGCCTTCAACACAGGAACCCGGGTTCGATTCCTGGCCAATGCCCTTCACGTGCAGCCACCACTCATCTGTCAGTGGAGGTTTGCGTGTGGCTATGATGCTGAACAGCTTTCAGACTAAAACAGACTGGGAAGAAAGGCCTGGGGAAAGACTTCTGAAAATCAGCCAGTGAAAACCCTACGCATCACAACGGTTCAATCCGCAACTGATCACGGGGATGATGCAAGACCAGGCAGCATTTGATTCCATTGTGCATGGGGTCGCCATGAGTCAGGAGCCAACTCGACAGCAGCTGACGACAACAACAGAAAGGATATTATTAGGGTAATTCACTAAATATGAATAAGATCTTTGGACAACAGGATCATGTCAATGTCGATTTTCTGCTTTGGGTAATTATACTCTGGCTGTGTAAGACAATACGTATTTGTGGGTCTAGGATCGTGATGCCTGCAACTCACTGTCATGTACACATACATACAGAGAGAGGAGCACAGAGCAAACACGGTGAAAAGTTAACCTGTGGGAAACTTAGATAAAAGGTATGAAGAAATTCTTTGTGATAACCCGGAAACTTTTCCTTACATCTAAAATTCTATTCAAAAGGTCTTAAAATTAAAAACAAAATACAAACTCATCAGATACTTAAAAAAAATTCTAGGAATAAGCTTAAGAAAGAGACACAAGATAAGTACACTGAAAAGTACATTATCAAAAGAAAATAAAAAAGATTTAAAGGAATGGAGGAACACCCCATGTTGGCAGGCTGACTGGAACACTCAATACCACTAGGATATTAATTAGCCCCAAACTGATTTATAGATTCATTGCAGTTCCAATCAAAATCTCGCCAGGTTTTCTTCTGAAGGGAAATGGACAAGTGGGTTTTAAAGTTCATATGAAAACAAAAAGAATCTATAAAAGCCAAGGCAATACTGAAGAAGAAAATCAAAGACTCACACAAGACCTAGTGCAAAGTTACTGTAATTAAGATTCTATGGTACTGGCACTGAGATAGACACACACTTAAAATACCTTCTAAAAGTATGAAGTCTCTCCCAATTTAAAAACAATCTATTAAACAACTCTTGAAGGAAAAGGAAAAATTAAAAACTAAAGTTAAGGAATTTCTAAAAGACAATAAGGACAATAAGCACGCCACATGTAAGGATCTATGAGATACACTTAAAGCAGTGATCAGAGGAAAATTCCTAAACCTGAACATTTTTATGAATGAAAAGTGAAAACAAATGAACTAACTTCTTAGCTCAAAAGGCTAAAAACACAACAACAAAATAATTCAAAAGTACACAAAGAAGGAATTAATATAAGTAAAAGCAAGAATTAATGAGAAAGACAATTTGGCGCTTGCTTAAAAAGCTGGAAATAGAAGTACCACACGATCCAGCAATCCCACTCTTTGGAATATATCCTAGAGAAATAAGAGCGGTCACACAAATAGATATACACACATCCATGTTCACTGCAGCTCTGTTCACAATAGCAAAAAGACAGAGAACAAGGTAGGTGCCCATCAACGGACGAATGGATAAACAATTTATGGTATATTCACACAACCGAATACTACACAATGATAATTTTCAAAAGCCAAATATTCTCAATACTCCACATATTATTCCAGAGGATTAAAAATGAAGGAAAACTTCCTGATTCTTTTTATGAAACATGTACAACATTGGTACTAAAATCTGTTAAACACAGTTTAAAAAAGAGAAAATTGCAAACCAATATTAGTTATGAACATTGGGGCAAAAATACTCAACAAAATATTAACGAAATCCAAACTCCCATTTATTTACTTACTCTAGGACTGCAAGGCCAGGTCAACATTATGAAATGCATTAACATAACACACCACGTTGATGCATCTGAGGGAAAAAGCTTATGAGTATCTATCTCCATAAAAGATGTTAAAAATGCCTTCCTCAAATCCCACACCCATTCCTGATGAAAATATTCAAGACCCTTCCTTAAAACGATAAAATATATACCCTTTACATTCTTAATGGAGAGAGGCTGAAAACATTCCCCTTGAGATCAGGAACAAGACAAGTACACCCTTTATCACCACTCCTATTTAACATTGTGCTGGAAGTCCTAGCTAGAGCAATAAGGCAAGAAACAGAAATAAAGGGAGTCTAAATCGGTAATGAAAAAGTGACACTGTCCCTATTTGCAGATGATCTGATACTATACATAGAAAGCCCAAAAGACTCCATGAGAAAACTACTGGAACTAATAGAAATATTCAGCAGAGTAGCATAATACAAGATAAACATACAAAAATCAGTTGGATTCTTATACACCAATAAAGAGAATGATGAAAAGGAAATCAGGAAAACAATACCATTTACAACAGCCCCTAAAAAGATAAAATTATTGGGAAAAAATTTAACCAGGTGTCATGGACTGAATTGTGTCCCCCCCAAAAAATATGTATCAACTTGTTTAGGCCATGATTCCCAGTATTATGTGGTTGTCCTCCATTTTGTGATTGTAATTTTATGTTGAAAGGGTTAGTGAGGGATTGCAACACCACTCTCACTCAGGTCACTTCTCTGATCCAAGGTAAAGGGAGTTTCCCTAGGGTGTGGCCTATACCACCTTTTATCTCTCAAGAGGTGAAAGAAAAGGGAAGCAAGCAGAGTTGGGGACCTCATACCACCAAGAAAGCAGCACCAGGAGCAGAGCACATCCCTGGGACCTGGGGTCCCTGTGCCTGAGAAGCTCCTCGACCAGGGGAAGATTGAGGACAAGGACCTTCCTCCAGAGCCAATAGAGACAGAAAGCCTTCCCCTGGAGCCAACACCATGGATTTGGACTTGTAACCTACTAGACTGTGAGAAAATAAATTTCTCTTTGTTAGAGCCATCCACTAGTGGTATTTCTGTTATGGCGGCACTAGATGACTAAGACACCAGGGATATAAAAGACCTACACAAAGAAAACTACAAAATACTACTACAAGAAACCAAAAGAAATCTACATAAATGGAAAACATACTATGCTCATGGATAGGTAGGCTCAACATTGTGAAAATGACAGTTCTACCCAAAGTGATTTACAAATACAATGCAATACCAATCCAAATACCAACAACATTCTTTAAAGACTTATCATTAACTTTATATGGAAAGAGAAGAAGCCCTGGCTAAGTAAAAAAGTAAAGCACTATTGAAAAAGAAGAATAAAGTAGGAGGACTTGCACTACCTGACCTCAGAACCTACTATACAGCTACAGTAGTCAAAACAGCCTGGTACTGGTGCAATGACAGATACATTGACCAGTGGAACAGAATTGAGAACCCAGATGTAAATCCATTCACCTATGGTCACCTGATCTTCAACAGGGGCCCAAAGTCCATCAAATGGGGAAAAGGCAGTCTTTTTAACAAATGGTGCTGACAAAACTGGATGTCCATCTACAAAAAAATGAAACAGGACCCATACCTCACACCATATACAAAAACTAACTCAAAATGGATTGAAGACCTAAATATATAGCCAAAAACCATGGCATTCATTGAAGAAAAAATAAGATCAACGCTAGAGGCCCTCATACACGGTATTAACAGGATTCATACCACAACCCGCAGCACATAAGCTCCAGAGGATAAGCTAGATAACTGGGATCTCCTAAAAATTAAACATTTATGCTTATGAAAAGACTTCACCAAAAGTAAAAAGAGGACCTACAGACTGGGAAAAAAAAAATTGGCTATTAGAAATCAGACAAAGGTCTAATCTCTAAAATCTACGAGAAAATCCAACATCTCTACAACAAAAAAACAAATAATCCAATTTAAAAATAGGCAAAACAAATGAACAGACACTTCACCAAAGAAGACATTCAAGCAGTGGACAGATACATGAGGAGCTGCTCACGATCTCTAGCCATCAGAGAAATGCAAATCAAAACTGACATGAGATACCATCTCACCCTGGCATTACTGGCATAAAGCAATAAAACAGGAAATAACAAACACTGGAGAGGCCGTGGGGAGATTGGAACCCTTATGCACCGCTGGTGGGAATGCAAAATGGTACAACCATTTTGGAAAATGATATGGCGCTCCCTTAGAAAGCTAGAAATAGATATATCGTATGATCCGGCAATCCCACTCCTAGGAATACATCCTAGAGAAATGAGTCGTCCCATGGATAGATATGTGTACACCCATGTTCACTGCAGCATTGTTTACAATAGCAAAAAGATGGAAACAACCTCAATGCCCACCGACGGATGAATAGATGAACAAACCGTGGTACATGCACACAATGGAGTATTACCCAACGATAAAGCACAACGATGAATCTGTGAAGCATCTCATAACATGGAGGAATCTGGAGGGCATTATGCTGAGTGAAATAAGTCAATCACTAAAGGACAAATATTGTATGAGACCACCAATGTAAAAACCCATGAAAAGGTTTACATACAAAAAGGAACAACCTTTGATGGTTACAAAGGGAGGGGAGGAGCAGGGGTGGAAAAACTTAATAGATAAGTGGAAACTTTGGTGAAGGGTAAGACAGTACACAATACTGGGGAAGCCAGCACAACCTGTACAAGGAAGGTCATGGAAGCTCCACAGACTCATCTAAACTCCTTGAAGGACCACATTGCTGGGCCGAGGGCCATGGGGACCATGGTCTCAGGAAACATCTAGCTCAACTGGCGTAACGTAGTTTACAAAGAATATGTTCTACTTCTATTTTGGGGAGTAGAGTCTGGGGGTCTTAAAAGCCTGAGTGGCTGTCTTAGTCATCTAGTGCCTTTGTAACAGAAATACCACAAGTGGATGTAAGACAGGGAGCAAAGGCCCTGAGATCGGAGGGTGCCTGTTTGAGAAATAGGGAAGAGACTGCTGTGGTCAGAGGAGAAACAAGTAAAAGACAAATAGACTATACTATCAGAGAGGTAATGGGGGTTGAGTGTAGAACCTAGACACTTAGTAAGACAGAGAACAGAGAGGCCCCCAAATCTGCAAACAAAATAACAAGAAATGGGCCAGGGCACAGAAACAAACCCATTCCCCAGAAGAATGGGGCAGGGTATCTAAAAATAGCCCACAAACTCCTTTAAAGTTGCCTTTCAGAAGCAGCTGGAAAAGACCAGACCCAGGGACACGCACAGAACATCCACCTGTGACCGCTGTGTGACCTTCCACCAGGAGCAGTGAGGGGCTACAGCCCCAGCCGGGGAATCGAACCCAGGGAGCGAGAGACTGCGCAGGCGCGACACCCCATAACAAGTCCTGCTACGAATCCCAGAGGCCTCCAGGACAGGAGCCATCTTGGAAAGCTGCTACACACGCACCTTAGGTAACATACCCCTGCCTGTGTCTATGAATAAACATGAATCTTTTCCCACCCAAGAACCTTTAAAAACTCGGGCCCATCTTTTGTTCTGTGAGATGAGGGTATGTGTTGCTCTAGGCCCTCGTCGTCTCCACCGTTCAATAAAGCTTTGCTCACGTGGAAAACTACGTGCCTTACCTGCTCATTCTTGACCAGTTAGAGGCAAGAACCTTATTCTGGTAACAGATGGTTTTAACAAAGAGAAATTTATTTCCTCATAATAAAGTAGGCTAAAAGTCCAAATTCAGGGTGTCAGCTCTAGGGGAAGCCTTTCTCTCACTGTCGGTCTTCTCGTCAGTCTTCCCTGGACTAAGAGCCTCTTCATGCAGGGACCCCAGGTCCAAAGGACACGCTCTGTTCCCAGAACTGCTTTCTTGGTGGTATGAGGTCCCCCTGTCTCTCTGCTCACTTTTTTTATATCTCAAGAGATTGCCTCAGATACAATCCAATCCTGTAGATTGAGTCTTGCCTCACTAACACAACTGGCACCTATCCTCCCTCATTAACATCATAGAGCCAGGGTTTACAACATTAGGAAAATCACACAATACCTGGAATCCTGGCTCAGCCCAACTGATACACATATTTTTCGGGGGACACAATCCAGTCCATGACATTCCACCCTTTGGCCCCCAAAAAATCACATCCTTGCAACATGCAAAACATATTCACCCCATCATACCAGAGCAAAAGTCTTAACTCAAAGTGCAAAATCTAAAAATTCATCTTCATCTGTGAAATCCAGAACACAAGTTACTTGTTTCCAAAGGTATGATGGCAGAACAGGCACAAGCTAGACATTTCCATTCCAAATGGGAGAAGCTGGAAGAAAAGGGATAACAGGCACCAAGCAAGTCAGCAGAACACATTACTTGAGCCCTCGAAGCTTTGAAAATAATTCTCTGTTCTCTGAGACAATTTACACAATGGCCCTGCCCTTCAGACTCTAGATATTGGCCACACTCTCCGGATTCTGAATAGAGGACCCACGGCCCTGGGCTTCAGCTCTGCCTTCCAGGCCCAATGGGACAGCAACTCTGCTCCCTCAGCTTTGGGCGCACCATTCTCCTAGTCCACGTGAGTGGCAACTCCACCCTTGGAAACACCAGAGGCCTTGGCTCCACCCTTTGAAACCTCTGAGGTCATGGCCATACCTTTTGAGACTGAAGCAGCCTGTGTTCTTTGTGTCTTCAGCTTCTGTTTCCTGGGTTCTTGGCCTCTGGGCATGCCTCCTGCCTCACACCTGACACCTGCCCTGCGGGGGCAAGTGTTCCAAAGCTCTGTAGCTCCACCGATAAGGGCCTGGAGGCACTCCACTCCACCAGGAAGCTCCTGAGCACGGGTACTCAGCTCTCTTGCTCTGTGGGTCGATTCCAGCACTGTCTCACGCTGGTTTCCTGGTTCTGCTGCTATTGGTTCTCTGCTGCTGCCACTTCTCTGCCACTGCAGGTTCTCTGCTGCTGCTGGTTCTCTATCCATTCACAGTTTCAAAACCACTTCCACATTTTATGTATCTGTTAGAGCAGCACCCACTCTCGGGTGCCAAATTCTGTCTTAGTCATCCAGTGCTGCTGTAACAGAAATACCCCAAGTGGATGGTTTTAACAGAGAGAAATTTATTTCCTCACATTAAAGTAGGCTAGAAGTCCAAATTCAGGGTGTCAGTTCTAGGGGAAGCCTTTCTCTTACTGTCGGTCTTTTCTTCAATCTTCGCCCGGACTAGAAGCTTCTTCGTGCAGGGACCCCAGGTCCAGAGGACACGCTCTGCTCCCAGAACTGCTTTCTTGGTGGTATGAGGTCCCCCCGTCTCTCTGCTCACTTCTTTTGTATCTCAAGAGATTGCCTCAGATACAATCCAATCTTGTAGATTGAGTCCTGCCTCATTTACACAACTGCCGCTCATCCTCCCTCATTAACATCTTAGAGGCAGGATTTACAACATACAGGAAAATCACACAATACCGGGAATCATGGTCCAGCCAAATTTATACACACAAATTTTCAGGGGACATAATTCAATCCATGACAGCAGCCACCTAGGATACTCCACTGGTCTCACCCCTTCGGGAACAAGGAAAAATGAAGAAAACTAAACATACAAGGGAAAGATTAGTCCAAAGGACTAATGGACCACATCTACCATGGCCTCCACCGGAGTGAGTCTAGTACAACTAGATGGTGCCTGGCTACCACCACTGACTGCTCTGACAGAGATCACAATAGAGGGTCTTGGACAGAGCTGGAGAAAAGTGTAGAACAAAATTCTAATTCAAAAAGAAAGACCAGACTTGCTGGCGGGACAGAGACTGGAGAAACCCTGAGAGTATGGCCCCCAGACACCCTTTCAGCTCATTAAGGAGATCACTCCTGAGATTCACCTTTCAGCCAAAAATTGAACAGGCCCAGGGAATAAAACAAGACTAAAGGGGTGCACCAGCCCTGGGGCAGGGTATGGAAGACAAGAGGGAATAGGAGGGAATAGGGAACCCAGGGTTAAGAAGGGAGAGTGTTGACATGTCGTGGGGTTATTAACCAACTGTCACAGAACAATATGAGTACTAACCTTTTGATGAGAAACTAGTTTGTTCTGTAAACCTTCATCTAAAGCACAATAAAAATAAAAGAATTTCCAAAAATATCTATACATATACACACACACCCTTTAGTCCTAAAATGAGCACCTTATTTAATGGGAAAACATTAAAAGCAGGTCCCAAATATCAAGAACAAGGAAAGAGTGCCTGCTGTCTCTAATCTCATTCAACATTGTACTGGAGGTACAATGCAGTTAGACAAAAGAGATCAGTTAAAGGCTTAAGAAATAAATTTAACCCTATTCACAAATGATACGACGGTATACTTGGAATACCCTACAGAAACAACATTAAAACTCAAACAAGAAAAGACTTCAGTAAAGTACCAGAATATAAAAATTTACACACAGAAATCAATAGCCTTCATACACAGAAATAGCCAGTTGCAGGGTGTAATAGGGAAAACCCCACTTACAATGGCAACAAAGAAAATAATAATACACCTAAGGACTCATTTAACAAGAAAATCTATGAGGGAAGAACATGTTAGAGGAAACCTTAAAACGTCCCCCTGAAAGACACAGAAGTAGGATTGATCAAATGTAGAGCACTCCTTGTTCTTGGGATCGTGAACATGTCAGCTCTCCCATCCCAGTAAAAATACAAACAAGGATTTTGCTAGACCATTTCATAGAGACTCTCCTATCAAAAAACAAGCATGCAACACGAAACAAACAAATAAACATCCAGGAAAACAGAAAACAAACAAATAGAAGGCCATGAGGGAGAACTTGTACTACTTAACTTTTAAAAACCCTGGAGAATGAAGTCCTGATCCATGCTACAACATGTGTGAACCTAGAATTGATTACGCTAGCGGATATAGGGTTTCTTCTTAGGGTGGTGAAAATGGTCTAGAATTTGACAGTAGTGATGGATGCAGAACTCTGAGAATATACTAAACAACACTGAACTTTATATTTTAAAATGGTGAGCTTTATGATATATGAATTATATCACAATAAAGCTATTATTAAAAACGCTAGAAAGGCTCTGTAATTAGAACTCTGTGCATGAAAACATAAATTGACTAATGGTGTAAAAAAGAAAGTACAAAAATAGACCCACACGCCTATGGAAATTTAGTCAGTGATAAAAGCAGCGTCTCAGATCAAAGGAAGACTTTTTAATACATGGTGCTGGAACAACCAGGCAGCCATTTGGAAAAATATAAAAATTGGTCCATGCCTCACATAATGAAAAAGAATAAACTCCAGCTGGATTGAGGATATCAATGGAAAAAATAAAACAGTAAAAGTATGCAAAAAGGAGGAGGAGGAGGAGAAAGAGGAGGTGGACGGGTTCCTCTTCACTGTGGCTGTAGGGGAAAGTTTTCTCAGTAGGACTAAAATAAAAATGCAACAAAAGGAAAGGCTGATACTTTAGACCACATAGAAATAAAAACTTTGTAATGAAAAATGTGGCAAAAAAAAGAAACACCATGAGCAAAGTAAAAAGGCAACTGACAAGCTGAGAAAAAATATTTGCTACCTAGGGCCACTGCACCTCAAGCGCAGCCCCTGTCCGCCAGTCTGTCCGTGGAGGCTCGTATGCTGCTGTGACCGACAAGTTTCACTCAGCAGAGCTTCCAGACTAAGACGGGCTAGGAAGAAAGGTCTGGGGATCCGCTCCCCAAAATCGGCCGATGGAAATCTTACAGGTTAGAACCCAACAAGCAACCGAGCGCAGGGATGGCGCAGAGCCTGGCAGTCTTTGGTTCGTTGTGCGTCAGGTCACCATGAGTCAGGTGCTGACTCGACAGCCGCTAACAACAAAAACAACACAAGACAGAGAAAAGGCTAATATCCTTAATATACTTAGAGTTGTTTAAAACTGAGGGAAAAAAAGACAAAAACCAGATGAAAAAACGGGCAAAAGACGCGATCAGAATTCATACACACACACACAGATACACGCACGCACGCACACACACACGCATGCACACAAACACACGCACACAAATAAAGCTATGCTTAAGCATATGGAAAAATGTTCCTGTTCACTCATAATCAGAAAAATTCGGTTTACAACTACCCTGAGAGAGTTCCAACCCTGCCGAGGATGTGGAAAGCTGAGAAGAGTGTTGCACTCAACCTAACAGGAAAAAGCTAGGAACACTATAAAATCTCCATTTTCTTGAGTCTGTCAGACCGCTGAGGCTGCAGGGCACTGGCCCACCTGTAGTAGAGACACTGGGTGCATACCAACAGGTGAGAATGCAGCGATGTCCACAGAGAGCCTGGGCGTTCAAACCAACTCACAATCGCTGACCCACGGACCTCCGCCAGGTGCCCTGGGACAGCGTGGAGGCGGGGCAAAGAGCTGAGGAAGATACCCTTGGTAGTGCTAATGCCTGCCAAGGTGAACCCCCACCAGGGCCCTTCTTCCCTAAGAAACAAAAGCCTGAGACTAATGGAATAAGGGCAGCCCTGTCAATCCCAGGGAACAGATGAATTCTCCTTGTGGCTGTCCCTGGAAAAGGGGCAGGAAACCTTCCCAGATCACAAAAGGCTTCCTATCACTTGGAGAGGGACAGGGAGTCTCTCACATATAGAAAACTGGCAGAAGGCTCAAGGTTCACACTACCTACCGAACCTAACACAAAGTGAGGTCAAGAATCTGAGCTGACCCATAACAAGAGAAGAGATTGAAAAGATAATTAAAAAAAAACTCCCAACAACAACAAAAAAGCCCTGGCCTAGATGGCGTCACTGGAGAATTGTACCAAACATTCAGAGAAGAGCTTGCACTGGTACTACTCAAACCATTTCAGAAAACAGAAAAGGAAGGGATACTTCCAAATTCATTCTATGAAGCCAGCATAAGCCTGATACCAAAACCAGGTAAAGACACCACAAAAAAAGAAAATTACAGACCAGTATCTCTCATGAACATAGATGCAAAAACACAACAAAATTTTAACCAATAGAATTCACAATCTTATAAAAAATAATAACAATACACCACAACCAAGTGGGATTCATACCAGGTGTGCGAGGATAGTTCAACATTAGAAAATCAACCACGTAAATAAACAAAAGAATCATATCATCATCTCAATCGACACAAAAAAGGCATTGAGTAAAGTCCAACACCCATTCCTGATAAAAACTCTCAATAAAATAGGTACAGAAGGAAAATTCCTCAACGTAATTTTTTTCTATACAAAGCCTTTGAATTGCAGCACCGGGAAGAACGCCGAACATACCAGGGTCTGCCAAAAGAATAAACAAATCTGTCTTGGAACAAGTACAACTGGAGTGCTCCTTAGAAACAAAGATGGCGAGACTACGTCTCACGTACTTTGGTCATGTTGTCAGGAGAGTTTAGTCCATGGAAAAGGACGTCATGCTTGGTAAAGTAGAGGGTCAGCGAAAAAGAGGAAGACTCTCAATAAGATGGATTGATGCAGTGGCTGCAACAGCAGGCTTAAGCATAACAACAATCGTGAGGACGGTACAGGACCAGGCAGTGTTTCGTTCTGTTATGTACAGGGTCACTGTGAGTCAGAGCCAACTCAATGGCACCTAACAACAACAACATACAAAACCAACAACCAACATCATTCTCAGCGGAGAGAGGCTGAAAACACTGCCCCTAAGAACAGGAACAAAACGAGGATGCCCTTTATCACCACTCCTATTCAACATTGTGCTGGAAATCCTAGCTAGAGCAACAAGGCGAGAAAAAGAAACGGAGGGCATCCAAATTGGTAAGGAAGAAGTAAAACTATCCCTATTTGTGAATGATATAATACTGTACACAGAGAAGCCAAAAGACTCCATGAAAAAATTACTGGCACTAATAGAAAGCTTCAACAGAGTGGCAGAATACGAGATAAACATGCAAAAATCTGTTGGATTCCTATACACCAATAAAGACAACTACAAAAAGGAAATCAGGAAAGCAATACCATTTATAACAGCACCCCCACCCCCCCAAAAAAGGAATAAATCAAACCGGGGACATGAAAGACCTATACAAAGAAAACTACAAAACACTAGTGCAAGAAACCAAACAAGACCTACATAACTGGAAAAACATGCTGTGTTCATGGATAGGTAGGCTCAACAATGTGAAAACGTCAATTCTACCCAAAGCAGTCTACATATACAATACAATCCCAATCCAAATATCAACTGCATTCTTTAACAAGGCAGAAAAACTACATGGAAAAGAAAGGGGCCCCGGATAAGTAAAGGACTACGGAAGGAAAAGAATACAGTAGGAGAACTTACACTACTTGACTTGAAAACCTACTGTACAGCTACGGTAGTCAAAACAGTCTGGTATTGGTACAATGACAGACACATTGGCCAATGGAGCAGAATCAAGAACCCAGATGTAAATCCATCCGCCTACAGTCACCTGATCAACAAAGGCCCAAAGTCCATTTAATGAAGAAAAGACGGTCTTTTTAACAAATGGTGTTGGCAAAACTGAATGCCCATCTGCAAAACAAAAGAAACAGGACCCATATCTCAGCACACACAAAAACTAATTCAACATGGATCAAAGACGTAAATATAAAACCCAAACTATAAAGATCATAGAAGAAAAAATAGGCTCAACACTGTTGTTGTTGTTGTTGTTGTTGTTGGTGTTGTTGTTGTTGTTAGATGCGGTCGAGTCGGTTCTGACTCATAGCGACCCTACGCACAACAGAACGAAACACTGCCCAGTCCTGCACCATCCTTACAATCGTTGTTACGCTTGAGCTCGTTGTTGCAGCCACTGTGTCAATCCACCTAGTTGAGGGTCTTCCTCTTTTCCGCTGACCCTGTACTTTGCCAAGCATGATGTCCTTCTCCAGGGACTGAACCCTCCTGACAAGATGTCTAAAGTATGTAAGATGCAGTCTCACCATCCTTGCCTCTAAGGAGCATTCTGGCCGCACTTCTTCCAAGACAGATTTGTTGGTTCTTTTGGCAGTCCATGGTATATTCTTTGCCAACACCACAATTCAAAGGTGTCAACTCTTCTTCGGTCTTCCTTATTCATTGCCAAGCTTTCACATGCATATGATGCGACTGAAAATACCATGGCTTGGGTCAGGCGCACCTTAGTCTTCAGGGTGACATCTTTGCTCTTCAGCACTTTGAAGAGGTCCTTTGCAGCAGATTTACCCAATGCAATGCGTCTTTTCATTTCTTGACTGCTGCTTCCATAGCTGTTGATTGTGGATCCAAGTAAAATGAAATCCTTGACAACTTCAATCTTTTCTCCGTTTATCATGATGTTGCTCATTGGTCCAGTTGTGAGGATTTTTGTTTTGTTTATGTTGAGGTGTAATCCATAGTGAAAGCTGTGGTCTTTGATCTTCATTAGTAAGTGCTTCAAGTCCTCTTCACTTTCAGCAAGTAAGGTTGTGTCATCTGCATAATGCAGGTTGTTAATGACTCTTCCCCCAATCCTGATGCCCCGTCCTTCTTCATATAGTCCAGCTTCTTGGCTTATTTGTTCAGCATACAGATTCAACAGGCGTGGTAAAAGAATACAACACCTTTCCTGACTTTAAACCAGTCAGTATCCCCTTGTTCTGTCCGAACAACTGCCTCTCGATCTATGTAAAGGTTCCTCATGAGCACAATTCTGGAATTCCCATTCTTCGCAGTGTTATCCATAGTTTGTTATGATCCACACAGTCGAATGCCTTTGCATAGTCAATAAAACACAGGTAAACATCCTTCCGGTATTCTCTCCTTTCAGCCAGGATCCGTCTGACACCAGCAATGATACCCCTGGTTCCACGTCCTCTTCTGAAACCGGCCTGAATTTCTGGCAGTTCCCTGTTGATACACTGCTGCAGCCGTTTTTGGACGATCTTCAGCAAAATTTTGCTTGCGTGTGATATTATTGATATTATTCCATAATTTCCATGTTTGGTTGGATCACCTTTCTTGGGAATAGGTGTAAGTATGGATCTCTTCCGGTCATTTGGCCAGGAAGCTGTCTTCCATATATCTTGGCATAGACGAGTGAGCACCTCCAGTGCTGCAACTGTTTGTTGAAACATCTCAATTGATATTCCATCAATTCCTGGAGCCTTGTTTTTTGCCAATGCTTTCAGAGCAGCTTGGACTTCTTTCTTCAGTACCGTTGGTTCCTGATCATATGCCACCTCTTGAAATGGTTGAATATCGGCTAATTCTTTTTGGTATAATGACTCTGTGTATTCCTTCCATCTTCTTTTGATGCTTCCTGTGTCGTTTAATATTTTCCCCATGGAATCCTTCACTATTGCAACTCGAGGCTTGAATTTTTTCTTCAGTTTTTTCAGCTTGAGAAATGCCGTGCGTGTTCTTCCCTTTTGGTTCTCCATCTCCAGCTCTTTGCACATGTCATTATAATACTCCACTTTGTCTTCTCGAGAGGCCCTTTGAAATCTTCTGTTCAGTTCTTTTACTTCATCAATTCTTCCTTTTGCTTTAGCTGCTCGACGCTCAAGAGCAAGTTTCAGAGTCTCCTCTGACATCCATCTTGGTCTTTCCTTTCCTTCCTGTCTTTTCAGTGACCTCTTGCTTTCTTCATGGATGACGTCCTTGATGTCATTCCACAACTCGTCTGGTCTTCGGTCACTAGTGTTCAATGCCTTAAATCTATTCTTCAGATGGTCTCTAAATTCAGGTGGGATATATTCAAGGTCATATTTTGGCTCTCGTGGGCTTCCTCTGATTTTCTTCAGTTTCAGCTTGAACTTGCATATGAGCAATTGATGGTCTGTTCTACAGTCGGCCCCTGGCCTTGTTCTGACTGAGGATATTGAGCTTTTCCATCGTCTCTTTCCACAGATGTAGTCAATTTGATTTCTGTGTGTTCCATCTGGTGAGGTCCATGTGTACAGTCGCCAGTTATGTTGGTGAAAGAAGGTATTTGCAATGAAGAAGTCATTGGTCTTGGAAAACTCTATCATTCTATCTCTGGCATTGTTTCTATCATCAAGGCCATATTTTCTAACTACTGATCCTTCTTCATTTCCAACTCTCGCATTCCAATCGCCAGTAATTATCAATGCATCTTGACTGCATGTCTGATCAATCTCAGACTGCAGCAGCTGATAAAAATCTTCTCTTTCTTCATCTTTGGCCCTAGTGGTTGGTGCATAAATTTGAAAAATAGTCGTATTAACTGGTCTTCCTTGTAGGCGTATGGATATTATCCTATCACTAACAGCATTGTACTTCAGGATAGATTTTGAAACGTTCTTTTTGACGATGAATGCAACACCATTCCTCTTCAAGTTGTCATTTCCAGCATAATAGACCTTAATGACATGGATGGAGTAAAGCTTTCGGGACCTTCATTTGATGATGTGGCACAACTCAAAATGAGAAGAAACAGCTGCAAACATCCATTAATAATCAGAACCTGGGATGTATGAAGTATGAATCTAGGAAAATTGGAAATCGTCAAAAATGAAACGGAACACATAAACATCGATATCCCAGGCATTAGCGAGCTGAAATAGAACAGTATTGGCCATTTTGAATTGGGTGAACACTAGAGACCCCAATACACAGCATAAATAGCATACGACCCATAACTAACAATACACAAACACCAGAAGATAAGTTAGATAACTGGAATCTTCTAAAAATTAAAAACTTATGCTCATCAAATACTTCACCAAAAGAGTAAAAAACGAACCTACAGACTGGAAAAAAATTTTTGGCTATGAGAAATCCAGCAAAGTTCTAATCTCTCAAATCTATAGGAAAATCCAACACCTCTACAACAATAAGACAAATAATCCAATTAAAAAATGGGCAATGGATATGAATAGACATTTCACCAAAGAAGACATATAGGCAGCTAACAGACACATGAGGAAATGCTCAAGATCACTTGCCATCAGAGAAATGCAAATCAAAATTACAATGAGATACCATCTCACCCCAATATTACTGGCAGGAATTAAGAAAAAACCATAAAATAGCAAATGCTGGAGAGGCTGCAGGAGCTTGGAGCTCTTATGCACTGCTGGTGGGAATGTAAAATAGTAAAACCATTTTGGAAAATGATATGGCACTTCCTTAAAAAGCTAGAAATAGAAATACTATACAATCCAGCTATCCCACTCCTAGGAATATATTCCAGAGAAATAAGAGCTGTCACATGAATAGACATATGGACACCCATGTTCACTGCAGCATTGTTCACAACAGCAAAAAGATGGAAACCATGTAAGTACCCATCAAAAGATGAATGGATAAACAAACTATGATACATACACACAATGGAATACTACTAACAATAAAAAACAACGATGAATCTGCGAAACATCTCACAACATGGATGAGTTTGGAAGGCATTATACTGAGCGAAATAAGTCATCCACGAAAGGATAAGCACTGTATGAGACCATTATTATGAAAACTCATCAAAAGGCTTACATACAGAAATAAATGTTAAGAGGACTTGAAGCACTTACTGATGAAGACAAAAGACCACAGCCTTCAGTATGGATTACACCTCAACATAAAAAACAAAGATCCTCACAACTGGACCAATATGCAACATCATGATAAACAGAGAAAAGATTGAATTTGTCGAAGATTTCATTTTACTTGGATCCACAATCAACACACATGGAAGTAGCAGTCAAGAAATCAAATGACGCATTACACCGGGCAAATCTGCAAAAGACCTCTTTAAAATGTTAAAAAGCATAGATGTCACCTTGCTAAGACTAAGGTGCACCTGACCCAAGCCATGATGTTTCCAGTCGTCTTATATCCATGTGAAAGCTGGATGATGAATAAGGAAGACCGAAGAAGAACTGACACCTTTCAATTGTGATACTGGCAAAGAACACTGAATGCCATGGACTGCCAAAAGGACAAACAAATCTGTCTTGGAGGATGTACAACCAGAATGGTCCTTAGAAGCAAGGATGGCAAGACTACATCACACATACTTTGGACATGTTACCAGGAGGGATCAGTCCCTGAAGAAGGACACCATGCTTGGTAAAATGTAGGGTTAGTGAAAAAGAAGAAGACCCTCCACAAGATGGTCTGAAACAGCGGCTGCAATAATGGGCTCAAGCATGACAACAATTGTGAGTATGGTACAGGACCAAGGAGTGTTTCATTTTGTTGTACACAAGGTCGCTATGAGTGGGAACCAACTTGATGGCACCTAACAACAACGAGGGAGGGGGAGTGGGAAGGGAAAAACACTAACTAGACAATAGATAAGTGGTAACTTTGGTGAAGGGTAAGACAGTACACAACACTGGGGAAGTCAGCACAACTTGACCAAGGCAAGGTCATGGAAGCTTCACAGGCACATCCAAATTCCCTGAGGGACCAAATTAAGGGGCTGAGGGCTGGAGACCATGGTCTCAGGGGACATCAAGTTCAACTGGCATAACACAGTTTACAAAGAAAACGTTCTACATTCTACTTTGTTGAGTAATGTCTGGGGGTCTTGAAAGTTTGTGAGCAGCCTTCTATGATACTCCACTGGTCCCACCCTGTCTGGAGCTAGGGAAGATGAAGAAAATCAAAGATGTAAGGGGAAGATTAGTCTAAAGATATAACGGACCACAACTACCACAGCCTCCAGCAGACTGAGTCCAGCACAACTAGATGGTGCCCGGCTACCACCACCGACTGCCCTAACAGGGATCACAATAGAGAGTCCCTGTCAGAGCTGGACAAAAATACAGAACAAAATTCTAACTCACAAAAAAAGACCATGCTTACTGGTCTGACAGAGACTGGAGAAAACCTGAGAGTATGGCCCCCGACACCCTTTTAACTCAGTACTGAAGTCACTCCTGAGGTTCCCCCTTCAGAAAAAGATTAAATAGGTCCATAAAACAAAATGAGACTAAATGGGTACACCAGCTCAGGGGCAACGATGAGAAGGCAGGAGGAGACAGGACAGCTGGTAATGGGACACTCAAAGTTGAGAAGGGGAGAGCGTTGACATGTTATGGGGTTGGCAACCAATGTCACAAAACAATATGTGTACTGTTTAATGAGAAACTAGTTTGCTCTGTAAACCTTTATCTAATGTACAATTAAAGAAAAAAAAAGACTCAAGGCTACTACAGGGAAGAGGGTAAGGGCCACTGAGAAAGTGCTACCCCCAAGACCACACCTGCCTAATACCGAGGTTGCAACTGGACAATGAAGAAAGATCCCCTGCCTCTCCCCCCAGGCTAGCAAGCACCGAGCAACAAGCCAGAGTGGTCATCACTGCAGGAGGGGCAAAGTGTTGAGAATAATCACCTCCACAGCACAGACACACGGGGAAGGCCGAAAACTAAGAGCAGAAGCGCTGACCCATCTGAAGCACAAGGTATCTCTAGAGGAATTTCAAGCTGGTAGTGCAGTATAACCACAGCAACAACAAAACCTAAACCCAGCCCAACTCCCAACCACCTTGACTCAGCCCCTACATAAAAAGTCAATCAAAAGAAAAGACAGACCCATTTTTAGGCATAAATACCATTTACCTCAGTCTGAAGTCCTATATAGTCATGCACCACATGACATCTGTTCAGGCAACATCCATGGTCCCATAAGGTTTTTTTATGTTTGTTTGTTTGTTTTAAGGGAAAACACTCTCCTTTTATTATTTCCCCCTAACAGTTTTAAAGGCCCCAAGCCCAGACTCTTGCGGCACTGATGGGCACGGTGGGGATGGGGATAGTACAGCTCTAGGTGGGCTGGTGGCCACTGCTGGGGAACAAGGACATGGCTCAAGGTGTGGGCTCTCAGGTTTTGTCTGGCAGGCAGGTGAGCGGGGACTGCTGCAGGGGCTGCAGGGCCAGGGCTGCTCCTACTCCTCAGGTGGGTGGACAGCATGGGAGGACTGGGCAATCTCCACTCCCTCTCCTGTCGCTCCTCTTCCGCCCCTGCCCACCGCTCTCTCAACCATCGCCATCGCTGCTGGTTTCTCAGTTCCTCTGGCCTCCGCCAGCAGCTCCAGCAACAGCAGCAGCAGTGATGAAAAGGACAACCAGAAGCAGGCTCCCACAAGCCTAATATGACAGGCTTTATGGGGATTGGTTCGTAACTACGGGCTGTAAGTAAGTTAGATGTTTGTAGCCCGGGACTGCCTATATAAAATATGGTGTTCACACAACACCCAAATCCCATAACGTTCTATTTCACAGGACACATCATGGACAGTCAGCAACCCGCGAATGTACACGATGTCTGGCAACCAATCAAAACGTGTGAGACACACAGGAACTCAAGAAAAAGCAAACCACTGTAAAGCAGAACAATTAACAGACCCAGATTCAGGCGCTGGAACTAAAAGAGAATTTAAAATAACTGTGATGGATACATTAAAGACTCTAGTGGAGAAGATGGAGAAAGTGTATGAACAGATGGGGAATTTCAGCAGAGAAATAAAAACTATTAGAACAAGTCAAATGAAACGGAAACGTTAAAAATCGCAAACAAGGTCAAAGAGATGGAGAGCGCTTTTGAGGATGCGGAACAAGATTTCAAGTCCTAGTGGAATCCAGACTTTATGGGGACACGGAAGCTGGATGAACCCCCAAAACTACTGCCCTGAGATAATTTTTAAACCTTAAACCAAACATATCTCCTGAAGTATTCTTTAAACCAAATGATAGTTTAGCCTAATTAGCAAAGAATGCCTGCCTTGAGCACTGCGCTCTTTTATTCCCTATCTACATGGGATGGAATTGACAGCAGCAACTCAAAGGATTAGATGAGAAACGTAGAGGGCAGTGAGTTTCCGTTAATGGGGGGGAACAACTTGGAAAAGGAGGGTGAGAATGGCCGCACAACCTGAAGAACATAATCAATGTCGCTGAATTGTGCACGCAGAAATTGTTGGTGTATGTTCTGCTGTGTATATTCTCAACAACAGGGAATGCCTTGGAGGAGCTCATCAGTGGACTTGACAGAGCCACAGGGGTGGCGAGGGGTGGAATCAGTGACCTTGAAGATAAGGCAATAGAAATTACCCAGTGTAATGGATTGAATTGTGACCTCCAAAAATATGTGTCAACTTGGTTAGGCCACGTGTTGTTGTCCTCCATTATGTGATTTTCCTATGTGTTATAAATCACAATCTCTGCCTGTGGTTAAAGAGGATTAGGGTGCGACGTAGCACCCTTGCTTAGGTCACATCCCTGATCCAATGTAAAAGGATTTTCCCTGGGGTACCACCTTTTATCTCTCAAAAGATAAAAGGAAAGAGAAGTAAGCAGAGAGTTGGGGGACCCCATACCACGAAGAAAGCAGCACGGAGAGCAGAGTACATCCTTTGGACATGGGGTCCCTGCACCTGAGAAGCTCCTCCACCAGGAGATTGAGAATGAGGACCTTCCTCCAGAGCCTTCCCCTGGAGCCAACGCCCTGAATTTGGACTTGTAACCTACTGGACTGTCAGAAAATAAATTTCTCTTTGTTAAAGCCATCCACTTGTGGCATTTCTGTTACAGCAGCGCTAGAAGACTAAGACACCCAGACTAAAACATAAAGAGCTATCAGATATTATCGAATATCCTAACAAATGCTTAACAGGAATCCCAGAAGGTGAGGAGTGAGAACAAAGCAAAGAAATACTTGAAGAGATAAAGGCAGAAAATTTTCCAAATATAATGAACGATATCAAACCACAGATATAGAAAGCTCAGAGAATGCTAAGACAAATACCAAATAAAAAAGAATGCAGAAAAACATTTAGAAACATCATGTTATGGATTGAATTGTGACCCCCAAAAATGTGTATTAGTTTGGCTAGGCCATCATCCCCAGTATTGTGTCATTGTTCACCATTTTGGATCTGATGAGATTTTCCTATGTGCTATAAATCCTATCACTGTGATGTTAATGAGATGGGGTAGCAGCAGTTATATTAGTAAGATCCACAAGATTAGATAGTGTCTTAAGCCAATTTCTTTTGAGATATAAAAGAGAGAAGAGAACAGAGAGACAGGTGGACCACATACCACCAAGAAAGCAGCACTGGGAGCAGAGCACATCCTTTGGACCCAGGGTTCCTGTGCAGAGAAGCTCCTAGTCCAGGGGAAGATTGATAAGAAGGACCTTCCTCCAGAGCCAACAGAGAGAGAAAGCCTTCCCCTAAAGCTGACACCCTGAATTTGGACTTGTAGTCTACTAGACTGTGAAAGAATAAATTTCTCTTTGTTAAAGCCATCTGCTTGTGGTATTTCTGTTACAGCAGCACTAGAGAACTAAAACAAATCATATTCAAACTACTGAAAACCAAAGAAACAATTTTAAAACAGCTGAGATAAAAATGCAAATTACAAAGAAACAAAAGTAAGAATTACAGCAGACTTTTTATCAGCAACTATACAAACCAGAAGACAATAGAGTGACCTTTTTAAAGTGCTGACAGAAAAAGCTGTCAACCCAAAATTCTATACCCAGTGAAAATATCTTTTAAAAATTAAGGAGGGGGGAAAAGGTGTTGACATAAGTACCTTGATAAAATAGTGTTCTGACTCAAAACCGTAAGACTAAAGACAAAATGAACTGTACAAAAACACCATAGTCAGTAAAGTTGTTTCTCAAGGTGTTCAGGGACATCATTATGACTCCTAGAGAAATTAAAAGGATAAAGGGGGTATATTACTAACAACTTTGCTCCCATAAATTCAACAACCTAGATGAAATCAATAAATTCCTTGAAAGACAAAACTAACAAAGCTCACTCAAGAAGAAATAGATAATCTGAACAGCCTTATGTCTATTAAATACATTGAATTAATAGTTGAAAACCTTACGTCAAAAAAAAAAAAACCAAAAACTCCAGACCCAGAGGCTTCACAGCAAATTCTACCAAGTATTTAAGAAAGAAATAATACCAATTCTACACATACTCTTCTGTGGGTTTGGGGGAACCCTACAGGAGCAGAAATAGGATCAGTGATTGCCAGGGACTGGGAGTGGGAATACAGACAGACTAGACTGCAAGGAGGTAACACCAGGAGGCAGAAGAAAACTTTCTGGGGTGATGAAAATGTTCTACATATTGACTGTGTGTGGTGGTGGCATGACCTCAACTGGCATGACCTCACTTATATAAGAAGACAACAAACGGCAAATATACAGAGACCAAAGTTCATTAGTGGTTACAAGGGACTGGAAAGAGGGAGAAAGGGGGGGATTATTGTTTATGGAGTACTGGGTTTCAGTTTACGGTGATGGAAAAATCACAGTAATTAAGGGTAGGGTTGCACAGATGATTATTGTAAGTGCTGTCAACAAGTTGTATACCTGTAAAAAGTTGGAACTGGCAAAAGCTGTGTGACAGATATATATACGTGACAAGAAAAAAAAGACCAGCTGCTCACGTACAACCAAACATCTCATGGGATTTGGTTTCCTGGTTTGGAGGTTTAGGGTCATGGTTTCATAGGACATCCCAGTTAATTGGCCTAATGACATGTTTAGTGCTTTTGTTCTACCTCCTAGTTCACTCTGTAGTACCTGAGATCTCAAAAGCTTGCAAGCAGCCATCCGAGGCACAACAATTGGTCTTTATTTACCTGGAGCAACAGAGAAAGACGGAGAATCAGGAATAGAGGGAGGAAATAGAATGTGTGGCTAATTGCCCCCATGAACAACTGCCTTTGCCAAGAGACCAGAAGAACTGGAAGGTGCCCAGCTACTATTACTGAACATTTTGATAAAAGATTCTATAGAAGAATCCTGACCAAAAGGGGGAAAATGCAGAATACAATTTCAAATTTTAAGGGAATCCAGACTTTCTGGAGCCATGGAGGCTGCATGAACCCCCAAAACTACTACCCTGAGGTCATCTTTAAAACTTAAACCAAAAATATCTCTTGAAGTCTTCTTAAAACCAAACAACAGTTTACCTTAACCAGTAAAGCGTATCCGCTGGTTAAGCTAAACTATCGCTTAGCTTAACCAGTAAAGAACGTCTGCACTGAGCCTTGTGCTCTTTTAAGATCTATCTATATGGGACCAAAGTGGCAGCAGCAACTCGAAAGATTCGATAGGAGCCTTAGGAGGACAGTGAGTTTACATCAGTGAGGGAGGAACAACTCAGAAAAGGAGGGTGAGAGTGGGTGCACAACTCGAAGAATGTAATCAATGTCACTGAATTGTACGTGCAGAGATTGTTGAATTGGTCTATGTTTCACTGTATACATTTTCCACAAAAACAAAAAATAAATACGATAAATCATTAGGAAAAAAAAAAAAGGACGATAACTCTTAATGGCTCACAGGCCCACAATGGCACTCAGGCTCCCAGAGGGCCGGGCTGCAAGGACCCCACCCGGAGGAGCTAGTTGACTGGAAATGGAGCATTGGCTGAAGGCTGGTGTTGCGAGGACGGTGAGGGAGAACTTGGAGCCCAGGTTTTCAAAAGAGGTGCTCTTCTGGCCTCTCCCCACCCTCTTTCTTGTTGTTGCTATGTACGCTCAAGTTGATTCCGACTCATGGCAACCTCACCTAAGAGCAGAACCACCCCGTAGGGTTTCCTAGGCTGAAATCTTCACAGGAGCAGATCACCAGGTCCTTCTCCTGCAGTGCCGCTGGTGGGTTCCAACCATCGACTTTTCATTTAGCAGTCAAGTGCTTAATCAGTGTGCCACCACGGCTCCTACCAACCTTCTAGAGTCCTCTTTTCACGGAAGAGGCAAGGGGCAAAGTGATCGCTTTGCTTGATGAGCCCTGCAGCCCCTAGCTATGTCGTCTGGGGCACCTTCTGTAACCTCGTGCAACTGGGTCTCCCATACACACAGGCCGTGCCGCAGGTATGCAAAGGTCCTGCAGCCCACCTAACCCGAGTGAGTGAGCCTACAGTAAACGGAGGTGCTTCTGAGTCCCTGCTGCTTCCTCCCTCTGCAGCCCACCAGCAGTCTTCCAGGAAATCAGCCCCGACTCAGCAGGGCTCTCCTCTGGGCCTTCCCTGCCCCAGCCTCCGTCCTTCTCAGGTCTTTCCCCTCTCCCTCCTCTGCTCCTCCAGGCCACCCAGAGTTCTCCTGGATGCTCTCCTGCCATTGTCCACCTGAGCCCCCACGCTGGTGTCTCTCGTGCAAGGGTCAGTGTGTGGCTCCCTGGACCTCCAGCTCCGGTGCTGGGAAGAGGGGGCGGGGCAGGCCTGGGGGTGGCAGGAGGCATGTGAACCAGGCCCTGCCTCGAGTACAGCTCCCTTGGGAAGGGAGCCATCTGGACTTTGAAGATGCCCCAGGGCGCAGACCTGGGGTGGAGCTGCGGAAACAGGCTCGGCCTGGCTGCAATGGGACCTTCAAAGGACAGAGCTGGGGCAGTCTGGAAGGCACGGTGCCTGGCCTGGCCAGGCCTCAGACAAACGCTGCCGCTGGGAGCAGAGAGACTGGGAAAGTCCCCACCCAGGAGGGAGGCAGTAACCACCTGACCCTCCCCCAATGCCTCACCCCAGCCCCAGCCTGTCAAAGAAAACAGGCACAGGGTGCTTCAGGAGAGTTCAGGAAAGTTCTAGGGAGGGGCTCACTGCCACCCCCAGGAGAGAGGCCTCAGGGACCCAGCTGAGGGCTCCTGCCAGCCCCTCCACAGCACCCTTCCCACCCACCTGACCCTGGAGCCCCCGGACCTGCCTGCCCTGGGCTCCTGGGGGGTAGTGTGGGAATGCCCTCCAGACTCTGATCACCACAGCCCCACATAGGACTGTGCCCTGCTCCCTGGGAGGTGACCCCACAGCCTGGCCAGATCCACCAGGCAGCGCTCCTGGCCCCAGGCTGGGCTGGGCAGAGGAGAGCTTGCCTCTGGGCTGCGGAAGCAGAGCAGGGTTAGGGCAGGGGGGAGAAAGGAGAGACAAAGAGAACCCCCCAAAAGGGAGGCTGCGAGTGCAGGCACTGAGAAGACAGGGAGAGGGTGGGAGGGAAAGGAAGAGCGGGAGGAGGAAAGGGGGGGAGGAGGGAAGGAGAGGAGGAAAGACAAGAAAGGAGGGAGGAAGGGGGGAGAGGGGCACCCACCCTTCCTGGAGGCCCCGCAGCCAGCAGCTCAGCCCGCCCTGCCGGATGAGTGAAGCAGGAAGAAAAGAAACCCCAGTGGGTCTCCACTTCACCAGCCCCTGAGCGGAGCAAAGGAAAAGGTCCTGAGAGGTGTTACAGAATTCAGGAAAGGAATTAAAAAACTAAAGTTCACTCACTGGGGAGGTGGCTCCAAGCAAATCACTTTACAAGTGGGAGACCCCTGAGCTACAGGCTCCTGGAGAGTTCTCAGAAATGAGCAGCTTCAGACGGGAAGACATACCTGAGGAGACAGGCCTGGGAAGCCCCACCGACCGCTATCACCCACCTCTGCCCCTCCAGAGTCCCTCTCAGACAGAACATGGGGACGGGACTGCAGGGGCAGCGTCCCAACACCACCGCTCCGTCCCTCCCCATCGGGAGGCGACAGGCTGGCCAGAGAGATGGCAGGCTCAGGAGCACCTGGGGCAGCGTTTGCAGAAGTCCTGTAGCCCCGGAGTAGCTGCCATCAGTGTGCGGTGGGAGCCCCCCCACCCCATCCTGGGCCTGAGGTGCAGCCAGGAAGGAGCCTGCCAGCCCAGCATGGCAGGGTGCGGGCACTCATGGGACAGCTGGATTGGAGCGTGGCTTGGGGCTGGACATGGTCGGTACTTGGGGGAGTCCACAGGCAGGGGAGGACCACACAGGACAGGGGGGTACACTCTGCACCCCCAGAGCACCCCACCAAGGCCCTGGTGAGACGAGGGGGTGACACCAGGTGGACGGGCCAGCCATGCTCGGCAGGACCTGCAGGCAGGCCTCAACCCACCAGGCAGCCTTCAAGGCCCTCCCTGGTGAGGCTCATTCCAATTTATCCCGGTGCTTCCTGGTCATTGCCCAAAGCCCTAGCCCTGAAATCAGCAAACTGAGTCATTCACAAAGAAAAAGGAAATCCTGCTCCAGTCCTGCAGCCCTTGGCCGCCCGGCCAGCCTCCCGCCTGGGCCCTGAGCTTGCCTGAGCGGCCTGAGGGCAGGAGGGTGCCTTCTTCTCTGCGACCCCCATGCCTGGGGTCCCTGGCACCGGCAGTGACAGCTCACTGCCATTGTGTCCCCGCATCTAGCACAGAACAGGGCCCAGGACAGCAACCTAGCAGACATTTGTGGGCCAGCAGAGGGATGAGGAGGAAGGCTGTATGATGATCTTGGAGCCCACAGAGAAGGGGCCAGAACCGCCTGGGGAAGGGGGCAGGAGCAGAGGAGAGAGCCTTCCTCTCCCACTCCAGGACAGCGCCGGAGATGGCCACTCCTCCTGGCCCCAGGCCCAGGCCCATGGGGACCCCACAGTGGCCCTCGGGGCAGGGGACTTGTGAACAGTCCCCATGGAGTGGAAGGGGGTCTTAAGGTTGGGAGAAGGGGCTGTGGGGGGGCAGTTATGGAGCTCATTAGCAGGAAGACCAACTAACGTGGATGAAGGAGCTCCTGTCTACAGATTTCAGAGAGGCGCCAGTCTGAGGAAAGAGAGGAGGGCAAGGGTTTCTAACGGGAACCCAGCAAACATAGCTCCGGCCAGGAGCCCTGGGAGGCAGCAGGGAGGCCACTCACACCATCTCCCTAATGCCCAGGGGCACCAGCAGGCCCCACACCTCCAACTGCTCAGGCTCCTGATACCTCCATGAGTAGGGGTCAGCAGGCCTGTGCGTGGGGCAAGGAGACGGACCACACAGAGGCCGGGTCCCCACGCTGGCCGGTGCCCACTCACCAGCCCACAGGTCCGCAGTGCAGAGCCCTGGCCCGTGAGATATCCCAACCCCACCCAACCCTGACTCCCTCCAGCTAGGCCTGGCAAAGGGGAACCTGCTCAGGACTGAGGTGCCTGAGATCCCTATAAAAGGGGCAGCTGCCTGGAGGAGGGGAAGAACCCAGAGTCCCAAGTCCAAGGAGCCTCCCAGACAGCTGTCCAACAGAAGAGGAAGCTGACGCCAGAGGGGACTTCAAACGTGCCACCCAGAGACCCCACCTCACAGGACCCTGCAAGGGGAGTTTCCATCACAACAGAACAACGGTAATAACACCAGGCAAGGAGGGAGAGGCAGGCAGTGTTGAGCGCCTACTGTGTGCGGGGCACTGACTCACCAAAGCCTCCCAGGCCCCCTCTGTAGTGCGTGTGTTATCACTACAAACCAAAAGCCAAACCCGTTGCCGTGAAGTCGATTCCAACTCATAGCGACCCTGTAGTACAGGGTAGAACTGCCCCATAGTTTCCAAGGAGCGCCTGGTGGATTCCAACCGCCAATCTTTTGGTTAGCAGCATTTAACCACTACACCAGGGTTTCCCTGTTATCACTAGCCCCACTTTATAGGTGAGAAACAAGGCACAGAGAGGCTGGGTAACGAGCCCTCAGAGACAGCAGTGACAGTAAGACTGAGACTCCCTTGCGGACTCATGAACCCCCAGAGCAGCTTGGATTCTCTCCCCCATTTCCACCCAACCCCCACCATCTCTAATCGCTCGCTCCCCCTCCCCGTCTCCATCCACCCCTCCCCCATCTCATCCACCTGCTCCTCCCCACCTCTCCTCCCACTCATCAGGTGTCCCCCCCCCATCAAGTATAAAAAGCAAGTTTTTTAACAAGTTATACAATGAGGTTGCAATTTTGTAAAATCTGCATAATAGAAAAAAGACTGAAGAGAGGCACACCAGAGAACTTGAGAGTAAGTACCACCTCAATGGGGTTGCAGGTGCTTTGTTATTTTTTCCATTTTGCTTCTCTGTTCTAAAATCCTACAATGAGCATATACTGCTTTTTGGAAAGTGAAAACAAAGTATCGCTTTTTTGTTTGTTTGTTTAATAAAGAAGATAAACAAAGCTTCACTGTCTCTCCACCTCCCTTTCCTGCCTGGCCTTCCAGCCCCCCCATCCCGGGCAGCACCCACCCCAAGCTCGCACCCAGTAGGCAGGCTCCTGGAGCACACACCTACCTAGGCCTCCGCAGTCTCTGACGCCCACCTGCCTGCCCGCTGGGGCCGAGCTCCTCGTGTTCTCACACGGCACCCGTCCCGTGCGTCCCTCCCTCCCCAGCCGATGGAGCCGAGTCCCCCCACACTGCGTTCTCCTCCTGCCCCACACCGCCACAGGCCAGGTCACCCTGTCTCAGCACCCCCCACACACAACAGCAGCACCTGCCCCTCACTGTCTGACCCCCAGAAACGACCCAGTCCTGCAAACCAGGCCACAGAGCCTGAGAGGGAAGTGAACCTGACCCTCTCCCTCTCCTCCCGGCACCCAGGGGCCTCCTTACCTCCTTTTTCAAAGCCCAGTCCCAGGCCCAACAGCACCCCTTCCAGCGAGCACCAGGGAAGAAGGGAAGGACTTCTGGAGGCAGGACCAGGAGTGGTCCCGGAGCCCACCTGCCTGTGCTGATGGAACTCAGGTGAGGGGCCTGGAGCCTGACTATGGACGGGGAGGAGGCCAAGCCGGAGACGGGCGTGTGGTAAGCATCTGCATTTCTCTCCTTTTTCATGTAGTTTCCCAGTAATAATAGCGAGAAGCCACCATCACTGGGGGCCCAGAGAGACCTGTTCATATGCTGACAAGCTGACCCATTCCCACAGCAGGCAATTCCCACCCCAGTTCTCCACGGTCAGTACTCAGGAGAGGATACAGTGATAGTGCCCCTTGGTGGAGGTGGGTGGGGGTCGCACTGCCCTGGACCACAGAGAGGGCAGGGGTGTGAGACGCACCCTAAGAAGCAGGGTCCTCATAGTTGCCTACCAAGAAGGGCTTGGGCCACAAGGCAGAGAGCAGTGGAGCTGGATGGGAGCATGGGTGTTCCCGGATGTGAACATACATGTTCCTGAACACGAGCATGCATGTTCCTGGATGTGAACACACGTGCTCCTGGATGTGAACAGGCATGTACCTGGATGCGAGCACACGTGTCCCTGGACATGAACATGTGTGTCCCTGGGTGTGGACACACGTTCCTGTGTGAGCATACATGTTCATGGATGTGAGCATGCACATCCCTGGGTGTGAGCACATGTGTCCCTGGACATGAACCCACACGTCCCTGGACATAAACACACATGTTCCTGGATTCAAGTACGTGTCCCTGGACAGGAGCACGTGTGTCCTGGGACCCAAAGCTGAGCCCCTTCTTTGCATACTGAGCTGCTCACCAGGGTTCCCCAGGTATGCTGACCAACGAGGCGTGAATGAGGAGCACTGACCCTCACGGCCATCAGGGGTCAGCACAAGCTCTGGGAAGGCCCCCTCCACAGAGGGACCTGGGCACTTGCCTCCCCACATCTCAGCTTCCTCACCTGCAACAGCGGGTGTGGGTATCAGGAACAGATAGGTATCCTAGGAGCGAGGGCGCTTCATACTTGCCTTGGTGTGGGGAGCACCAGGAGTCAGAGCCCTGGCTCCACCACACCCACTCCCTGCGGGGGGGCACCCACTCCCTGAGGGGCACCCACTCCCTGCGGGGGACACCCACTCCCTGGGGGGCACCCACTCCCTGCGGGGGGGCACCCACTCCCTGGGGGGACCCACTCCCTGCAGGGGCACCCACTCCCTGTGGGGGACACCCACTCCCTGGGGGGACCCACTCCCTGCAGGCACCCACTCCCTGTGGGGGGCACCCACTCCCTGCGGGGGGGTACCCACTCCCTGGGGAAACCCACTCCCTGCGGGCACCCACTCCCTGCGGGGGACACCCACTCCCTGGGGGGACCCACTCCCTGTGGGGGGGCACCCACTCCCTGTGGGGGGCACCCACTCCCTGGGGGGACCCACTCTCTGCGGGCACCCACTCCCTGCAGGCACCCACTCCCTGCGGGGGACACCCACTCCCTGGGGGGACCCACTCCCCGTGGGGGGACACCCACTCCCCGTGGGGGGGCACCCACTCCCTGCGGGCACCCACTCCCTGCAGGGGCGGCCACCACCCTGACTGCCCCCCGACCAGCACACTGCGTGCACCGAGTGTGCCCGAGCGCCATCAGGAGCTGGGGAGCCCGGCTGATACAGCAGCAGTTACATGAATCAGTGTTGTTATAGCAACTTCGGCTCCACGTCAAGCAAATGCCAGCCCGGAGCGCCCAGGCACCACACGCCGATGCTGGAATTGTCAAGATCGCTGATG